>NW_008805075.1:601787-1052162 GCF_000004825.1 Heterostelium album PN500
ATCGATGGACAACAACGTGCTAAAGCATCGGTGAAGATTCCCATTCACCAAGGCCCAATGAATAACTTTAAGATCGGTAACAACGCCCGTTGTTTCAACGAAGCAAGATCGAACCCTTTGTACGGTCAGATGGGAGCGTTCAACATCTTTGACGAATCGCTATCGCCTTCGCAAATCCAATCGATCTACTCACTCGGTGCCAATTTCAATACTTCTTTCCAAGACGTCGAGGGTATCTCAACAAAGAACAGTCATACCTTTGATCAATCGTTGACCAATCGTTTGTTCCTAAACTACAATTGTCGTGCGATCGAAGGTGATTTGTGTTTGGACAACACTCCCAATATCGGTGGAGATCGTAACTACGATGCAACTCTTGTCGCTATCAATCCGTGTGTCTCCAGAGACATCAAAGATATCATCTATTGTCTTGGCGGTATCAAAGTGTTGTTCCCTCTGATTCCACAGTTGAATCAGACACTTGCCGATCCTCAGCTTGACAGCACCAGCAGCAGCAAACTCACAATCCAAGTTCTCGGACTCTTCAAAGACATGTTGCGTGGATCCGAGGCAAATCAAGAGGAGATGCTTCGTTGCAATGGTTTGGCAGTGTTGTCATATCTACTCCAAACGATTCCACCAGAGAACTTGACACTCGGTGCACTCAACATTTTCAAAGACATGTCGAACCAGATTTCTGAGCCAAGTCTGGTTGAGGAAGTATATTCACTGCTTCTCGACTTCCGTCTTTGGATAAAGACAAGATTCGAAGTACAAAAGAGTTTGATGGTGATGATCAAGCAAATCATCTTTGATAAACACGACCAAGTCAAAGATATCATCACCGTACAAGTGATGTTGGATATTATGGCGAATTTCTATTGGTATGAATTCGCAGAGAGTAGTGCTATTCTCACCTCCAAGGACATTCTTCAGAAGCGTCCTAATCAATCGGATATAACTGATCTCCGTCAGGTTATCTTTGAAATTATACGTCAACTTCTTCGTAATCCAACTACCAGTGATGTTGCCGCCATCGCTCGTTACACCATCTACACAATGGACAAGACTCAGGTGATTGAAATGATTGAATTCCTTATCGATCTCCTCTCGAAATCCAGTTTCCAACAGTTCTTTGACGAGTTGGAAAAGATTGGAAGTACCGACATCTTCCTCACACTGATGAGCAACAAAGACGAAGCAGTTCGTGGTGCAGCACTCCAGTTGATCTCCAAACTACACTTGACTTCACACGCCAACAACCAAACCGTATCAAACAACAAGTTAACGCTGAAAAAGAAAGTCAAATCAATCTTCCAAGATTCAATTATCATTGCTCGTTCGCTACATCTGTTCCCACTCACCGAGTACACCTATCGTTATCTCATGGCATTTGCACTGGGATTCAATGTGGAACCAGTCAATTTCAACATAACGATGACACTTGAAGATCTTATGGCTGACCATGTCAATATTGTATTCCCAGAGATTATCGGTGCCATTTTGAAACTGTTGCCGACTGCCGAGAGTATCATATTGCGTCAGTTGATCCTCCAAAACATCAAAGTTCTAATGGGTAACAATGCAGCGAATCGTACATCGTTGTTGCAAATTGACAAGTGGCCAGAACACTTGTTCTCCGTTCTCAACGATGCCGAGATAAAGAATGACCAACAATACTCGAATGTAACCGATCTCATCATTGACATCATGAAGATACTGTCGATTCACTCACTCACCGAAGCCAAAGGTTATAAAACACTCGAGCAAATCTTGGCAACACTCAGACCATTCGCAGAGAGAGGTGTGTTGGATTATCACTATCTAACGAGAACATTACTATCCAATATTGTTCTCTCAATCCGATCGGAAGCAAACACAACCAGCGATAAAGAATCACCTTTGAATACCAGAAGCAAAAAGGTATTTGATAATCTCATTCATTTCCTTATGATTGTCGAAGAGTTTATCTTTTATTCGCCGTTGGACGATGTCAATCCACTGACCAGTTCATTTGCCATTGTTGACCTCAATGGGCTGGAACAATTCAGAGCTGCAGAGCCCGCCCAAACACCTTCGAATCTAATCAATCAACAACAACCGGGCAATAACGGTGGAAGTCCATCATCACCAAATTTCGTTGGTATGGCATCGAATGCTCTCAATAGCAATACACCAAGTTACTACAGTAAGATTCACTTGAACGAAAGAAACGAATGGGTAGATTACCAGTTGATTACCGAGCTGTTGGAGTTGGTAGATACTTTGAAGTTGTCGCAATACTCTTCAAGTGAAGGATCGTATACCACCGCTCTACAGACTGGCAAAGCAACTCAGATGTTCACATCACATCAACAGCGTATCATTCATCGTATACTGTTGGAGAGCATCAAAGAGTGTTGTAAACGTGGAGAGAACATTCAAGTGCTACACAGAAACACTTCGCGTTTAAAGAATCTTTTGGAGAAGGATCTCTCAACAAAATCTGAGGATTCCAATCTGAGATGTCTCTTTGCTCTGTCACACCTGATCAAAGCAATGAGAAATTGTACAATCGATAATAATATGCCTGCTCATCAACAAAAGTTGGTTGTCTCGATGAAAGAGATCATCCGTAAGACCAAGACTGGTGTCACCAATCACTTGGTACATCGTCATGTCAATACCTCACGTCATTCCGTTAGTCTCAGTGATATTGAACATGAGATTGCAGGTTGGGTTGCCGAGTTGTCAGACTCAACAAGAACCACCGACTTTAGTACTATTGTGATGTGTCACGTTCGTTGGACACATGTCTGTGAGTACGTCGAGGAGATGGCCAGCCAATTCGGTAACGAAGAGAAAGCAATTTCCTTGCGTGTAGAGAAGCGAAAGAAGAAGAGAAACAAGAATCTGCTAATCATCGAAGAGAAGGAAGCAGAAGCATTCTCTGTTGCCGAGAGAAAGGCAGATTTCGACTTGAAACAGGTCGATCGTTTGTTGTGGAATGTCGAGCGTGAAAGACGTTTGGCATTGTTGAGTGAGTTGCAGTTGGTAACCTATGAAACCAGTGCACAATGGAGAAGAATACTTCGTTCTCTTACAAACGAGCGTGGTCCATGGGGAACGACCGAGACTGTTGTCCACTGGAAATTGGACAAAACAGAAAACAGTTCGAGAATGCGTTACAAACAAAAGAGAAACTATCAATTCGATGAGCATGCCAACTGTGCGATTGACGACGATGCAACCGGTGGATCTCAATTCAAATCGTCGAAAGGAATAGAATCCAGTGACTCTAATAATAATAACGATGAAAACAGTAAGAAAGATTCATCTTTCTCCGATTTGAAGGTTAAGCCTTTACCTTCGATGGATAATGATTTGGTTGATGATTGGGCAATGGTTTGTGAATATGATAACCTCCTCGATGACCAAGTCGTTTCGATGTCACCGAATCACTCTTCTTCCAGCCCGAGTGGCGCCGCCAATATGACACTGCTCAGTAATCTCGCCAAGGAGAAGATCATCTATTCCACTCAATGCGATTGGGTATCACCTATGAATCTCAAAAAAGGACGATTGGATATCTCTGCTGTTCATTTCACTTTTACCGAGGAGATTGCCGAGTCTGAGAAAGAGTCGACACCCAACTTTGAACCGAAAATCAAAGTTTGGAATATCGAAACCGTCAAAGATATTCAATTACGTCGTTACCTGCTACGTGGAAGTGCTCTTGAGATCTTCATGAAGGATCAAACCACTTCATTCTTTAACTTTACCAAAAATGATCGTAACAAAGTGTACAGCAAGATCAACTCGGTGCGAAGAACCTACTTCCGTGAGACCATCACAAATCTCAATCCCTCCGATACACTCAAGAAAGCAACCACCGAGTGGCAACAACGTAGAATGTGCAATTTCGACTATCTTATGGTTCTCAATACGATTGCTGGTCGTACCTACAACGATCTCACTCAGTATCCTGTATTCCCGTGGGTCATCAAAGACTACACTTCGCCAACCCTCGACCTCAACAACCCTGAGATCTATCGTGACCTCTCCAAACCGATTGGTGCACTCAACGAGAAGCGTTTGGAAGTATTCAAAGATCGTTATGAATCGTTTGATGATCCAGACATCCCGAAATTCTTTTACGGATCTCACTATTCCAGTGCTGGAACCGTGCTTTTCTATCTCATAAGAATGGAGCCATTCACATCGATGTTCCTACAGCTGCAAGGTGCACGATTCGACCATGCCGATCGTATGTTTGATTCCATTGAAATGGCGTGGCACAACACTCTCACCAGTTCCACCGACGTCAAAGAGTTGATTCCAGAGTTTTTCTATATGCCTGAATTCCTCAACAATCAAAATCAATTCAATTTCGGTGTTAAGCAAAACGGTGTCCCCATAGGCGATGTCGTTCTCCCTCCATGGGCAGCGACACCTCACGACTTTGTACGTATCAATCGTGAGGCTCTCGAGAGTGAGTATGTATCGATGCATCTACACGAGTGGATCGATCTGATCTTTGGTGTTAAACAACGTGGACGTGCTGCTATCGATGCATACAATGTATTCTACTATCTCACCTACGAGGGTAGTGTCGATATCGACGCCATCGAAGATGAAACCATGCGTAAAGCAACAGAGTCGCAGATCAACAATTTCGGACAAACTCCAACTCAGCTCTTCTCCAAGAAGTCGCATCCTCAACGTGAGCCACTCCAAGAGAGTCAACAATCGATGTTCAAATCACCACAAAACCTCCATGCTTTCTACTTGAAAATTGCTATTAAACCGTTGGTCTATCTTTATATTCCCGAACAAACACAACCAATGTCCTATCTGCTCTCCGACAAGGTTGTGGTTATTGACAGATCGCGTTTGGTAACCAGTCACAAGTGGTTCCCAAACAACCAGAACGAGAAATCACCGTTCACTTTTGAATTGGATCCATCTTCCGGTGCCAAACGTCGTATTGGACTTCCATTTGCCAACGATGTTACCATATCTCAAAATTGTTTTGCTGTCACCAACGATGGACGTTACGTTATCAGTTGTGGACACTGGGATAATTCCTTTAAACTATCGTTCACTGACAATGCCAAATTGATCCAGTCAGTCATTAAACACAAGGATATTGTCACATGTCTGGCTTGGTCGTCGGACGGACAGACTTTGATCACAGGTTCACGTGATACCACGCTCATGGTATGGAATCTAAGTTCTCACAAGAGTGCAGTTCCCAAATTCGAGAATGTTCCAACACATATTCTCTATGGTCATGACGATGAAGTTACTTGTGTCGATCTCAACATCGAGCTAGATATTTGTATCAGTGGTTCCAAAGATGGAACTTGCATTATCCACAACTTGAGACGTGGTGAATACGTTCGTACCATTTCACTGCCAAAACAATCACCTGTCAGCAAATGTTCAATTTCAAATCAAGGTCATATTGTTATCTATTCACAAGTATGTAATTTTATTATTAATTAATTATCTATCAACCAAGATTATTAACTATCAACTATCCATTCATAAAGGCTGATCTAGTAATATATTTATATTCAATCAATGGACAATTGTTGAAATCTGTTGATACACACGAAAGACTTCACAGTATTATAATTAGTAGAGACTCTGAATATTTGATATCTGGTGGTGATAAAGGAACTGTTGTATTGAGAACTCTTTACAAGTAAGTTAAATATTTTTTAATGTTTTGAATCATTATCTAATATTTTATTTTTTATTTAGTCTTAAATTTGCTCATAAACTCAGTTTTGATACACCAATCAATTCTTTGGCAATGGGATCCGATCAAAAACATCTGATGGTTGGTTTGGAAGATGGCAGACTTTTAATTATTGCCAAATCAAAGACTTAAATTTTCAAGAATAAATCATTTTCAAATAATTTATTATAATATATCTTTATGTTAAAATATATATATCTTTATATTGGAGTTTTATTTGACCATCTCAAGCAAAAATTTAAACGATAATAATGTAGATAATTAAAAATAGATATATTTATTTAAAATTCACATAGATTGATGCATTCGAATTATTAATAGTCAAGGATTGGATTGGATTGAGTTGATATTTTTTTTAAGAATAAAAATTGTTATTTAATTGAGGTGCTCTTGTGCATACTGGACAATTGAGAACTTCGCATGTTCCATTTGCTACTCTATATCCATATCCGTTTTGATTGGTACCATTTGGTTTAACAATACCAAAATGACAATCACTATAGATATGTCCATTATAGTTGGTTGAATTGAATTGAGAAACAAGATATTGATTGATCACTTGAGCATCACTATCAATGTATTCAAGAGATGAATCATTAAGAGCCGGTGATAGGATGAACGGTCCGAATTTGTTATTGACATCCGAGATTGGAATTACACATGCGTATTGATGGCCGGGAACTGTGGTGAATCTGAAATTACCATTCTGGTCAGATACGACGGTAGCTATTTGTGAGGCAAGGTTGGCTAGATCATACAAATATACTGTAATATTAGATATTCCGACTTCATTGCAATCTTGTCTTCCATTTGCATTGCAATCGAACCAGATTCTTCCACATTCTGTAGTGTCAACTGGTACTGGAGGGTAGACAGGCGCTATTGCACCAAGACCTTGTGCTTTAAGATAACTTCCGGCAGTAGATCTGTAAATTGTAAATAATTTGGTTAGAGTACCGTTGATGCTGTTTAGCCAAGCAACACCTCCAGTACCAACGGCATTAATATCTCTTCTGGTGGATATAAAAGAATTTGGACCGGCTCTGGCAACACTACTTCCTATATAATCGCCAGAGGCAAAGAAACGATGACCTCCACGACCATATGGATTTACAGGTGTAGCGGTTCTGCTTCCACATATACCATTATATTCCAATACGTAATCTCCATACTTGTTTTTGCATGCCATCTGAAGATCTGGGTAAGCGCCATAACCCATGTTAAGTTCTGAAAGTCTATTCCTAAATGCAATAGCCATATTTCCAGAGTCATCGAACGCAATGCTGCTTATCATAGCTTGATGGCCAGTTGAAATTCTCCATGGACCAAAACTAGAATCATCACCTCTTTCTGGGTATGGCAATGGGAATTGTAGAACGGTTTCCCAGGTATTCGATGGATTTAGTCTTACAATAAATCCATCGAGTTGGGTTCCCGCATCACCAGAACAAACACCACCACAGTAAAGTGAGCCATTAAAGATTTTTACAGCGAAAATACGCCAGTCATAAGCTACCACACAGCCAGGGTTTGGAACAGGAACTTTGATGGTGTTTGATGCAGTTGGGTTTCTCGGTCAATGGCACTTGAACAATTTCATTAGTGTAAAAATTGGAAACATATAAATATCTTATGGAACTATCCATATCTCCCAAGGAACTCTTTCCAACATATAACTCGTCGAAACTGGGTTCGTTACCGAAGGTATGTGCGTCGGGACCCGAATAGTTTGCACCAAATATTTGATTTAAATCGGCATAGATTGATACATTTAAATCTTGGGTGATTCTGTAGATTCCTCCAGTTCCGGCAGGTCCAAAACCAGATCTATCCTTCCAATAGGCAGAGACATAGGTGTCTCCAGACTCTGGTCTATAGGTAACGCCATTCACAGCACCAGTGTCCTTATGTTTAGCCATAACAGTTTTTTGACCATTTAATCCGGTGGAATTTGCTGGGAATTGAATAACAGTAGGTTAAGAATGAAAACACATTGATAGGGCATTCCTGGCCATAGTCCATTTACTATCCATTTACCATCAGGACCAGAAACCGTCGAGAATATTAAAACATTGTTAATTGTAGAGTAGATATTGATGGTGATTCCTGGGAATGGTTTATCTTTTCCGTCAAAGATAAGATTCCAATTGAAATCGATGAAGACATTTCCAGAACAAGAAGCATTTCCCATTGGCAACAATGGGTAGTTTCCAAGATTATTGGAAAAATGTGATAAGACACCGTCAGATGGATTAGTTATGGTACCGGTGGTAACGTTGAAAGGTCCAATAACATTTGGATTAGTTACACCATTCAGTCCACCAAGTACTTTAATAGAATACGTTCCTTTTCGCACATTTTCAAAGATAAACTTTCCATTTTGATCGGTTGGAATAGATTTATTTTTTTACACAACTTTAATTAATTGTTGGTTAAAATAATGAAGCTGATCAAGAATTAATCATTTTCAAATAATTTATGATTATAACTTTGATTGTCTATCTTTATTATTTTGTGCCATTTCTTCTTCGACTAATACCGATTTTGAAAGATCACTTATTTGTTGTTGATAGTACTGGTGTCTAGACTTGTCGGTAAAGAAAGTGTTTGTAATCTTTGATAGTGTTGGGTAACAATTTTCAAGAATCTTTCTCATATCGATTGGCAAGTCTTTTACATTGATTGATTTGAGTGAGTTGATCATATTGTCCGTTGTTTTGAATATCGATGTTAAAACAGGATCTTCTCTGTACTCTGGGCGACGCAAACCAATCTCCTGAACTTTGAGAAGATCACGAGCGACCGCCTCATGTTTTACCAGAGCGATATTCAAAATGCTTCTAGTGTATATTGAAACGACTTCATCTGGATGCACAGCAATTACTTTATCGAGATCGTTTATCATAATCTTACATTTGGCTTCGAATATTCCACGTCTTGTAAAGTAGTTCGATGGTTCTTTTGAAGATGGCACTGCATATTTACTTTCATAGATCGAGTTGAATCGCTCGATTGCCTGATCACCATTACCCAAGAACAGATGAATGTATCCAAGTCTATTGATTGCATTGATCAACTTTACCTTGTTTTCTACAGGGTTATTCACTAATCTATTGATATAGCTACCAAGTATTTGCTCTGCTTCTTTGAATTCAGTATTGGCAACCAGTACCTGAGCGTACAACATACAAACTGCATCGTTGTTTGGGTGTTGGTCGTACAATGACTTGACTAGCTCCAATGCCTCTTGAAAAGAGTAGGTTCTAGCGAGAAGCGTTGCTCGGACCAATTGAACCAAGATTCTCTCTTCTTCATTATCGTATTTGTTCAACTCTAATGCTCTGTTGATAAGATTGTTACCTGTCCTCAAGTCGATTTTTTCTGATTCGTTAAAGAACAAATAGGTTCTAATGGCATAGTAGATAGACTTTCCAGTGGATTCTATCATCTTGTTGCAATGTAAGATAGCAGACTCCAATGTATCGTTAATGAAAAGTGGATCCTCTGTAAAGGAATTGGCAAGTTCCTCTGGGGTTCTAAGAAAACCGTTGAACTCCCACTTGATGGCATTGAAAGGTGAATGATTCATATGGAAATGATATTGATCGATCACTCTTTGATTGATACTGTTCATCACATAGTTGTAGAGATGAATCGAGGTATTTATAAAGTTGATATCTGTCTCATAGACGTTCAACTCTGATTGCTTTTCAAAGCAATTAAACACCTTTACAACTTGTTTAAGATTATTATTGTTATTGCTTGATTGGTTGTTATCATTCAAGTATTGATTGATTAGTGTTTGAATCGATATTGAGTTGTTCTTCATCTCGTTGATAATGGTTGATTGTTGCTCTGGTTTGAAGCCTGATCTTAGTGATTTGCGAAGCAATGATTTACTCTGACTCGGTAGACTATTCATGAATTGATTCCACTCGTTAGACAAAGTACTGGTGTCAAGTGTAGCAACATAGTTAGCTATAGCAGCTGCAATAATTGCGAAAGCATGTTGGTTTAGATTATTTGGTAGATTATTATATCTATCGGTGATCTTGAGTGCACTCGCCAGAGTTGCATCCAATTTATCGAGAATAACCGTCTTTGATTTTATCATTATAATATAAATATTTAAAAGATAGATATCTTTTACTCTTTCAGTTCCATTTTTAATTGACATATCCTAAAAAATATAAATATTAATTATCATCTTAGTATCTAAATTACTATTATTATTATTTTGAGTAAACATGTTATATACTAAACTTACATCCCAATGTTTCAAAACATAATCAGCATATTTCCAAGCTTCTTGATATTTCTCTTGTAATGAAAGACAAAAGGCTATGTTATAGGCTGTGAGACTGTCTTCTTGTTGGTCATAAAGAATCTTTAGAGTTTCAAGCTTCTCAGGAATATTGTCTTCGAGAAGATAGAACGCCTTTGCCATCAATCCATTGCGGTAATCTTTGTAGTTCGGTGAATTCTTGTATTCCGAGGTTTTACAACTTGCCAGTCCGAGATTGATTCTCTCCAGTGCTTTCTTGTGGTTGCCAACGGCATGCTCGGTGATTCCATAGTAGATAGAGTCAATCGGTGTCAATTGCTCTGGGAATCTATCCTCCCAGATCCTCATGATTTTGAGACATCCTTGGTGGTCTGCGATTTGCTCGCAGCACAAATAGGAGGATCTCAAGAACGGCACATCCACTTCCTCGGGATTGTCGGCCATCGCCTTCAGCGAGAGTTCCGCCGCCGATCGATTATCACCTCTCTTCACAAAGATGTGTAGCTTTCCAAGATCGATGTTGAACATCAATAGCTTATGATGGGACGGGTCGAATTTCCTGATTTCCAAATAGGCATTGTCACACTGCTCCATCGCCTTCTCGAAATCATGCAGGTCATTCAGATAGATTCTAGATTTGGTCAGGTATGACTCTATGATATATTCATTATCCAACCGAATGATTCGGTCACACACCGCCAAAGCATCATCAAACTGTCCCATTGATTCCAGTTCAAAGACTTGACGAATCAATTTGATTGACTCTTGATATCTATCGTCGGTTTCATTGGCAGCATTACCACCACCACCAACAGCATTATTACTATTACCAATACTAAAATATCTTTTAACTACACCAACACCACTTCCACCAATAATATTTGATTGAAATGACATTTTAGATTGTTGTTGAAATAAATGAGTGTTTTTTAATGTATGACCTAATATTATAGATTGATTACTTTGATATGATTTTAAACTATGATTACATATTGTTGTTGAAAATTGTGTTTTTGTTGTTCTTTGTACAACCGATGCAATAAATCTATTCATTTTTTAACAACTAATTATCATCAACTTTAAATAAATATATTAAATATACTTTCAGCTCAGTTCTGAATGAATATCAAAAGATATGGGAGACAACAACTAAAATTTAGGTGGATAAATGGTGAAAGGTTTTCAAGATATTAGTATAAATTTCTGAAATTAAAAAAATTAGATATTTTTAGATATTAACAAGCTTTTACTTTTAAACTAATAATTTATTCATTGTGAATATTGTACTGTTCAGAACAAACAATTATAATTAGAATTAAATTTCGATTTCATTGTATTTTAAGTTAAAATATTTTTTTATCTATTTATTTATTCTTTTTGTTGTGTATCTTGTTGTTGTTGTTGTTGTTGTGGTTGAGAGTTGTCTGCGATGGTCGTGGTAGATCTATCTTCTGGAACAATCGGTGTGATCATTTCTTCAAACTGTGGTTGACTCATTTGAGTGAATGAAGTGTTAGCTTTCTCCCATGGCTAAAAAAATTAAAGAGTTAAAAAAAAGAGAAAGAGTTAGATAAAAGTGTTGGTATTCTTTCTTTTCTTTTGTTTTGTTTTGTTTTACTTTACATACCTTTAATGGTCTCACTTTTACACCTTTATCGACATTACCGTTGGTAGGGGAATCGTTGATATCAGTTCTAATACCTGGTGGAGTTTTACCTTGTTTCAATTGATTGATGACATCGACGAAATTCGACGAGTATGGAGTTTCATCTTTCTTTGTCTGTTGTGGTTGAGCTTGTGGTGGTGGAGTTTGGGTGGTAGTGGTAGTTGTTGTAGTAGTGGTAATGGGTGTTTCAGCTGATATCTCGTGGTCACCACCTTCCCATGGATCGTCGAAACCGGCTGGAGCAACCGTGTTATTGGTGGCGCTGTTAAATGAATTTATATTGGATGGTGTTGATCCTCTTTCATCTTTTTTCTTGCTTGGTGATGCACTCCAGCTGTCTATGTAACCAGAGTTACTATTGTTGTTGTTGTTACTGGCTGTAGTAGTAGTGGTTGTAGTAGTAGTATTATTATTATTTGGTGTCGATGGAGAAGATGATGATGGAGAGGATGGCGATTGAATTCCTATGGGATTGGGTGATGATCTCTGTTGCCACGATGGAATGGCTGGTGGTGTTTCGCTATTTGGTTTCCACGACATATTGGCATATGGATTGGCAGTGCTGATAGGTGGTGGTACTCCTCCGATCTTATTAACTCTTGGTTTAGATGCTTGTTGTTGTTGTAGTTGCTGACCTCCTTTAATATGCAAAGATGATGACGATGGTGTTGTTGTTGATGTTGTTGATGATGATGACGATACATTATTATTATTATTATTGGTTGTTGTAGTTGATGTTGTTAATGAAGTAGGTGGTATTCTAAAATCATTTTCATCTAGACTGGAATTTGAGTAGGACAATGGGTTGATTGAGTACTGTGGACTATTGATGAGACTAGAGAGATTCTTGATTTCCTTCTTGATATCATTGATTTCGGCGGTGCTGTTTGCCTTTTGCGAGTTGTTTTGCTCGATCAACTGTTTCATTGGTTGCAGCAAGTCCTTGAAATCATTTGCTTGCGAGGTGATTGTTTGTTGCAACAGGTTGATCTGCTCTTGTAGGTCGGCAATCTTCTTCTCTGTCTTTTTCTCCTTCTTCTCATCGACATTCGAGTGTCTAAAGTATGGCATGATGTAGTTGGAGGTAAGATAGGCAAGTCCCGAAGCTACACCGACCAACGCGGTAACAGACATCAACACATTTCCCCATGAGAACTGGTTGTTTGCTGCGTAGAGTTGTTGTTGTTGCTGTTGAAGTCTTCTATCGTCTTGGTAGTTGGTAAGTTGATAATCACGTTGTGGAACTTGTTGTTGTTGTTGTTGTGGTTGATAATATTGCTGTTGTTGTTGTTGTTGCTGAGTGTTGTTATTCGGTGAGCTGATGGAAGAGGATGGTGAGAGTGTATTGGTTACTCTTCCGGAGGTGGATGTAGTTGGTCTGCCTGTGGATGATGGTCTGGTAGTTGCAACCGAGCCAGAACCACTTGTAGCAGTAGTAGTGGAACCAGCACGCATCTCTTCATTTCGCTTCAGTGCTTCTTTGATCTCCTCACTCGTCAGACCTTTCTTTTCGAGATAGGCAACCTTTCTAGCCAAAGCAGTATTCTTAACATTTGGATTGGTAAGGAAAGATACAGCTCTTCTAACCATATCTTCTCTTACATTTGGTGTTACATCTTGTTGCTGTTGCTGTTGATTATTAAAACTTAAAGTTGATTTCTTGGAAGAATAGTTTTTATCTGCTTCTTCACCATCATCTTGTTGCTGTTGTTGTTGCTGTCTTTGTTGTTGTTGTTGTTGTTGTTGTTGTGTGTTTAGCAGGTTTTACTTTCTTCTTTTTAACTACAACTTCCTCTTCTTCATCATCGTCATCTTCTTGCTGCTGTTGTTCTTGTTGTTGCTCACGTTTCTTTCTCTCCTCGATGATACGTTTCGCTTCTTCTTTTCTCTTTTGTATTCTCTGTCTAGTTATCTCCTCTTGGCTCATTCCAGACGATTCTGTAACAGCTGTTGGTGACGATGTTGTCGACTCACTGCCAACATTGACATCGCTCTGTTCAACCGATTCACTAGCATTATTCTAAAAAAATTGAAAACAAGTCAAGTAAAGTCAAGTCAATACAAAACCATTCTGAAAAAAACAAACAATAAAAAAATAAATAAGAATATAAATCAAATATACTTACATCTTGATCCATTTTCTAACTAATAATTGAATTTACAACAATAATAATAATAAAAAGAATAAATAAATTAAAAAAACATCATTCAAAATAAAATGAAAAAAAACAGTTGGGATTTTCAAAATAATTATTCGCAAAACACCACGTATCACCAATTTTAGGATTCAAAAATACTTGTGCGATCTTGCAAAATAAGATATATATAATTAAGAATTTATTGTTGACAATTACAATTCAATTTTTAAATAAATAATGTTTATATATATATATATATTTTTATTAAATATTTTTTAATAACAATAAAAATTATTATTATTATTATAATTATTAGTACAAATATACTTTTATAAATTTGATTGATTGTTTTGATTGAATGTTCATTATCATTATTATCATTTCTTTAAAAATCGTTGTAACAAGAGAATAAGTTGTTGTTGTTGTTATTGCGCTATATTGTTGTTACTATAGATGATCTTTTGTGTTGGAAGGTGATTTTGAATTTAAAACCTTTTGAAGATTTGCCTTTTTGGTAGAGTTGGAGGCATCTCTTATCTCTTTGATCCAATCGTCTTTCTCCTCTGGCTTTGAACTGCTGATAACTATTACCTTTTCGTTGCGATCGTCGCGTCCACTCCAGTAGATTCTGAAGGAGTTCTCGGCGCTCTCGTTCGATGGCACGTCGATCACCTTGACATCGACGAGCGGCATCGTCGTCAGCACAAAGTATTTCGATTTCTTTTGTTTGGTGATCAACAGCGTATCGTTGAACAACAGCAGATATCGGTATTTCGATACTTTCTTCTGACGTGATTCCATCATCAGTCCCTCCTTGATCAGCTGTCGCATTCCATTACTCAGATGGAATCCCTCAGCCAGTCCAAACACTCGATCCTGCAACTGATGTGCTTTCGCCAGATTCTCAGCTCTTCGTTTCGATTCGTTCAACTGATCGGCCACCAACTTTGTTCTTCTCAACGCATCCTCCAAACAATTTCTCTCCATTGCATCAAAAGAATGTGAAAGTAAATCGGTCAACAATAATATATATCTTGGTATTCTTTGTACAGGCTGATAAATTACCAAAAAAATTGGAATGAATTGTTAGTACAATTGTTATATATATATTTAACTATCAACTTTAATAACTTACTCTAATTAAATATGATTCCAATGTTTCACTTTTACATTGATCTGAAAATTGACATTTCTAATATATGAATAATAATAATTTATGAGTTAATAAACAAAAGATCTTGAAAAGAAAGCAGAATGCTTACATCTAAAAACTCTTTAAATCTAGGTAGTTTTGTACGATTCTCATGAATTAAATCCAATGCTCTATTGAATCCATTGATGTAGAATCTATATTCAGGTATTGTGTATTGTTGATCCCATAGCCATTGGAATGCTTGAGACAGCTCCATTACATCTGCTTCCTCTATCGCCGATGAAATAGACCGCAGCTTCTTGAGGAATTCACAGTTGACTCTGAATATTTGATCGATGTTTGAAAAGATTGCTTCTACCAACTCCTCTGACAGTATTGGTGGATTGGAAGGTGCGACCACCAACGGATTGTAATAGACTCTGATACAGACGTTGAGTGCGTGAATATATGCCTGTTCAGTATCGAGTATCTCCTTGATGATTTTGCCGCGACGGAAATTGATAGTGGAGTGATCCTCGTTGGAGAGCGGCGGTGTGGTGTTGGTCGATGAGTGATTCGGTGAGTAGTTAGAGTTGCTACAGATACTGCTGTTGCTAGCGTTGTCGTTGGCTGCGTTGCCATCGCCATTACCAAGCATCATGTCTTTAATTGGCGAAATACTGCGTGTGTAACGCGCCAACATGTCTTTGATCGGTGACGGTGACAGTGAGAGTGACGGGCCGAGACTGTCGGTTGGATCCAAATCCGAGAGATCTTCGCGAGTTGTGTTCAACTCACTTTGGAACTCGTCAGAGACGGGCACCCTCAGATTCTCCAGTGCCTGCAACACCGAGACACGCACATTGACATGCGGGTAGTCGGTGAGCATCGCCAAGTTCATCTCGCAGCCCGATTCATAGAGGATATGCCGACAGTTTTCATCGATACAAAGATTAGCTATCACCAGCGAGATTGCTTCGAGCAGGTGTGACGTGTGTTGAGATGGATCGCGAAGCAGCTCATTCAGTCCGTCGACCAAATACTTGGAACGCAACACCCGACGAATATCCTCGTTGGCAGTGAGATTCGCCAGACAGCTAATAGAGAGTGCTTTCAAAGAGAGCGGTGAACTCACCGATGCCACACTGTCAATCAAAGGCATAATAGCGCCACTATCGAGAATCGGCTTCTCAGTCTCCTCGGTCAACGACAAATTAATCAGAATCTTTACAACCTGTTCTTTTACCACCAGAGGTGAAGATGGTGACGATAAAAATGATATTAATTGATATAAAACACCTGATATCGATATAATTCTTCTTATTAATGCTATAAAGAATATTGGATTTAGTTAGTTTTTTTTTAATTGATTTGACATTGCGATCAATTGATAATGATAATGATGACATACGATGATATATTGTTAAAACATGAATAATTGAACTAAGTGATAAAATTAAATCGTTGGATGGCGTTGGATATCGAGATGATAGGAGTTTGGTGATGTTTGTTATGGTTCCACTATGACAGAAAGTCTTTTGATTATCTAGGTATTCTGCACAGGTATCTTTGTGCATTAGATTTCTCAGAGGCTGACAAGCCAGTATGATGAGGGAGTGATTCGATTTCTTGAGAAAGTTGTTTATCAGTGAATGAACGACGCCATGCTCAACCAAAAGATAAGAGTGTTCGGCACACAGTGTCAAATTGGTCAATACCCACAACGACTTTTCAATAACATCTTGATTATCATTCTGCAATAACTCTATTAAACTATCTACTAAATTATATTCCGATTTTATAACTTCCATGCTATTATGATCTGTTTTTTGAAAATTTCCAGAAAAATGGATTTGCAAATAAAAAGTTGTGAGTTTTGTGACTTGAAAAATATTGAAATTGTCACAGAGTGATTAATTGATTGATTGATTGATTTTAACTTACGATTCAAACATAAATGACTTAATAGCCAAGTTGATAACATCTGTATTACTTCATTGTTGGACTGTAAGAGTTCTTTCAATTTCTTTGATCCAACCAAATCGAAAATAGTGGTTTGAACAGAACTCTCTGTTGATCCATTAATCAAATACCTTAGGGAATGCTCTTGTACTGAGACATCCGTTGACGATAACTTTTCTGCACAGCTTCTCAGTCTCTCCATTTGATCAAATCTTAATGGATTAACAGTTTTTACAAGTTCTGTTTACTTTTTTTACTACTATTATCTGACTTTCTATTTTTTGATTGTTTAACAAATATAAAAATAATTGGTAAATAAAATAAAAATTATTATTGTTGGAGTTGGAATATTATTATTATTACTATAGTTCTATTGATTTTAATAAGATTATTAAATAATTATATGATAAATAATATATAATTTCTATTCTATTCTATTCTTTGATTAATCAAAAAAATATATATATGTATTGTTTTAATGACTATTTTACTGTATAACTAAAGTTGCACTAACTATTGAATTAATGAGTTGTATGTGTCTGCCTGCCTGTCTGCTATCTAACAATCTATATCTATCTATCTATTTATCAATAATAATGATACGATATGATATTTATTTTATAAATATAAAAATAAATAAAGTCAGTAAACTAATCTATTTAATATGATTGATTTCCTCTGTCAGTAATATTAATAGGAGGCGATGAATAAGTGTTGTCTAGTGTAGGGTAAGGTATATTGTAGAGTCAACATTAAACAATAATTAATGATATAAATATATATTTTTGTATGTAATATATGTTATGTTATTTTTAAAACAATCCAATAAGTTGATTTGTGTAAATTGAATCAAATTTAATGGGATACTAATAAATGTTATTTTGGTAAATAAATATCGATTTTGTTGTTTTGTTTTTTTGGTGTGTGGTATTTATATATATGTTTAGTAGTGGTATTCTGATTTATATATATATGATTATGATTCTAATTCTGATTCTGATTATAATTATGATTTTACTAAACAAATTGATGATAAAATAAAATATTGATTTGATTTGAGTTAATATTTGGAATCTAAAGGATTTATTATTATTATTTATTATTTTTATTATTTTTTCGAAGGATTAGATGATTTGTTTGGTTTTGGATTATATTGTACTTTTGCTTAGCTTGGTTATATTTGTTTGTTTTTTTTTGCTTAATTAAACTTATAAAGTTAACAACAATAAAATTAACGAAATCATAACAAAAATAATTAAAATAAATATAAAAAATAAAAAATAAAACAAAACAAAACCTAGATTGGATAATATTATAATATTAATATAATTTGATTGTTTGATCTCTATGTTGCTTATTGTTTACACCAATTTCATTAACTAAATAGGATGGATATTAGAATATATATATTAAAGAAAAACCAAAACAAAAAACACATACCCCCACAAAGAAAAAAAATAATAAATAATCAAACACAAACAAACAACACACGAATTCATCAATCAATCAGACAACTTTCAAATATGATAAATGAATGTGAGTAAGTGTTAGACTGTTAGAATGTGTGTGTTTGGTGTTGGAACATACATACAACAGAATTGAATATTTAATTAAAATGGAATTTAATTAAAATTTTGTTAATTGAGGAGAGTAAGAATAAGAGTTAGAGTGTGAAAACCAAAAAAAAAAAGTAGTACAAATAACCACATACATTCAAATTTTAATTGAATGAATTCAATTTATGATTGATTTCAATTAAATTTTGTATGTATGTTTTTATTTGTACATATATCTATCTATGCTCTATAAATACTGTTGGAGGTAAATGAATGATAACAAAACTAAGCATTTGAAACGACACAACATCAATATTTAATATTTAAAATGCAAGAGTTGTGGTAAATTATTGATCATGATCGCTGTTTGATTATTGGCTGTTTATTTGTTGGAAGTCCAACAAAATAATAATAAAAATAATAGTTGGATTGATTAATTTAAAATAAACTTTACATGAATCTATCTCTCTTTGAATGAATATAAAGATGGAAAATATTTAAATATTTTGAATAATGTGAAAATACAATAACTCTTACAAAATAGTTTTACTCTCTTTTTTTTTTATTTTATTGTCAAGAAATAATCATGGTTATTGGTGTCAATTTGTTTGGTGCCTATCTGTATAAAAATAATCAAAAGTGTATTATAATTGGATTGTGAAAATCTATTAAATGGAGTTATGTTTTTTGATGATGATGAAGATGATGATGATGAGAATAATCCACAATTGCCACTAACTATTGGCTTCAAAATAAAATAAAAAAAACTAATAGCCCATGACTTTGTTGGTTTTATGTGTGGTGTTTATGAACAATGATTATTATTGTTGTTGATTTCATTTCATTTTATTTTCTTGATGGGTGTGTGTGTGAAAATTTATATGTACTCAATAAATGTGGGAAGTAAAAGGGTAGGTTTGTGCATAAAGATATTTACCACTCTACTACTATAGATTGAGATGCCATATGAAGTAACAGTGGTCGTTGTTATTGTTGTTATTATTGTTGTTCTGTTGTTTAGTTGATTGATTTAAATCTATTGTAAATAAACAGGTTTGTGTTGATTGGGTTGTCATGACATGTTGTCCACAATGTTGCTTGCACTGCACTGCAGTAACAAAATCAATCACACATCACACATCATACCATACACACCGACAACAACATCAAAAAAGAATAAAAATATATGTGATGAAGAGGACGTAACCAATCGTCAGCGGGAGTATTAACAAAACAAAACAAAACAAAACATAACATAACATTGTTGAATGATCATGATCATGATCTTGTTCTGAAGGTGTAATGTAATAGAATAGATACTATTATAAAACATATTAGACATTGACTGACCTGCTGTGCGTTCATTCACTTCATCACTATATAAAATAAATCTTGAATAGATTTACGATCGGTTTTTGATACCAAATGAAATCTTTCGATCTAACCGATGAATGAAACTACGATGCTATACTTTTATGATTACCGATTTGTTTATTAATTAATTAATTATTACCTATATATATATAAGTATATTTATGTAAACTAAAAGGTAAAACAACATTTTTCATCATTTTTAATTAATCGAAAAAAAAAAAAAAAAAAAAAACGAAATTCTTTGAAAAATGTGGCTCAAGAAATGAAATGATTTGCCTGTAAGAAAAAATTTGACATGTATCTATGTATTTTGAACAAAGTTAAGTTTTTTTTTTAAAAGGATATGTTATCTATTTACAATTATTTTATTTCTATATATATTTTTTACAACATTAATATTAATTAATATTTAAAAGAATTCTTCTTTAATAACTTTATTATTTTTCCACTGTTGGAATGCCCATTGAGTCTTTTGCATTCTGTTTCCAGCATATGTGAAATCCATATACATTTCATATCCTGTGTTGTCAGCATCAACAATGATCTTAAGGACTTTGGCTTCATGTACAGTTGCATTACTTGAGAAACCTTTCCTCTACCTTTCTATTCTCTGCAAAACCAACTCTATTCGTTGAATCTCCTTTCTCATACATCACTATATCTTGATGATAGAACTTGTCAAACACTTCTAAGATTCTATTCTCCTGAATACCTTTGATTATAGATTCTAAATTTAATCTAAGATTTGAATTTGGTAGAACTATTGATTGAGATTGAGATGAAACTTTTGTTGGTGAATTTGTAATTGCTGTGGGAATTAAAACTGGTTCATATTTCGCAGTTTGAAGATTATGTGAAGTTGGTGTCTTTGATTTTGATGGATTTTTATTTTTATGAATTTTATTTCCGATTTTGGAAAAGAATCTTTTAATTTGTACCATTTTATTAAATATTTATATTTAGATATAATAAAAAAAATTGAATAAAGTATTAGATATATTTATTTTTCTTTAAATTTTTTTGTTTTTTTGAATGAATATTATGAAAATCAAGAAATAGTACTATTTATAATTTTTATTTAAATTCAAGATCATTAATTTTAAAACATTCTTATGTTCCCAAAATAAACAATGAAACTACTTCAGGAATAACACACAATTTCATTCCGGAATCCAACAAAAAAATTTAAAAAATGGGGTTACAAGCTTTTTAAAATCAAAAAAGATGATCAAATTTTATCGTTAAGTTCAAAACAAAAAGTGAAGTCATAAGTTAAGATACCTATTTTATTTGATTGAATTATTTTTGTTATTTATATATATGAAGGAAGTTGAGAGGTAATTCTTATTAGACGAAACAACATTAAGTTCATTTTGATGAGATATTAATTCCTGAGTACAAGCAAGTTTGATAAAAAAGCCCTATTGCAGAGATAAAAGTGATTGACCAATCATATAAAAGACAATAAGTAAGTATTAGTTAATCTATTTATCTTTTCGTCTAAGACTTAAACTCACCAGATATTATTTAGGCCATAGACTTTTCTCAAGACCAAAAGAATTTATCCCAGTATAGATCTATTAAAACCTGTTATTTTTTCATAATACGCAATCAACATATTTACATGAACTATAATTAAGAGATAATTGTATAGTTTATAAGGGATATATGTTTTAAATAGGTTTTTATTGGTGAGCGCCAGAATAGTTTTTAATTTTAATTACTCATATTTCCAATATTATTATTTATTTAGAAAACAAAAATACAATGAGTTGGTGATGTGTTCCTCTATTATCCCAATTTTTTTTTGAATAATCATTCTTCTTTTAAATAATTATCAGGGTTTACAGTAACATTTGTTTTATTCCATGGAAAAACAGAAGTAAATAAAAAAATTTGGGTGGTTTTTTTTTGTTTTTCTCACTAGCTTTACATTTGTTAAAAGTCGAATGTGTTTAACAGGTATGAAAAAATAGCAATTTTTGGGCGAAATTACAAAAATAGTTAAACTTAAGCAAAAACAAATCAGTTAATTTTCTAACTATAAAGTACAACAATGATTCATTTGAACGCGCTCAAAGATTAAAGAGATTGAGAATATTATTTTACAAAACATGATCGCCTAAAAAGCAATTTACAAAAAAAAAAACTATGAATAAGAATTGAAATTTCAAATTACTTTCAATTTTCATTATTAATTAGAAATAAATAATACAATGGCTGAAGTAGACTATACAGATATTAATGGAGGAGATATTCCACTTACTGAAATAAGAATTGCCAAAGACCCATAAAGCTTTATCGAGGAAATCAAGAAGAATCCATTGCATCTTGTCCAAATGCCTTTTTCTTTAAAGCCTTGGATATAAAAGACCCAGTTCAAGTTGTTGCTTCCTATGAACCAACAAGAGAAGATGTTGGAACAATGGTTAATGGTGTAATGTAAGTAATAATAATTATTCGAATTTTATTAATTTATTTTTTATATTAATTAATTAATTTTTATATTTTTATGTTAAATAAAAGCGGTTGTATTCCAGGTATTGGTGCCTTGTGTAGTTCCGTTTTCTCGATTTTCTGGAAGAATGCAGTCGATCCACCCGAAACAATTGAGTCGAAACTTGTCAAATTCAAGAAAGAGATTCTCGATATTGTCGACAAGAAAATCAAGGATGGAAGCATTCAAATTTGGAAAGATCTTTGTAGCTCTTCACTCGATGGTTTGAAGAATGGTTCTCGTGAACTGGCCAACAGAATCGAGATTATCAATACTCTTCTCTATGAGAATAAAAAGATCAGTTCTGAGACCAAATCACTCGTCCAGACCCAATTGGATATCTGTATCAACTCTGTTGAGAATCTAATTGCTTTGTGCGCCAATGACTCCTATGACAACTACGTTCTTCAAAACTACGTCCAGGCGCTCCTCACCCTCACCATGTTTAGAAGACTACAAGACGCCTTTTGGTACCAATTCGGTTACCACTCATACCAAGTGTGTGGTAGATATCCAATCGAGGGTAAGACCAAAGGTGTCAAGTCGTTCCGTGAGATGTTCCACGACAAACTCATCGCAGGAATCAACGACGTTGCCAACTGTATGTCAGAGAACTGGGCCGAAGACGAAGGTAAATACAACGAAGGTCTCGAAGCGGTTCCACAACTTCTCAAGAACGATATGTACATCTACCCAGTACCATTGGTCGTTTTGGACTCATTCCCAGACACCATTCAAGTCAAAGACAATCCCGTTATCTACAGAATCGACGCCTGGAAAGCACCGATTAAGGAAGGTCTCGCCTCGGGAGGTGTGAACCCACGACCACCATACGACCCAATCACCGGATGCTACGGAGTCGATTTCCTCCACAAAGCTGGTTTCAACTTGAAGCTCAGTGAGAACTGTCGTTTCCAAATCAGAGTGTTCGGTTGCTACGCCTGGTACTACAACGCCAGAATGTACTGCACCGTAACCAATGACAAGAATAGCAAGGAGTACACCACCGATCTTCGTGACTTCGAATTCCCAGTCAGAAGCACCTTCAGAAATCCACACATTATGGCATCATACAAGAAGTTTGAAACTGGAATTGCCTGCTCACCACATTTCGAGGGTAAATCGGTTAAGGTCAGAACTGCCGAAGGTGATAGAACCTCTCATTGCATCGAGAAGTTGTTCTTCTTTGAAATCGTTGTTTCCAAGATCGTTTCACCAACCATCGCCGCCAAGTAAGATCTTTCTACTTAAGCATATGCAATTAAAAAGAATAGTTTAATTTAATTTAAATTTAACCATGATAAACTAAACTTTTTCAAAAATAATCAACTGTTTCATTTACTTGTTTTTAAAATAAAATAATATCATTTTTCCAATTAATTTAAAGAATTTAAAGAAAGTGAGTCAATATGTTATATATACAAATCATAGTCTGGTACATTGATAAACCTATATTTATATATTCTATTAATCGTTTACTGTGTTAATCCTTTATATTTTAGAATATTTAATTACTATTTAAACATCTTTATTATTACTGTAAACAAACAATTTCATTGGTTTGCTGATTTATCAGTTGCAGTTGGATGAAAAAAAAAAATTGACTTGATTACTTTTTTTTTTTTAAAAATCAAATAAATTTTTTTTTTTAATCATTTTCATTTTACAACCAGTTGTTAATTAAAATATTAATAAATCAGATAGATATATATATACATTTGTAATAGTTAAATAATATGAGTAATGTTGGAAACAATGCTAGTACAAATCCAAATCCTAGGATAACAGATGATGAGAGAAGACTTTTAGATAGTATGGAGGATAGTAGAGATGATAGTGCTTTCCTGAACGATGAGTCGGTCGATCAAGTAGATCCGATCGAGATGGAACTACGAAGAAAGATGTTGTCAATGCTCACTACCTCGACATCACAAGGTGGTTCAGAAAGCACAAAACATCAGCCACCAACACGTGCAAACATCTTAAAGAAACTTCATACTCATCAAACATCTGAATATGTCAATAACAAAGATAATAACAATAGTATAAATTTAAATTCAAGTAATAATAGTATAAATACAAACAGTAACAATAACAACAACAACAACAACAACAACATTAAAGATTATTATAATACAAATATATATAATGATTTAGATGATTATGAAGGTATTTCAAATAATAATAATAATAATAATAATAATAGTAATAGTAATAGTAATAGTAATAATAATAATAATAATAATAATAATATTAGTCAAAATAACCTTAGTAATACAATTGGATATGGAAATATAAATACAAATACAAATGGAAATGCAAGTGGAAATGGAAGTGGTTCATTTGGTGATAGCTATGTTACTTGTGAGAGATATCGTATTGCCAAGATTGCAGATGAATTTAAATGGGACGTTGTTGAACATGATTGTGTACTGAAGGAATATAGACTGTATGCTGTCGAGGAGTGGATATTCAAATCGAGTAGATTGTGGTCTGCCGTAGAGTATACCGGCAATCAATCCGACCAGATCTATGTGAGTGTAGTTCGTCCTACTCGACGATCGACATCGGAAACCAACAACAAACAACTGCAGAACATGCTATCGAAAGCACCGTCCGGTTCATTCTATACGATTCGCACACCACTCGGTCAACTTGTACTGGCAAACTCCTCTGTTTCCTCGCACTTCGGATTGAATTTGATACCGATTCCCAACGGTGATTTCGACCGACACATCGAAACGCTAAAGTTGAATCTACTGCTGAAACGGCTTGGTTGTACGCGTCCAAAGTATCAGCTGTCGATTCAACCACTGATTAACAACAACAACGCCTACGAGAAGCTGCGCTTCGAATCACTTGCCAACGCCAATCAAACCAATCTTCAAAGCGTTACCAACTTTGTCAAAGAGATACAAGCGGCGCTGTCACATCTCAACTATCTGCCGCTACTCACCAAGATCGATGGTCAGTACGACCAGAAGCTGATCAACGCAGTCAAGGCATTCCAAACCGATTTCAACAAACGCAACAACGCCGCCAAAGACAAAGATCAAATGCTACAGGTCGAGGGTTACATTGACCAGAACACCTTCAAAGGCATCGTAACGGAGATCATGAGTCTTCGCCGAAAGATAGAATCACTCGGTTTCAAAACACCCGATAATCCAATCAAGAACTACATCGATTTCAACGAACTAATGAAATCATTCCAAGATTCCTACGGTATCTATCCCGATGCACCAGGAAAGAATATTTTAACATATCTTGAGAATATCAATAAGGTAAATTGCTAATTAATTAACTTTATTATCACTAATCCAATCTAATGATGATTAATTTTTTTTTATTATCAGATGAATCAACACCATCATCAGCAACAACAATTTTATTATGATAGTGACGATGATGAAAATGATGAAAATAACAGTGTGAAGAGTGAGAATATATTGGATAGTGCAAGTAGTTTTAGTGAGACGGAGAGTAGCGATGGATTTAATTTGCCTTCTTCGCCTATACCTCTGAAGAACAAGTCGGTTGTTACTAGTATTTCAACTCCAACTTCAGACACCTCAAGACATTCATCTCCATCAATGATAGCTGCTAATGTAAATCAACAACAACAACAACAACAAATGCAACAACAACACCACCATCAGTCATCATCACCTACAACCAACAGTCCATTCAGTTCATCACCTGTTCATGCACCATCTTCCGCTCCTCATGGCCAGCTTCTCTCGCGTTCAAACAAAGGCATTCCAACTGCACTAACAGAACAATCCAACCATTTATTACAACAACAGCAACAACATCAACAACATGGTGATAGTACTACTGCTACCAGCACTACAAATACAACACCATATTACAATGAAGATATCTATGAATACTTTGAATCGGTAGAGGACGCAGAAGAGAAAATGAAACTTAAAGAAACGATTGTCAAGCTTGAAAAGATGATGGAAGTACAACAGACAGACTATGACAAGCTTAAACAAGAGTTTGAAACACTCTCTGAACACTATGCCGACATGAAAGAGCAAGCTGCAAGATCGATGGCAATCATCTCAACCAACGAAAAGCTATTCCAAGAGATCTACAATCGCTGGGGTAAGACAATTCGCAAAGAACTACCGGAAATAGAAGAAAAGATAAATTTAAATGTTGATACAATACAATCATGTTCAAATAGAGTAAGTTATTGGCTGACTAAAATGAAAACAAAAGAAAACAACTACTAATACTTTTTTTATTATTAACACTTTTTAACAGATTAAAAGATTAGAAGATATTGTAATCTCTGTACAGAAAAAAAATGAAAGAAATATATTTACAATAATAACTTCATCGCTTTTGAGCATTGTATCGTTGATCGCCGTTGGATTTGCATATCTAATCATGTTTTTCTCTGGACTAAAAAGGAAATGGTATCCTAGCTCCAAACCAAAATCATCTAGCGAAGAGATTCAGCGATTTATCAGTAAACAAAAGATAAAGATATCGGAACTCATAGAAGATTTAGATTACAACGAAGATAATGATAAAGTTCAATAAGATAATCAAAACATAACCAAATTCAAATTGTATAGAAAATAAATTAATAAACTTGTACAAAAACAAACAAACAAATAAACAAAAATATAGATATAAATGTATAACAAACAAACATTCTAAGTGGTTGTTGAACGAGAGAAAGAAAAAAAAAGGAATTTATTTTATTTGATAATTTTTAAATTTGGCCAAAAATAAGGTATGTATTATAAGTATTTATACCTTGTTCTATGTAATTAACTAATTAATACTAGAAAAGTATTCAACATTAATGTGTGCGCACATAATATTGGTTTGTTTTGTTATTATTTTTATGTTATTTTTTTTTTTTGTGTTTTTAATAAGTTGGTTTTTTTTTGATTTTGATTTTTCATTATTTAGTGAGTTGGACTTACACGACCGTGATCATTGTTAACATTGTCTCTTCTTGGAGATGAGTTTCTTGGTGATCTATCACGCTCTCTTTCTCTTCTTCCACCGCTTCTGCTTCTATCTCTATCTCTACGACTATCTCTGCTTCTGTCACGCTCTCTTCTTCCACCGCTTCTGCTTCTGCTTCTGTCACGCTCTCTTCTGTCTCTTCTACCTCCACTTCTGCTTCTGCTTCTATCTCTATCTCTTCTTCCACTTCTACTTCTGCTTCTGCTTCTGCTGTTTCTTCTTCTATCTCTGCTTGGTGATCTTCTATATGGATGATATCCAGAATCTCTTCTTCCTCTGCACTCTCTGGCAATGTGACCATATCCATTGCAAGTGTAGCACTTGATATCTCTGCTACCTCTTCCTCCACTGCTTCTACAAAAAAAAAAAAGGAAAATAATAGTAAATTTAACAAGTTAGTATATTTTTAATTCAAAAAATTAATATTCATTCAACTAGGATTCTAGGGTATGGGAAACAACTATCTCTCTCTCTCTCTCGCAATAAAGGGAGGCTCTAATATAAATAGATATATAATAATATAAATAGATGATAGGAAATAGGAGGCTGCCTGTCCTTGAAAAACATAGATTCTAAGCTCCGACAATTCATTCACCAGATGATTTGTCCTCTTGGCTTGGATTGTAGAAGTGGTGGTGGTAGGGTGGTGGGGGTATATGGTAAGCAAGCTCCTCTCTTCATTCAACCCTCAACAGGGCGATCTATATAAAAATTAATAAATAATAAATAGTAATAATAATTATATATAAATGATCGCTCGCTCGCCATTATATCGAAAAGTTCAATAATAATATTATTATTATTATTTTACATCTCTTTTTTTTTTTTTTTCTTCTGGTCAATTCCTGTTGGTACTTTTCTTTCTATTCTTCTTTTTCTTTTCTTTTCTATTCTATTCTTTTTCTATTCTTGCTATTTCCTGTTGTTAACAATTGAAATGGCAGGGACCGGTGGAACAATACAGACAGCACAGAGAGCTCTGGCGCGATGACAAAGACAACAAACACACAACAACACGAAGAGAGAGAGAACGAGACACACTTTTCACGGTCAAATTTGGCCTATTCCCCGGTCACATTGAAAATTAAAACTAATGTTTTTTTTTTTTTTTTTTTGAATCTTAGGCGCTGGCCTCTTGGCATTCACCAATTGGAATCATATTGACACATTATAGATAGAAATGGTGGATTTGGGAACATCACGTGATTCCTCTGAAAAAAATAAAATAATATATGATTACGATTATTATTATTATTTGTTATATAGTAAATAATTATGAAATATCCTAGAATATATTAAAATAAAAATAGATATATTTTTTTTAAATAGAAAAAAAATAATAAAAAAATTATTAATATTTACCCAGATGAATTGTTTCTTGGACAACTTCTAGCC
The DNA here is from genome assembly GCF_000004825.1 of Heterostelium album PN500. NCBI lineage: Eukaryota > Evosea > Eumycetozoa > Acytosteliales > Acytosteliaceae > Heterostelium > Heterostelium album. The sequence continues at coordinate 630,534 of NW_008805075.1, forward strand.
CAATGACCTCTACCACGACAGATGTAGCACTCATCTGAAGTTCTCTTTCTTCCACCGTGTGACTTTTGAACGATGATTCTCTCACCATCCAAATCAGTGTTGTTCATTGCATTGATAGCATCATTTGCACTCTTTTCATCTTTAAATTCCTAATAAATAATAATAATAACAATAACAATAATAACCAATTAACAAATCTAATCTAAAATCTAATAATAATAAAAATAAAAAAATTACTTACAACGAATGCATAACCAGTTTTAATATCCATACTTAAAACTTCACCGAATCTCTTGAAGTTATCTTGAAGTTCCTCCCTTGAAGTTCTGGTGCTGATACGACCGACATAGATGCGACGATCGGCGAGACCATTGCTGTCACCTCTATCTCCTCTATCTCCTCTGTCACCTCTCGAGTCGGAACGATCACGACTACGATCACGTGAGGCAGAACGATCACGTGAATTTGATCTGTTTCCACCACCACCGTTTGCACCGTTACCTCCAACTGGTGTACCGTTCTCTCTCGATCTAGATCTTGATCTACTTGCTCTATCCATTTCTATTTATTTATTTATTTAATTATAATTAATTATTATATTTATTGAAAATAATAACAATTTATTTAATATTAAAATATATATATTATATATAAACAAATAAATAATAATTAATAAATAAAATAAAATAAAATGAAAAAAAAAAAAAAAGAAAAATAAATTTTGAACGAAAAATGTTCAAAAAAAAAAAAAAAAGTAAATTGAAACAAAAAAAAAAAACTATAATTGATAAATAAATTGTTTTTTTCAATATTTTTTTTTCATATTTCACACACTGTGTGGTAGTCAATTTGTTTTTTTTTCTTTGATAATTTTTATTCAACTATTTGATAACGTTATTACAAATCAATGAAAATCCAAGATTAAAGAAGTATGGCATCGAATTATTGATTACTTATTACTTATTATCTTTTTTTTACTATAAATTCCAACTTAAGAATTAATTTTGTGGTTTTCTTTTATCTTTTTGCAATTCTTTGTTATTCTTTAAATCAAAATTTGCAAGCATTGACTTGTACAAATATTATAATTATTTTTGCAAAAAAACAAACAAATAAATCACACTAACAAATATTTTTCTTCTTTTGAAGGTAAAGTTTAAAGCCGACATGTCTTTTGTGGGGGGAACTGAGTGGAGTTTAAACAAAACAAAAATTACTTCAAAACCTAATGAATATTTAATTAAAAAAACCCCATGCCTAACATTTTAAACAAAACTATCATATCTTATCACCTTTTAAAAGTCAAGAATCAAAAACAACACTTCTTTGGAATTTTTTTGTTTTTTTTTCATTTCTTTGCTTGCTTTTCTAACATCACTTGAATCAATTTAATAAAATGGAAGCACACTCCTTAGGTGCCTTGCTGCGAAATGATTCTTTTTTAAAAAAAAACAAAAAAAAATCATATCACATAATAAACTGAGTAACTACCTTCCAAACTTCTCTTTTCTTTTATTAATAAACAAAAAAAATTAATAAATAACAAAAGATATATTAATTATATAATTATATAATTATTTCAAATATATTTATTTTATTTAAATATATATTTATTTTTTCTAGTTTTTTTTTTCAATATGTAAGTTTTATCATCTAACTCAATCAATTTATACAATAGCTATGGACTCTCTTACAACACTTGCATTCAAACTCATAGCAAGATTTAAACTGTATCAAAATCCACTCTACACCAAGTTTATAAGTTTCACTTTTAATCTTTACATATCATACATATTATCAAATCTAGGCTACTATACTATAAAATCATAATCAAATTATTACTACGATTTAAAATTATTTTTTTTTTTTTTAAAAATAACCAGTGATTAATATAAAAAAAATCTGTATAATTTAAATATTTTATTCCCAAATTTAACACTTGTCTGTTTTGTGGTTGTTTTGATGATTAAGTGTTTTTTTTTTATTTAAATAAAGGACCGTCCTTGCATTTTTCACCTTTAAAAATATGATACGTAATAATGAATATTTACAATATATTTTTTTTTTTTTCAGTGTGTTTCAGGTTTTTTCATTTTTCCCAAGAGCGAAATTTCGCTATTTGAACACCTCTCCACTGTCACCCACCACCCCACACACAGTGTGTGCTAATAATTAAATGATTAAACAAATCACTGGGGTACATAGGTGATTCAATAGTCTGAGTGTAGGTCAACTCGTCACATTACATACCACCTGTTCCATCTAAAACTAAAAAAAAAAATAAAAAAGTACAAAAGTAGAAAAAAAAAAAATCAGAAAAATATTTATTTAACAGACTAACTATTCACTTACTTATTTAATATTTAACACTAAACTAAACTAATCAAATCATTCAAATCAATTTACACACCATCACAATCAAATACTCAAAAACAACTAAACACTATAATTGTTTATTTAATTGTCTTTGTTTATTCATTCTTCTTTTTTCTTTTCTCTTTTTTTTTTTTCACATAAAGTTGGATAATTATTAACTATCATCAACTAAACAAAACTAAATTAAAACTTAACCTAAACTAAACTAACCAAACTTAATTTAGATTATTTTTATCTCTATTTATTTATTCTCACTTTTAAAACTTTTCTATATTGAAATTTCCATCACACCACATTTTTATATATATACACATTATACACATAATCAGTAATAAAAAATGAATAGTACTTTAACTATCAGTCAGGAAATCAGTCAACAGGGTAATAAGATACCAACATATTTCACACAGGAAGATGGTAATTCATTGAGTGCTTTGCTCGAGGAATGCGTCTTCAAGCAACAAGCCAAGGAGGTCAAGCAAATCTTGATTAGCGAGCGTCTCATCGAGAGTGGTCGTGTCGATCCAGAAGTCGACTGGTTCTACTGCAAGCTCGGAATCGACTCGAACTACTTTGAGTCCACTCCAGCCATGGTGATCGCCCGTCACATCCTCTCGTTATACGCCGCCAAGATGGTGTCGCACGCCACCGGCGCCAAGCTCGAAGTCCAACTCCAATCAAAGACCGAAGGTTCCGCCACCTTCATTTCGCCATCCAACCCAGGAAAGCGTGACTCGCCAGCCATGGCCATCGAGCAACACATTGAATCCCAATATTTCGGTGAGGGATACCATCAGGATGCCGGTCAAGACGCACTCTCCCACCTCAAGCATGTCTCCACCAGTCTCAGCGCAACCTCGCCACACGGATTCCGTCTCGCCTGTTACCGTACCACCGGAACTGTATCAAGCGCCAGTCCAGTACACTTGCGTCTCTACTACCTCACCAAGCCAGTCTTCCCAACTCCAGAGTCTGTTTCCGAGTCGGAGACAGACCTCGCCAAGATTGGTGACGTCAACTTCTTGGCTCGTTCATCCGATGCCACTAAGAAGATCTACCAAGAGGTCATGAACGAAGTCGTCCACAAATTGGGACCAGTCATCAAGCACTACCCATACCAAACCAACGGTGCCCGTCTCGTCATCGCTTACCGTCGTGGATCTACCCACTCCTACTGGTCTGCCATCTCCGAGCTCTACCATTACCACAGAATGTACGCCACCCACAAATACGTCGAACAATTCTCAAACGGAATTGTCATTTACTCGATTTACATACGTCCACTTCAACCTGAAGTCGATATCAACTCTCATATTTCAAAGATTGCTGAACAAGTAAGTGTTCAAACAAACAAAACAATGTTGTTTACTTTTACAAACAAACATCAACAATTTCTAATCAACTTATTATTATTATTATTATTATTATTTTAGGCATCACTTGTTTATGTATTACCAAGAACTTCATTGACTCCATTGTTCCTTTCACATCAACTTTCATTCCCAGAGGTTACTTATGCCTACGTTGGTTGGAAGTTTGCCTACCAATTTTTGAATAGATACGCCACTGAATACTCTGCATTGTCAGCAGCAATCGGAGACGATTCAACCAAGCAAGCCATGTTGGCTCAACTCAAGACTCGTTTGTCAAAGGATACTTTCACAGAGGGACGTGTCAGAGATGCCCTCCTCCAATACCCAGAGTTGGTCAAGTCGTTGTACTCTGACTTTGAGAAGTACCACTTCAAGGGTGCCGCCAAATACGACCTCAACCACGGTCAAGAAATCATCACCCAAATCAAGCGTACCGTCAACAACGAGTTGGACAGCCAAATCTTCACCGCCATCCTTTCTTTCAACCGTCACTTGTTGAAGACCAACTTTTACAAACAAACCAAGACCGCTTTGGTCTTCCGTTTGGACCCAGGATTCCTCTCGAGCAAAGAGTATCTCTCCAAGCCATTCGCCGTCTTCTTTGTTGTCGGTTCCGAATTCCGTGGATTCCACATTCGTTTCCGTGATATCGCCCGTGGTGGTATCCGTATTATCCGTTCCCAAAACACCACTCAATACGACCACAACTCGTCATCGTTGTTCGACGAAAACTACAATTTGGCATCGACTCAACAATCAAAGAACAAAGACATTCCAGAGGGTGGTAGTAAGGGTACTATCTTGTTGAGTGCCGATCACCAAGGTAAAGCCGAAGTCGCCTTCCGTAAATACATTGACGCTCTCCTCGATCTCTTGCTTCCAAACGAAGAGATCATCGACCATTTCGCACGTGAGGAAATCCTTTTCTTGGGTCCAGACGAAGGTACTGCCGATTTCATGAATTGGGCATCGGCACACGCCAAACAACGTGGTGCTCACTTCTGGAAAGCCTTTACCACTGGAAAGTCGCTCTCCAAGGGTGGTATTCCACACGACCTCTACGGTATGACCACACGTTCCATCCATCAATACGTCTTGGGTACTCTCGAAAAGATGGGACTCGACGAATCTAAATGCACTAAATTCCAAACCGGTGGACCAGACGGTGATTTGGGATCGAACGAAATCAAGATCTCCAAGGACAAGACCATCGGTATTGTCGACGGTTCCGGTGTTATCTTTGATCCAGAGGGTTTGAATCGTGAGGAAATCACTCGTCTCGCTGGAAAGCGTCAAATGGCCCGTTACTTTGACAAGACCAAGTTGTCAGCCACCGGTTTCTTTGTTGATGTCGCCGACACCGACGTCAAGTTGCCAAACGGTGAGGTCGTTGAATCCGGTTTGATCTTCCGTAACAACTTCCACTTGAATCCACTGGTCACTGCCGACATCTTTGTGCCATGCGGAGGACGTCCAGAATCGGTCGGTCTCGTCAACGTCGATAAATTGTACACTGCCACCGGTGAATGTCGTTTCCCAATCATCGTCGAGGGTGCCAATCTTTTCTTCACTCAAAAGGCACGTTTGATGCTCGAAGAGCGTGGAGCCATCATCTTCAAGGACGCCTCTGCCAACAAGGGTGGTGTCACCTCTTCGTCACTCGAAGTGCTCTCTGCTCTCGCTCTCACCGACAGCGAGTTTGACCAACACATGTGCGTCAAGGACGGTGTCATCCCAGCTTTCTACGAAGCCTACATCAAGGATGTCCACCACACCATCGAGAACAACGCTCGTCTCGAGTTTGAGTGCATCTGGCGTGAACATGCCAAGTCCAAGACTCCACGTTCGATTCTCTCCGATTTGATCTCCGACAAGATCAACTCACTCAACGATTCCATCCAAGATTCACCACTCTGGGACAACCAAGATCTCAAGAAGAAGATCATCTCTGCCGCTTGCCCACCAGAGTTGTTGAAATTGCTCGGTGTCGACAAGATCGTCGAACGTGTACCAGTACCCTATGTTAAAGCCATTTTCGGTTCCTATTTGGCCAGTCGTTTCGTTTATGAATGTGGTCTCTCCAGTCCAGAGTTTGCTTTCTTCACTTTTATCACTCGTCTCCTTGGAAATTAAACGCAAAACAATTAAAAAGTAATAACAAAATAAAACAATATAATATATATAATATAAAACAAACAAACAAACATATAATACAATTTCTTAAGAAATTGTTGTTGTTTTTCAGTCTTAGTCAAACTAAAAAATTAATATGAAGTGAACCTTTACCTTCATATCTTTTAAAAGAAACAAAAACATTACATTTAAAATATATAATTATATATGTATGTGTTTTATTTATAAATGTTTCGAGAAATTCTGTCGTTAATAGTAGTAGTAAGTTTAAGCTTGTTGCTGTTGTTTTCTAGCTTCAAGAGCATCACTCTTGGCATCTTTCAATCTTTGTAGTTCTTCTTCTCTTTCTTTACGTTTGATTCTGAGTTGTGAGAGTATTTCCTCTTCTTCTTGTTTACGTTGTTGTTGCTTCTCTTCCTTACGTTTCTTCCAACCGAATGGTTCGTCGATCATCTGATCGGCACGCTCTTGATAGTTTACTTTTGGTGTTACTTTCGATGCATCGAAACGAGGCAAGTGATGTTGTGGTGCAAGTCTCCAATCGCTAATTGGCTTCTGATATAATCTACGTTTAGTGTGTTCTCTAGCTTGTTTCTCAACTCTAACTCTTCTCTTTCTTGCGTGTGTTGGTTGATCTCTGTGTGGTCTAATATATTTAGCGTCCAACTCTGATGGAATCTCAACTGAATCAATAACAATCGAATAGTTTCTATATAGGTTATTTTTAACAACAGCGATAATCATTAGTTTTTATACTTTGCTAAACTAACTAGCTTGAATTATAATAATATTGTTTAAGAAATAAATAGTTATTTCTTGTTGTTGTTGTTGATTATTATTATTATAATGATCATCAATCTAATAAGGTTCATTCTAAACTATCGTGTGTTCACATTACACATATGATCATACCTATATAAAAGTGGTGACTCGTTAGCTAGTGATAGCTTTGTGAATGATCTATTCACACTTCTTAATAGACTATTCATTTTCTATATAAATATATAATTAAAAGTAGGCTGTGAATGATAATAGATCAGAACTGCTATTATGTGTTTAATTCCCATAAAAAGTGATCATTCGGTGCATTGAATTTTTTTGAATTTTTTTGTTTTTTTTGTTTTTTTTTAAATTTTTTAAGATTATTTTTTTTTTATAAGTTTTTACTTTGTTTTAACTATTAATTAATGATTTGATCAAATATTTAAAATCAAATTTATCAAATTTTTACAAACAATAACGAAAACTAGTTCATATCATACATTCAACACCTCAAAGAGTCTATTGACAGTAACAAGTATTTTTATGAAGTTCAACTTAAAAACAATGTAAAATTGTAACAAAAATATTATTTTATTGTCTAGATCTTAATTTACTCTCCATTCTCTTGTTTTGATTTGTAAATTGTCTCTTTTTGACTATTAATATTGTTACAGCAACAACAATGGCAACAAATACAACACCACCAACTACAATACCAGCAATTGCACCATTCGATAATCCTTTCTTTGGACAAATGAAATCGGATGTGTCACTTGATCCAACATCAATGAGATTCGAGAAATCAGGATCTAAATCGACAGAATCTGAGTATGATGGAATTGTGATTCCAACAATTGCTGATCGGAATTGTTTGTTTTGTTCTGAATCGATATCATCTTGATCAATGATAACATTCTTGATTGGTGTAACTGTGTTGTCAATAACGGCATCGGATAAGAATCTTCCATAAAGACTTTGATCTCCAACATTCAATTTGATCCATTGAATCGATCCATTCACTGATCCAAATCCAGATGATGAACAAACATCTGATTGATCACTTTCAATTGCTGCTTTCATCAATATTTGTAATGTGTTGGTTGGTTGTTTGAATCGATATGAATTCAGATTCATTGTGAATTTGATTGTTGATTGTGGAATGAATAGATTCTGATTTGCAAATGTGATATTTGTTGATTGTTTGAAATATTCGATTGTCACATTTAAGATGGTTGATCTTTGATTGATTTGTGTTGAATAGAAATATTTTGGATTGGTTGTTGGTGTTGTTTGATCTGTGAAATTCCAATTGCTGATGTTGAATTGTTCAACGATATTATTGATATCATCCAATTCTCTGATTCCAATGATTTCAATTGATGTTGTGATTAAACTTCCAGATTCTGTTATGTTTGTTCCTGTTGTTGGTTCTGGATATGCTGGTGGAATTGGAACAATTATATTCTCTGTTTAAATATTATTTAAATATATTAATAAAATGAATAATATATCGATTATAAAAATAAATACATACTTGAAGAACAAGATGGACCATACCAAGGTTGATAACATTGACAAATTGAATTGATACATTGTCCATTGTTGTTACATGATGGTATTCCTGGACATTCCGAAGGTGTTATTGGTGTTGTTGTTGGTGAAGGTGTTGTTGTTGGTTGTGGTGGAGCTTGGACGATATAAATCTCGTATTCATTTGATGATATTTGGTTGTTGATCACTTTTACTCTGACAAAAACTTGGTTGGTTTTTTTAATTTGATTATTAAATTGCAATGATACAGAAGAATGGAAATCAACAGTGAGATTCTGATATCCTTTTCCATCTTGGTAATCTATCTGACCTATCACAGAGTTATTGTTCATTCCAAATGATCTTCCGTTGATTGTCAATGATCCACCCAAGTATGACAATCCAGATGAGTATTCAATGATTGGAGTTATCGATGTATATTCTCTTTTGATGAAATATTGGAAGTTGTTCGATTTTAAATCAACAAATGTATATCCAATATAATTTTTGAAATTATCGACAATTCCATAGATATTAACATAAATATTATTCAAACCAAATCCAAATGGAAGTTGATATTTTGAATTGTAAAAATAATAACCACTTCCATTGTTGGAGATGAATGTTGTTGGGATTTGAAGAGAGTTAAAATCTTCAGAATTTAAAATGATAATCGGTTGAACCAATCTCGATATTCCAGAACCAGAAAGTGATTCATAAACTGTGAAATTGAATTCAATGAACCTATCTAATGTTCCAACATCGATTGTAGGTGTGAAGGAAAGACTTGATAAGGTAGGTGGATTCTGATCAATTGTTGCTATAAAAATAAACAATTAATTCAAAACAATAATAAAATAAAATTTAAATGTCAATTAATAGTTACTTGTTATACAAAATACAGTATTTGATAAATTTGCTTCTTTTGGTGTTCCATAGAGTATTGAAAGAGGATCATATGAATATAAAGAGTTGGCTATAATATCAATTACAACGTTTGATATTTTATAAGTTTGAGTTGCACACATTCCGCTGATTGTAAAGTTGACATTGTAAACACCTTTCCATCTATCTCCACCAATCAAATTTGAAGAATTGAATGGTATCGGTATTGGATTCAAATCTAAATTCGAAACAACAAATACTGTTCCATTTGTAACTCCTTTATATGATTCTTCTAATTGGATAATCCATCCAATTGTTATAGTTTCAATTTCATTCATTGTATTGTTTCCAGAGGGAATAGGACTAGCGTTTGATATAATTAGATTTGCTGTACTGACTTTCCTTTCTATTTTTTAAATTGATTAGTACTTGTATTTGACTTAGATTACAAAAATTTGATAATATTTACTTGTTTTATATATAAATAATGAAGCTTCTGGACCAAAATAATCGATTAAAGAACTACTTTCAATCACCATATTGTTTCCAAAAAGAATAGAATAGTCAGAGTATCCATGGTTTGACTGATCGGAGTAGGTTATATTGAAAACATATTGACTTGAACTTTCATTCAAAGTTGAATATGCTAAAACAGAGTCATATACTCCAACGAAAGCAGGTGGCATAGAGGATCGGAGCTTTGTATTGAAACTCAAATACAATTGCAATTGGAAATTTGGATCTGTAACATCGAGATTTGTTGATGTGAAGTGGAAATATGTAATATTTGAAGGCGAGAGAACTGTTGAAAGAGGATTTAATAGTTAGTATAGAACAAAGGAAAAATAATTTGTAATATTGTACCATTTAAAACTGGAGGTAATAATGGAACTATGTCTTGGTTGAAGTTGTAATAGGACAAGGAATAGAAATGGTATTCATCTAGATTGGTTGTTTTAACGGACATATCAATGGTTCTGGCCATAACATTGGACAGAGTAAATTCTTTTTCATAAATTCCACTGAATGAATCTCCATAGATTAGATTCGAGTTATCGAGAATAAAAGCTGTACTACTAATAGAGAGAATCTGATAAACAGATTCAATATTAATCCTGAGAATGGCTGAATTGTCCGAAGATGAAATAATGCTAATATTATTTACTTTGACATTTGCATCTGTGTAGAAATACAGCAGCTAGTTAGTTTTGATTATAATATATTATCATTATTCATCATTCTTACCTTTAAGAGAGTTAGCGGGAATCGGTGCTGAGAGTGAGGCTGTGCTTACAGGATCGAAGGTAATTTGCAAAATTTTAGCTCTGACAGTCTTGGGAACAGGAACGGCGAATGAATAAGTATAGCCTACTGATGTGAAGTTGTTCCTTGAAGGATAGAAAGTATTCATCATACAACTATATCCATAATTAAATTGTGTTGTGATTGGAAGAGGGATAATTGCGTTTGAGTTTGATTGTATTGTCATAAATGAGACATTATCTGCGTCATGAAGCAATGCAGTAAATTGCATAGATAAAGCTATATATTTAATGTTAATAAATTAAATAGTTTAATAATAATTAAAGATTAACTTACGAAATGGAACTAATGTAGAGTTATAGGTTTGATAGATAGTACAACTATCAGAACAAATAGTATTTGGAGTATTTGTAAAATTCTTATATTCACCTTGCCAACTATACAAAGCATGAGTTCCATTATTTGCTAACATGTTCATTTGAGTGTAGGGGTTCACCCAGAATAACATAGATGAAGGGGCTTTAGCTAATATTAAACTTTTAATATTGATTATTTTAAATTGATTATCTTGTTTTACGGTTCCATTTGACGGTGGAGATATGGATGTGCTAACTATCTCTGTCAAAGAACCTTTATTAAAATAGACATGTTATTAACGATAAAATGATTGCTATATATTGTTAATACTATTGATTCTTACCGTTTAAAGAGAATATATTAGAAATATTGTGTAATACATAAAGATTAGAGTATGTTATGTTTAATTGAAAATTCTGATAGTTTGTCAAATAATCACCTTTCAAAAACAATGAGATAGCATATTCGTTTGGGTTTTGATTTTGTTTCATTATATTACAGTAGACAGAGGGATTATTTACTGGTTGGCAAAAGGTAAATATATATATGTTTGTTGAGTAATTAAACCTTATAAGCTGATATATATTATTTATGCGAGTGAGAGTAGGCTGTCCAGAGTAAATGATTTTAAACTCCTCTTGAGATATAGCTTTAAACAATAAGAGAATTATAGAATTTCTTTGAATGTTAGATTTAAGTTCAAACGTTAATCATATATCTCTACTCTTACCATTACAAATGAATTCGCCAAGTGTTAAAATGTAACCTGATGGAAACAATGGGTCGGATGGTCTAGTCACATTCATCGATATATTGTATCGATCGATATTTGGTTTCCTTGGAAATGATCCTGAAAATGAAAGAAGTTGTTTGTCACCATCTTTGATGATGTCATTGTTCATAGTCATAGAAAAACCATTATCAATAATTACGAAATCACTCTTTTTAAGTGGTATATTTAATTCCGAAATTAAAGTAACTTCATAAACACATGAACCAAACGTTGTCATCAAAGTCGGATTACTACCCAATGAGAAATTAAATGAGATTCCATCGATGTAAAATACTAATAAAAAATCAGATAACAATTTTAAATTTTTTTTTTTGAAATTAATCTTATGATTTTCAGTTTAGTGTTTTAGAATTTCGACAACTTACAATGATTAAAAAAAGTAATAATTAAAAAGAGATATTTAGAGGAAATCTCCATATTTATTATCTATTAAAAAAAAATAATTGAAATAAAACGGATTCGCCCATTAGTAGGAGATATTTTATGTTTTTTGTTTAAACAAAATAAAAAATAAAAGAAAAAATAAAAAAAAACAAAGTATCTCTTCGCGGTATTTGCGGAAGATGATAGATGATTGAGAGATCTTTGATTCTTCAATACCAGGTGTAGAGATCCAAAAAATAAAAAGAAAAAGAAAACGAAAAAAAAATTAAATTTTGATAATTTTATAAAAAATATCTTCTACCTGACAAAAAAGAAAATCTCATCCATGATTTTCATGTTTTAACATATTATCATTTTAATTTATCTAATTAATTATGAAAGATATTTTTGAATTAAAAATACACAAACAATAAAATGAAGAAATGAAAATGCATAAGACATACCCATGCGATTAAACAACAAAAATTTATAAAAAATTATATATCATTTATTATCTTCACAAATCCTTGTCGTTTTTGTTGTTTAATTCAGACAATCGTTTTTTCATTTTAACTTCTTGTTGTCTATATTTCTTTCTCTTTATGATAAACATAGTTGTACCAACAACAATGGCAACAAATACAACAACACCAACAACGATACCAGCAATCGCACCATTCGATAATCCTTTCTTTGGACAAATGAAATCGGATGTGTCACTTGAACCAACATCAATGAGATTCGAGAAATCAGGATCTAAATCGACAGAATCTGAGTATGATGGAATTGTGATTCCAACAATTGCTGATCGGAATTGTTTGTTTTGTTCTGAATCGATATCATCTTGATCAATGATAACATTCTTGATCGGTGTAACTGTGTTGTCAATAACGGCATCGGATAAGAATCTTCCATAAAGACTTTGATCTCCAACATTCAATTTGATCCATTGAATCGATCCATTCACTGATCCAAATCCAGATGATGAACAAACATCTGATTGATCACTTTCAATTGCTGCTTTCATCAATATTTGTAATGTGTTGGTCGGTTGTTTGAATCGATATGAATTCAGATTCATTGTGAATTTGATTGTTGATTGTGGAATGAATAGATTCTGATTTGCAAATGTGATATTTGTTGATTGTTTAAAATATTCGATTGTCACATTTAAGATGGTTGATCGTTGATTGATTTGTGTTGAATAGAAATATTTTGGATTGGTTGTTGGTGTTGTTTGGTCTGTGAAATTCCAATTGCTGATATTGAATTGTTCAACGATATTATTGATATCATCCAATTCTCTGATTCCAATGATTTCAATCGATGTTGTGATTAAACTTCCAGATTCTGTTATGTTTGTTCCTGTTGTTGGTTCTGGATATGCTGGTGGAATAGGAACAATTATATTCTCTGTTTAAATATTATTTAAATAAATTAATAAAATGAATAATAAAAAATCGTTTAGAAATAAATACATACTTGAAGAACAAGATGGACCATACCAAGGTTGATAACATTGACAAATTGAATTGATACATTGTCCATTGTTGTTACATGATGGTGTTCCTGGACATTTTGATGGTGTTGTTGTTGGTGTTGAAGTTGGTGGAGGAGTGTATAGCTGAATCACTGGTATGATGATTTCATTCGATGATATTTGATTGTTGATCACTTTGAACTTTATGAAATTAGAATTGATAGGTTTTATCCTGTTGTATTGCAAGATTATACCAGAGTGGAAATCAACATTAATATTTTGATATCCTTTTCCATCTTGATAATCGATTTGTGAAGTCAGACTGTTGTTTGTTAATCCAAATGATCTTCCATAGATTGTCAATGATCCACCTCTGTTTGTAATATCTGTTGAGCTTTCAATAATAGGTGTAGTCAAAGTAGATACTCTCTTGATATAATATGGTAAATTTCTATTCTTGAGATCCATTGCAGTATAACCTATGTAGTTTAGATATTTATCGACAATTCCGTAAACAGAAACAAAAAGATTTGAAAAACCGAATCCAAATGGAAGTTGATATGTCGCATTGAAATAATAGTATCCACCTTGACCTCCAATGTATTGAGTGTTAATCTTTAATGAATTGGCATTCTCTGATGATAGATGGATGACTGGTGTGTGGATCGTTGATACTCCAGATTCATTGACATCTTCAATGATAATAATATTAAATTCAATTGTTCTATCCATTGTAGTTACATCAATGATTGGAGTGAATGTAATGTTTTGTAAAATTGGTGGACGATCGTCAACAATATCTAAAATATAGAAGTAGTTATGAATAATTGAAATTTGAAGTAAGAACCAAGATACATACTATTATTACGAATAACAGTGATCTTCATTTGTTGTTCACTTGGTGTTCCATATATTGTCATCAGTGGAGAATTGATTGGGGTTTTAACACCCAGTGTGTCTTTTAGAATAATATTTGTAAAAGTATAGGTTTGAGATACAGTGTCACCTCGTACCTGGAATCGGATTCTATATACTGCGTTCAAAGGATCACCAGAACCTGGTATCATATCGGATGAATTAAAATTGATAACCAATGGCAATAAATCCAAGTCTGAAATCACATCAATTTGTCCACTTACGAAACCATTCATAAAATCAGTGATTCTGAAATCCCAACCAATTATTGATATACTATCTGGTTCAAGAGTGATGTTGGTACTTGGAAAAGCAGTGATTGAGTTAATGATTGGTGATAAATAGTCTCCACCATCTAAATAAATTAAATAAGATTTAGTAAGTCAAAAATTCGTTTTTACAAAAAATAGAATAATTACTTGATACAGATATATTCAAAGTTGCGTTCTGACCAATGAAAGAACGAAGATTGTAGTGTGGTATCATGTTGTCTTCAACAAATCCAAACTTTAAGTAATAATATAGTTCTCCCATCGTTACAGATTCCGGTATTGAAATATCAATTTGATACAACATCAAAGTATGGTTGTAATATCCAATAAAATTTCTATCGTAAAAAGGGAGATTAAACTGAGGTTTGAAATTCTCCAACACTAAAGTGAGATTGAAATACAATTTAATATCGATTCCACCTTTAGATAAATCAAGATTATTTGGAATGAATTCTAAATATGTAATATTCATCATAATATTTGAAACTATTCAACAAAAATAACAGTTAATATTTTTTTGTTTGAAAAAACTTTTTTGAATACATACCCAAATTATCATACAATGATATCTTTGGTAAAATATCACCATTCATATTGTATGGAGTGTCAGTGTAGAATATGAAACCTGCATTCAAGTTGTTTTTGGTGTAGACCGCAATAAAGTAATCTTGAATTGATCTTGGGAAGAATTCCAATTCATAAGTGCCATTGAGACTATTTCCATCTATTAGATTATTGGCTGACAATGAATTTTCACCAAAAACAATCTTTACAATTGGATTGTTGGCACTTACTCTAATTCTGAGTAGAACGGTAAATGCAGATACAGGTATGAATTCAACTGACTCTATTTGATATGTATCATCTAAAAATTAAATAATAAATATAATGTTCGGATCAAACAAAATTTTTGTAAACTTTTTAATACATACCATTTACTTGAGCAGGCGGAACCATAAAAGAATTAGTAGCAGAATTAAATATAGAATTAATTTTCAAACTATAAGTTGAAGGATAAAAAGGAACTTCAATATTATATAAATATCTTCCGTTTTGACTTGAGTATGGATACCATTCTTTTAAAGAATAATACAAAGATCCATAAGTCAAGGTTTGATCAAAATTATTTAAGATCGAGGAGTTATATGTAAAGACTATATAGCTGGATTCAGTTTCTTGATCCAAAGACACTGTGCTTGAATTCAAAATAGTTGTGAAACCTTTAAAGATTAAAAATGGTCAATAAACAATTATCGTTTAAAAATTTTATATAACACTTACCATATTTATTGAAAGTTAAACTATATGTATCATTAATAAGAGTTGCACTGGTATCGGTAATATAGATTGGCATATTACCAGGACTTATATTGTTTGGCATTGCGAATGCTCCATAGTAAATAGTTGTACTTTCATTCTTAAATGAAGGATATGCAGAGGAGAATGGAATATATACTCTTGAATTTGAATTTGTGAGAGTCAAAAACATGTTTGTGGAGACTTGTCTAAGGCTTTGATCTTGGTTATAAACAGTGCCAGATGTTGGATATATTTCAAGTTTATCAACTTTTGTGGTTCTTGGTGCTGCAGGATTATTCAATGATATCAATAAATGATAAAACAATAATATGAATAAAAATAACTTACCATGTGGGAATAAATTTGGAATAGTAATAGTTCTTCCCTGGGATCCTTGAGTTATTTTATAAGATACAGTAAATATATCTTGTAATGCGGGAGCTTGCGTACGACTACTTAATATCAATGAAAATGTACTGAGATCTTTGGTATTAAGTCTGGCTAGATTGCAGTCGACAACAGGAGAATCCACGGTACATGTCATAGAATATGCGGTTGGGTTAATGGAGGTATAAACTGACGAATTTAGATTTAATTGAATAATTTTGGTAATTCCAGGAATAGTTTCATCATATATAGGTACTCCCTGTTGCTTTATCGAAATTTCTGATGATTGATAGACTTTTTTTTTTCAAACAAGTTAGAAATAAAACAAATAGAAAACTTTCAAAGGTAATACATACAATGACAATATACTTCACCAATATAAATTGTTTCATTTATGAAACCTGGTTCTGTACTTGAGAGAGTAAGATTTGTGCTATAAGTGTTTTGAGTTGGTACGGTATTAAAAGATAACCCAAGAATGAACATTTGAAAGTTCCCTGCCCTGTATGGAGAGTTCAAAAGATTGAAGTTCCCTTGTGAAAATTGAAAATTCGTATCATTTATAGTTGAGGTTGATTCCAAGGTTAAACTGAGGACCGTACCACAAATTGAATTGTAAACTATATTTGGATTTTGAACCCTGTATCTCTTGATAGTTTGTCCATCTATAATAGTGACTTTTAAATTAAAGTTAGATTTAATTTACTAAAAAAAAAAAAAAACAAATTTTATTCTCTTACCACTTAAAAATAAAATAAATAAAAAATTAATATTCTTTGAAGATAATAATTTCATTTTTATCTCTTCTCTTAAAGAAAATAAAAATTGATTTTTTAAAGATAAGATCAAAACTCGAGTTAAAAATTTGTAAAAAAAAAATAAAAATCAATAATATCTAGATATTTTGTAGACAAAAAAAAGTGTCTCTTGTGACATGAATTCATTACTGGGTGTTATAATTTACGTCTGAAAATAGACTCAATTCAATTTCAGAAAAAAAGTGATTTATTCTCTTGAAAAACAGAATTGTGCTTTTTGTTTTAAAAAAAAAAAATTGTTAAAAAATTTTTTTCATTAAGGTCAAAAGTTTACGTTCTTTTTTACGCGGTAGAGATTTTCAAAGTTGTGTTACCATCATTCGTTAGAATAACAGGTGAACCATAGTATTGTTTCTTTAAATTCAAAGTTTGTCGAGGTCCAATGTAATGTGCTTCTGCTGAAACGAAAAGAGGTTTCATTAAAAGTTTACCTTGTTCATCACCCAAATTTTGGATAGTAAAGTTTGTAGCTTCTATCCAAGTAGGTACTGTCTGTTTTAATAAAACATATTTTATAAAGTTAATTGAATGTATTAAACAAAAAAAAAGTATAGTTTACTTTATGAGTGCCTGGTTTAAGTTCAAAAGGGTCTACCATTGTTTAATAGTTTTTATTTGGTTTATAAAACGATATAATAATTTAAATAGAACAAACAAATAATCAAACAAATTTAAACAGTTTTACATTTTAATAGTTTAAAACTATCATTGTTCTACAAACGTATATTCGTTCTCGAACAGAACATACTGACTAATGATATTTTGACAAATACTTGTCTAACAAAAAATAAGAATGTAGATGATCTATAAAAATATGACTATTTTTACTTAACTATTGAGAATTAATATCGCTTCAAATCTTATAATATTTCATATTAATATTCAAATTTTGTTCATATTATTTAATGATTAATAAACCGAGCTAATTTGTTTGAAGTGTAATTGAAGAAATAATTCATAAATATAATAAGGAAACATCCCTCACACTATCGATAAAAAACAATTTTTAAAAATTAAACTTGAACATTAATAGTTTGACGAAAAACAACGATCAAATTTTGACCTGTTACAAATCAATCAACACCATGGTTTTAAAAGCATATCTTGATGGGTTTACAAAAAAAATCTTAGATTTTTTTGATTCTTTAGATTGATTTCGTAAAATGTAATCCAATCTTATCTTTTTATAGCTTTTTTCCAATATGAAACAAATAATAGTTATTTGTATTTTTATAATACTAAATATATGTAAGATATCAAATTTATTCTTTTAAATCAATTAAAACAAAAAAATTAACTATTAATTCTAGATATATCTAAAGGAGCTGATATCAATCTTGTAAGATATGACATACAACAACCACCTGCAATTATTAATGGTGGAAATTGTATGGTTACCTTTTCAGTGGTTGTACAGACCAATCAGATCGACTTGAAATCAGAGAATTTCTCTTCAAACTACTCCCTTTCAAACACAGTAAACTCAAGAGGTGCAGGCTCAACAAGTTTATTCATATTCCAATCGGTAGTCAACTCTGTAACTAGAGATTCCGAATTTAATTTACAGTTGAACATCACCGATACCACTAGTGCTCAAATATATCCATTTATGATCAATGGATTTAAATGTTTAGGTAAATATACTATACCTATTGATGACTGAGCGCAATACTAACAGAAATCATACGTTTAGATCAAACCATTAATAAATTAAATGTAACATTTATTGGAGAACCAACAATGATCTCGAATACTATGACGGTCAATCTAGAAGTAGATTTTGGAAATGATGTTACCGGTGACCAGTATATCTCTTGTATGGTTACTAATTCACTTTCTATCACCAATTGTTATTACCGAACAATCAATTCGATGGCGAATTCTGGATTTATTGTGATGGAAATGAATCCTGGATTTACAACACCAATGCCATCGTTTTTACTAGTTGAACTTACATATATTACATTTTCCACTACTATCAATATTACAAATGTATTCCCATATAATGGTAGGTCTAATTCAAAGCAAGATAAACTAAACTGAACAAATATTAACTTTTTAAAATATAGTTACAAGAACCTCTGTGATTGAAGAAAAAATATTTTATCCGTTCAATCAATCGATAGTACATCAAGATTATCAATTGAATTCATATAATTTATATAATTTAATGGTTGTAAAGAATCCAAATTCTTATTTTACAGCTGTTACACCCCCACCAGCCACTACTCAGCAACCATATATTTTAGTTGGATCGAATGAAACTCATTCCACATACCTATTTTATAGTCTTTTTACAAACTATACCGGAGATGCGTTCACAACCTACATATTAGATTCTCAATCTACAACAGAACCAAATAGATACTTTTCGGAATTCTATGTTAACCCAGATTGTAAGACAAATATATATTAGATACTATATATCAATTTTAATTTATTAATTTTCTTTTATTTTTTTAAAAAGTCTTTAAATCAAGAGTATTAAAAGGAACATCATCATTTGATTCACAAACAGATACGATCTTAATTGATATTTCAGTATATGTTCCATTTTTGTATAAAAATTCTCTCACATATTATTCGAATTATAATATGTTCATGTTTAATTCTCCTTATCCATCATCGAATAATTTCACTGTACCTGGTTCATTCAACTTTAATTATGTTGTACCTTTTTTTAAGTATAATACCCCTTCTAATGCATTATTCACCATGACCCCTGGAGATGATGCACAAGTTCCAATCATTCCTATCATTAGTCCACCTTGTAAATATTTCCAAATGATTCATTTCTTATCTCTTCAGATATTAATTTATTTAAATCTAGTTTACAATGTTATTTTGAATGATCTTAGTTGGAAACAACTAACTTCATATTCAATGCTAGTTCATATTAATGTTACTTCAACAAGCTGTCCCATTACATATATTCTTTTAAGTTATATAACAATTCTTACACCTTCAGATCTAATTGAGGGTGATCTTTTCAGTGGTGTCTATGAAGCTGTAGTTACGGTGACATCGTATGAAACCTTGGAGCTTTCAATTCAAGACTCATGCAATCATCTTTCTAAATTTGAAAGTACAGTATCCTACAATCCAATGAAACCACAAACTCTGCTTCCAAAATATCCAGCTTTCCAAAGTAAGTCATCAAAAATGATTATTTTATTCATAATATTAACAATTAATATTCCTATTTAGTTCCAATTTCTCCTTCAAATATTACTTATTTTAGATTTTTAACAAATGATCTCGATTTATCGAATGGAGATGTCAATGTTACTCTACATTTTAATGTTACAAATCCAGAGAAAGATGTTACACCTAGTTTTGTCTTTAAAATATTCCAAATCCAAAATATTGGTGCATATGATGCAAATTTGGATCTCTATGTAATCAACTTCACAGTTTCATCCAATATGCCGGCAGGAGCTGTCGAATATTACCTCATTTGGGTAGGATATTCGCTTCAAACTAATATAATGAATTCATATTTTGGCAGCCAAGCTGCTCTCAGAATCAAGAAATCAAGTAAGTTATTATATTTTCAAAATGATTGATCTTTCATTTATTTGTTTTTCAATTTGTAGGTTGTGATTATGTTCCTCCAATGATAATTTCAGCAGATCCTTTACCAGGTAACTCTTTTAATTTGAATACAGAAAATGATAATGCTGAGATTGGTTGGACACTTCAAATAACCGATTCTTCTGGATTTGTAAATGGAACAATCCAAATTATATCAGATTTGGATCCTCTACCAAGAATTCTCACGATCAACGATACAAACAGAACTGGAGGTGATCAAAAGAATGGAAACTATACAATTAAATTCAATGTTTCTGGTCGATGCAGATCTCAAACTTTTAAATTGACCAACGCAACTTTGTACGACACTAATAAGCAAAATGCATACCTATTTATCAATACATTTGATTCACTTTCACCAATATATGGAACAATTGGTTCAAGTGCAACGATTAAGATAAATTGTTTAACATGTACGTATAAAATCCAATTTAATTGTTAAATCTTACTAATAGAAATATTATTTTAAGTAGCAATTCAAGATCAAACAGCACCAACATTGAAATCATTATCAATGACACCGGTTGTTGATGTCGGAGGATTAGATAGGTTGGTTTATATTAATTTCACAACAGGAGATGAACTGGGTGGATCAAATGTTTCCTTGAGACACAACCCAGTTGCACATCTTCTCTCTGAAAATGGAAATTTCATTGAAATCACATCAACTTTACTCAGTCAAACTGCGAATGCCAATGGAGAATATTCCTATATGATCAAACAACAACTTCCATTTGGCTTTGGACTGACCAAGATCATTGTTAATATTTATGGATTCGTCGATAATTTCAATAACTATCGATCATACACTTCAATCAATTTAAGAGATTCCGGTTTCAGTTATTATATAAACAGATCATTCACAACAAATCAACCAATATTGGAATCATCATCAGGAATTACAAATAGAGGTGGATCATTAACAATCAATGGAAGATCATTTGGCGTAAATCTAAACAACTTGAACTCTCAAATCGATTATCAGGATGGAAATGGATATCAAAATATTGCTATCAATTTCTTTTCTGGTATTCTCCTTTCATTTGATAATGTTAAATCGATTCAAAGTAACTTTATTAAAATCAGAGTTATCAAGAATGGAATCAAATCGAATGAATTGACAATTCCTGTTATTAGATTAGATCCATTACCAACCACTTCTCCAAACCCTCCAACACCAACACCATCAAAATGTCCAGGAACACCATCATGTAACAACAATGGACAATGTATCAATTCAATTTGTCAATGTTATCAACCTTGGTATGGTCCATCTTGTTCTTCAAGTATGTATTTATATTTATACCATATATACATGTATCAAGTTTACTATAAAAACAATATTATTATTCATTTTATTAATATTTAAATAATATTTAAACAGAGAATATCATTGTTCCAATTCCACCAGCATATCCAGAACCAACAACAGGAACAAACATAACAGAATCTGGAAGTTTAATCACAACATCAATTGAAATCATTGGAATCAGAGAATTGGATGATATCAATAATATCGTTGAACAAT
This sequence comes from Heterostelium album PN500, assembly GCF_000004825.1. Taxonomy (NCBI): domain Eukaryota; phylum Evosea; class Eumycetozoa; order Acytosteliales; family Acytosteliaceae; genus Heterostelium; species Heterostelium album. The sequence continues at coordinate 652,662 of NW_008805075.1, forward strand.
TCAATATCAGCAATTGGAATTTCACAGACCAAACAACACCAACAACCAATCCAAAATATTTCTATTCAACACAAATCAATCAACGATCAACCATTTTAAATGTGACAATCGAATATTTCAAACAATCAACAAATATCACATTTGCAAATCAGAATCTATTCATTCCACAATCAACAATCAAATTCACAATGAATCTGAATTCATATCGATTCAAACAACCAACCAACACATTACAAATATTGATGAAAGCAGCGATTGAAAGTGATCAATCAGATGTTTGTTCATCATCTGGATTTGGATCAGTGAATGGATCGATTCAATGGATCAAATTGAATGTTGGAGATCAAAGTCTTTATGGAAGATTCTTATCCGATGCCGTTATTGACAACACAGTTACACCGATCAAGAATGTTATCATTGATCAAGATGATATCGATTCAGAACAAAACAAACAATTCCGATCAGCAATTGTTGGAATCACAATTCCATCATACTCAGACTCTGTCGATTTAGATCCTGATTTCTCGAATCTCATTGATGTTGGATCAAGTGACACATCCGATTTCATTTGTCCAAAGAAAGGATTATCGAATGGTGCAATTGCTGGTATCGTCGTTGGTGGTGTTGTATTTGTTGCAATTGTTGTTGGTGCAACTTTGTTGATCATAAAGAGAAAGAAATTTAAAAAACAAGAAAATCGAATGAAAAAAAGATTGTCAGAGATTAACAAACAAAGCGACAAGGAATTGTGAAGATCATTCTAAATTTCAAATTAACAAATTATATAATTTATATGACAACAAAAATATGTTCACCTCCACAAAAATTTTTGTTTTAAAAATTTTAAATAAGTTTATTGATCATCTTATATAAGAAATAGATTGATCCTATATGAACCAGTTTAATAAATATATCAAAAAAAAAAAAATAGTAAAGTTAACCAGTAGATTTTTTATTTTTTTTTTACTATTTACATACACACCTTTTAAAAACTATGTAAAATTTTTCTTCTGACAAATCAAAATTCTGTGTACAGTTTAAAGAGTTTTAAATTTCATTTCTAATCGTTGAACCCTTTTTTATTAAATTAGTTCTTTTCGAGAAAGTATAAATAAAGAGAAAGAAATGATAGATCAATAGTACAAAACAAAATGAAATACAAGATCTTAATTCTATGTGTTATTCTTGGAACAATTTCTCTCATTGAAGCAAAGAAACATTTATGCAAATGCACCTTTTATAATAATGAAATATCTTATTTAAAAGTTAATTCGTAAGATATATTTAATCTATAAAATTGGAAATAGAGAATGGTTCTAACAAATATCTTTAAAACAAAGTCTATTAGAGTGCAAATATGATTGCTATCAAATGGCAGACAATTTACAAATAAACATTACATGTAATACCGGAAGTTGTTCATGTGATTGTCCTAACGGTGAAGTGTTACCTTGTTCTACAAATACTACCACATCTACCACTCAAACAACTGGAGGTCATCACCATTCATCGCACACTGGTGGCAGTCATTCGGGTGGAGGTCATTCTGCTGGAACAGGAAAGTCTACTTCATCTGGTAGTGGTACATTTACAAGTGGTTCAGGAACAACCTCAGCCTCTGCAAGTGCTGCATCATCAGGATCAGGCTCTGCTTCTGCTTCTGCCTCAGCATCTGCTGCTACATCTGCTGCTGCCTCAGCTGCAACATCTGGTGCAGGATCTAGTGGTGGTGGTTCAGGAGGTGGCTCAGGAGGTGGTTCAGGAGGTGGCTCAAGCGGTGGCTCTGGTGGTGGTATATCTGGATCAGGAGGTAGTGGTATGTATATTTATATTAATAAAACTATTATAAAAACAACTAATCATTGGAAATATCAAAGGTGGTCCAGGTGGTAGTGGTGATAGTGGTGCTGGTACTGGTGGTGGTGGAAGTGGAGGTGGTAGTGGTGGAGGTGGAAGTGGAGTCCTCTATGATTATTCTCTATGTGGAAATGCTTGCCAATGCCAACAAACACTTGTTGATTTCAAATTGATCGATTTGAAATGAATAACATAAAAAATATCGAAATGATTAATCTTTTTCTGTTTTTCAAGAGAATAAATCAAATCAAACTGTTTTCAAATAAATAAATAAAATTTGTTTATTGTCAAGAATTAGATTAATAGATTAAATAGTTTTACAGTCCTCGCTTATTCATTTCAATACGTTTTTGTATTTTTCGATCATGTTCTTTCAATTCTTTTCTCTTTACTAAAAATAAGGTAGTTCCAATTATTATAGAAACGAACAATACACCACCAACTACAATACCAGCAATTGCGCCATTCGATAATCCTTTCTTTGGTGAACATATAACATTGGATGTGTCACTTGATCCAACATCAATGAGATTCGAGAAATCAGGATCTAAATCGACAGAGTCTGAATATGATGGAATTGTGATTCCAACAATTGCTGATCGGAATTGTTTGTTTTGTTCTGAATCGATATCGTCTTGATCAATAATAGCATTCTTTATTGGTGTAACTGTATTATCAACCATACCATCAGATAAGAATCTTCCATAAAGACTTTGATCTCCAACATTCAATTTGATCCATTGAATCGATCCATTCACTGATCCAAATCCAGATGATGAACAAACATCTGATTGATCACTTTCAATTGCTGCTTTCATCAATATTTGTAATGTGTTGGTCGGTTGTTTGAATCGATATGAATTCAGATTCATTGTGAATTTGATTGTTGATTGTGGAATGAATAGATTCTGATTTGCAAATGTGATATTTGTTGATTGTTTGAAATATTCGATTGTCACATTTAAAATGGTTGATCGTTGATTGATTTGTGTTGAATAGAAATATTTTGGATTGGTTGTTGGTGTTGTTTGGTCTGTGAAATTCCAATTGCTGATATTGAATTGTTCAACGATATTATTGATATCATCCAATTCTCTGATTCCAATGATTTCAATTGATGTTGTGATTAAACTTCCAGATTCTGTTATGTTTGTTCCTGTTGTTGGTTCTGGATATGCTGGTGGAATTGGAATAATAACAGTTTCTATAAAAATAAATTAGAAATTTACAAAGATATATTTTTAAAAAATTTATTTTATACATACTTGAAGAACAAGATGGACCATACCAAGGTTGATTACATTGACAAATAAGATTAATACATTGTCCATTGTTGTTACATTCTGGTGTTCCTAGACATGTTTGGGGTTTTGGTGTTGAGGTAGGTGTTGCTGTGGTAGATCCTGTGGTACTGGAAGTTTCTCCACCTGTGGTGGATTCTCCCCCTGTAGTAGTGGGAGATCCTGTGGTTGTGGTGGTAGTAGTTTCAGGTGTAAAAGGAGCTTCAAAGTAAACTGTGATATTCAATTCATTGGATGCGATGTTATCTTTTATAACTCTGAAAAATACAAAATTTGAGTCAATTGGATTAATAAGGTTGTTATATTGTAAAATGACACCGGAATGGAAAATAGATGTGAGATTTTGATATCCATTGCCATCATTGTAGTTAATCTGTGAAACGAAACCATTGGGATTCAATCCAAATGATTTTCCATAGATTGTTAAATATACACCATTGCTTGTCAATCTAGATGAACTTTCAATAATTGGTTGGATAGTAGAGAATGTTTTGGTGATAAAATAAGGAAAGCCAAGACTATCTAAATCAGATGGACTATATGATCTATAGTTTTGGAAGTCGTCATTGATTCCAAATACATTAGCAAAGATCTTGGTAAAACCAAATCCAAAAGGTAATTGTTGAACAGCTGAGAATCTGTATTCATAGCCACTTGGTCCTTCTGTTAATCCTATGTATTTAGTGGTAACATCAAGTGAATTTCCATTTTCAGAGGTCAATTGCACCACAGGTGGATTTTTCATAGAGACATCTGATCCACCCGTATCTAAAACAGTAAGATTCAGTGTTACCTCTCTATTAATTCTTCCAACATCGATCACACTTGGTGTCATATTAAAATTAGTTAAAGTTGGAGCTGTTGCATCCATAGTAACTGAAATATGTTTGTCAATAAAATGAAGAACATTTAAAATTGGTTTTTAATCATTTGATACATACAGGAATTACAATAAATGTAACTTTTAATTTGTTGTTCATATGCAGAACCATAGATTGGAGTGAGAGGATCGAAAGGCGTATATTCAGTGGCTGGAGAGTTCATATCAAAGAATGTAGCATTGACAATTTTAAATACTTGATTTCGACATTTTCCAGTCACTGGGAAAGTAAATTCATAGGTTCCATCATATTCGTTACCACTTTTTCTGTTGGTAAATGATGTAATAACAAATGATCTAGGGTTCAAGTCATAATCGGAAATCACCTGGACAGTACCCCCAGCAAATCCACTGGGATCGGTAATTCTCATTTGCCATCCAATATTTATAGTTGTAGAGTCAGTAGGAAAAGAGTTACTATTACTAGGAATTGCCATCAAAGTTACGATCATAGGATTAATATAATCACAATCTTTAAATATTAAATAATAAAAAAATGTTAATTATCAAAAGATTATAAAATCTAAAAAATATTTTTTTGATTATACTTGATTTTGATATTCTTAGTGTAGCATTGTTGCCCATATATGACTGTAAAATATCGACTGTCAATTGGAAAATTGGACTGAATTTAAGAGTATAGAAAATATTTCCATGAGGATTATTTTGCGATACATTGAAATTGATAACATAAAGATTTAAACTGTTATCGTATGCACCAAATTGCTCATAAGCAATGTTTGCCAGAGTTATCGATGGAGTTAACGTTTTTACTGGAATCTTTAATTTGAATTGTAGTGTAACAACAATATCACCAGTGGCAGTTAAATCGATATCATTGGTTAGGAAAGAGAAATATGATATGTTACTTGGATAAACATAATCTAAGATTATTGGTATTAGAAATATTCAAAAATATATGAAAAATTCAAAAATATATTTACATTCTAAATTTGGAAGATTTGAAAGAGTAATGGTTGGCTTATCAGGATTATAATTCAAAGAGATTGGGAATACACTTTGATGGTTACATCCATCATAGATTGTTATTTGAGCGTCTGCTAGTGGTGGAAAATAGACTTCTGCTTCGTATACCCCATTAAAATGATCACCATAAACCAATATTGAGGAATTAAATGGTGTTTGTCCAATCATAAAGGCATCGACTGGACAATTAGTTGATGAAACATTCATTCTAACTAAAACAGTACTCCATGATACTTGTCTAAAAGTAACATTATTCAAAATAATATTAAATACTGTTTAAGAATAACAATTAGTATTAAATCTCTTGAGATTTTTAAATATAAAATATACCTATTGATTTATCGAGTAACATTAAACTAACAGTATTTAGACCAGCTGGAAATACAATTAATTCTGGATATTGTTGTGTCACATTTTTATAGAAAGGAAGCTCAAAGTAATAGGTGAAAGAACCATCTCCTGTTACATTGTTAAATGATGGGTAAGGAGCTCTTAGATTGAATTGACCTGGGGAATTTAAAATTTGATATTTATATAGAACATTATAATTAAAAAAGGTGGTAGCTGTACAGTTTAAGAAAATAGTATTCGATTTTGAATCAAATCTTGGTGAAGCTACAAATTTAGAATTTTGATCTAAATAAAGAAAAGAAATGTTAAAAATGAATTTTTCGAACTCTATTATTACCATCATACTTACATTGAGAATTCAAATTATATGTTGCACCATATGAACTAGAATATAAAGTAGAAGTTTTATCTAAAACATAAGTTTTTAAAAAACCAACTGTCATCGAGATATAATTATTTCGTTGGGAATAAACTGTATGTGTAGAATTGGATTTAGATCTTCTGAAAGGGTATTGTGTACCAGTGATATCAACAACAAAATAAGAGTTGGGGTTAGAAACTGTAAGGAAATGGTTGGATTGTAGATTTGCAAGTTGGTAGTCTTGTTGTATTGTTAATCCAGAAGCAGGTGCAAAGGTTTCACTAACAACAACAGAGGTTCTAGCTAATAATTATTTTACAAAAATTAATAATTGATAAATAAAATAGTCTTTTGTTACTCTTACTTGATGATGGGAATATATTTGTAACATTAAATACTATTGTCCTTCCTCTAAATGTTAAGGTTGCAGAGATATTGGATGGTAGTGGATTGGTATATCCTGAATTCATACCAAACAAAATATTTCCATACTTTCCACCAACTAAAGATAGACCAGCACAACTAAAAGAATTACCTAGTACTCCACCCACTGGGGTAATCGATTGGTTTAGAGGTGAAACCATTTCAAAACTAACAGATATCTTGCCAACATCATCATAGAGTACAGGTTGTCCAACGAAACCAATATCAAAACTATTCATATCAAACTCTAAAAGAAAATATGTATTTATAGAAAATTATCATAAATAATTAATATATAAAAAGAGATAAATATGATCTTCTTACCATAACATTGAAATCCATATAATTGAAATTTGTTAACAGAAGATGACGATGCTATATCTAAATCTAGAATGAACTTGGTGATACCAGAAGGTCCTCCAGCTGGAAGAAGAACGGTTGTTTTAAAAATAAATAACTTATTTGTACCTTCTCCTTGAGATGAACTGATATACTTCAGTGTGTAGTTCGAAGTGAAATTCTGGTAGTAAAGAGGTGTAGGTTGATCATTCGAAACAATTACAGAAAAGGTAACAATACAGCTACCATCTACTTCTTTCAATGGTGCCGCATTGGGAATTTTATAACTAACAAGTTGAATAACTCCATCTTTAGAATTTATAAACGGTTTTTTATAAAATAAAATATAAAATGATAATTTTTGAAAGTAAGATAAATGATATTTTTTAAAAAAAAAATTCAAGATACATACAAGATTTATTGATATTCAAATAAAAAAATATAAAGATAATAAATAAATATACATAAGATTTCATTTTCGATTTTAATATATTATGTAAACTAACATGTTTTTATCAAGTGATAAGGGTTGTTTTGTTTATGATATTAATTAATAGACTGAAGCCTGGAATTTTAGATATTTAGTAAAATCGGATAGATATTTTTTTTTTGAATCCGATGATTTGATCAAATCATAAAACCCATTTTTGACAGAAATAGTTTTTGATTTTTCGTTGAAGTTGCATCTTCACCCTTCAAAACAAAACTGGCTCTTGCTTGTAACCATAAATCGAAAAAAATAAAAAAAACCTCAAAGATCACATTAACCCCACTAATTTTTAATTTGTACATTTTTTTTAAAATTAATGCGCAGGCGAAAGTTGTTGGGAGCCAGTTTTGTTTTGGATATTTTATCGATTATAAAAAAAAGCAAATTTTATCGATTATTATAAATTAATTTACTAAAATTATTTATTTAATCAATTATTACAAATCTTTATCATTATTTTGTCTAAGCTCTGACAATCTTTTCTTCACTCTCTTTTCTTCTTTTTTAGTTTTTCTTTTTCTCATGAATAATAATACAGCACCAACTGAGACTGCAACAAATACGACACCACCAACAACGATACCAGCAATTGCACCATTCGATAATCCTTTCTTTGGACAAATGAAATCGGATGTGTCACTTGAACCAACATCGACAAGATTAGAGAAATCAGGATCTAAATCGACAGAGTCTGAATATGATGGAATTGTGATTCCAACAATTGCTGATCTTGATTGCTTACTTTGCTCTGAATCGATATCGTCTTGATCAATGATAACATTCTTGATCGGTGTAACTGTATTATCAACCATACCATCAGATAAGAATCTTCCATAAAGACTTTGATCTCCAACATTCAATTTGATCCATTGAATCGATCCATTCACTGATCCAAATCCAGATGATGAACAAACATCTGATTGATCACTTTCAATCGCTGCTTTCATCAATATTTGTAATGTGTTGGTCGGTTGTTTGAATCGATATGAATTCAGATTCATTGCGAATTTGATTGTTGATTGTGGAATGAATAGATTTTGATTTGCAAATGTGATGTTTGTTGATTGTTTGAAATATTCGATTGTCACATTTAAGATGGTTGATCGTTGATTGATTTGTGTTGAATAGAAATATTTTGGATTGGTTGTTGGTGTTGTTTGATCTGTGAAATTCCAATTGCTGATATTGAATTGTTCAACGATATTATTGATATCATCCAATTCTCTGATTCCAATGATTTCAATTGATGTTGTGATTAAACTTCCAGATTCTGTGATGTTTGTTCCTGTTGTTGGTTCTGGATATGCTGGTGGAATTGGAATAATAACAATTTCTTTTAAAAAAGAAAATTAGAAACTGTTATTTGTTTTTTTAATAAATTAAGTTAATGAAACTTACTTGAAGAACAAGATGGACCATACCAAGGTTGATAACATTGACAAATTGAATTGATACATTGTCCATTGTTGTTACATTCTGGTGTTCCTGGACATTTGGGTGGTGTTGTTGGTGTTGTTGTTGGTGAAGATGTGGTTGAACCAGTTGTAGTTTCTCCTCCAGTGGTAGAACCACCAGTAGTCGAACCAGCTGTAGATATAGCACCAGTGGTTGTTGTTTGTGGATCTGAATCTTGAATTGGAATGGTAAATATATTGGATGCAATACCATTACTTCCAAATACTCTAAACTTTACAATATTAGAGGTGATTGGTTTGATTCTGTTCTTGTATTGAAGAACTATTCCAGAATGAAAATCAATATCTAAATTTACAAATCCATTTCCATCTTGATAATCGATTTGTGAGATGAATGATGTGTTTGAAACACCAAATGCTTTTCCATAAATAGTAAGTGATCCTCCTTTTTTAAATAAATTTGTTGATGATTCTATTATCGGTTGATTAACTGTGTGATTTCTTATGATGAAATATGGGAATGATAAATCTCTCAAATCGATTGAACTATATGATCGATAATTATTGTAATTATCAACAACACCATAGATATTGATAAAGATTTGACTAGCACCAAATCCATATGGGATTTCTACAGCAAGATCGTATCTATACTGTAGAGTAGGACCCTGAATTATTTTGGTGAGATTTGTTGTGAATTCTAAAAAGTTTCCATTTTCTGAGATTAAATGGATAACTGGCAAATGACGGATTGAAATATCTGATCCTCCCAAATTATCTTGTAAAAACAGACTAAATAAAACAGTTCTGCTCAATGATCCGACATCAATTGTATTTGGTGAGAATGAAAATGATATCAACTTTGGTGCTTCGTCATCAATCAACACTAAGAAAAAAAAGAAGATATTAATAAATAATAAAACAGAAAATTAAATTTACAATTAATAGACTTACATTTAGGACAATTTAATGTGATTTTGGTTTCATTTTCGAAAACAGTTCCATAAATTCCGGATAATGGATTCACTTGTTCATATAACTTGGAATTTCCATCAGTAAGTGTGATGTTGGCCAAAGTATATGTTTGGGTTCGACAAGTAGAGTTTAGAGGGAATCTGATTTGATATACTCCTAAGGTACTTGAACCTGAAATTTTGTCTGATAGACTAATTTTAAAAGTTCTTGGAAGAAGATCTAAATCGGAAATTACATTTACAACTCCACTTGAGAAACCTGTTGGTGAGTCAAATATTGTGATGTCCCAACCAATGGTCATTGTGGGCAACGCTCCAAATGATACATTATTGGCTGGATATGAATTTACCATTGTAATCATCGGTGCAATTTCATCGAAAACTAATAATTGTATGGTAAATGAGAATAAATATAAATTTAATTAAATTTGTTACATACTTGAATTATCAACTGTTAACGTCGCATTACTTCCCAATATTGACATGAGATTCTCACAAGATACTCCGGAAACAAGAAAATCTAGCCAATAATCGATAACTCCAGGAGCTGTATTCTTCTTAATTGTAAAATCAATAACATAAGCACTCAATTCTTCTGAATAAAGTCCTTTGCTTGAATAGGTTCCTATTGTAATGGCAGGTTCCATATCTTTTCTGACCTTGTCTGGTGACAATCTGAATAAAAGTTTAACATTGGCACTATTCAATGTTAAATCAAAGTGATTTGATGAAAACTCCAAATATGTAAAATCCGTATCAAATATTAGCACTATTGTTAGTACAAAATGGTTTAGTAAAATAATATAATTATAATAAAATTGAATATTTTGAAACCTACATGTTTGTGGTAGTTCAGGTAGTGTATCATTTGGATTATTTGCGTTGTATGCCAATGAATTATAAAATGTAAACATGTTGTTACATAGATCCAATACTCTAAAATTATAGCCATTGATAGAATTTAGATAAAATTCATATTCATAAACACTGTGTGAATCACTGGTGAATATCATTTGAGCCAATCCAAACTTTAAATGGCCAAAAATAAAAGATGATGTTGGACAGTTTATCATAGCAGTAATATTTACTCTAACAATTGTCTGATACCAAGTTGTTTGACGAAAACTAAGATTGTTTAAAACCATAGATTCTAATATTAAAAAAAATTAATAAATAGCTTTGAAATTTCTAATGTTTTGAAAGATTTCCAATTTTTTCAACTTACTATATGCTGGGTTTGTGATATAATTAAATGTTGGGAAAACTTCTAGCCCAGGTGATATAGAAAAAACTTGAAGCTTTGTAATATATTTATAAAGAGGTAATACAAAATTGTATGTGAATTGATTTGTTGAAGAATTATAAGATGAAGGATATGGTACTGTAAATTGGAAAGAGTTGGCTCCAAAACCAGATATTACAACGTAGAGTTCGGGCTTAACAATAATTCCTATGTTTGATGTAACATTGGTGAGAAAACCATTTGTTTCTTCATTAACCTGATAATTAAAAGTTGAACTTCCAATTGTTACTATCCATTATTAATTATTTCATCCTGTTAGGATATTGATTTAATTTTGATATTAAAAAACATATACTTACTTAAAGGTAGATATGTAGTATGATAGTTATTTGAATAGGAAGTTGATTTTGAATTCAAAATATATGTTGATAGCTGTCCAGCTTGAACGGTACCCGAAAGATATCTTGTATATAGATATGTTGAATGTGTTTGATTAGCAACAACCTTGACAAATGGAGCAAAATTAGATATGGAAAAGTTAGATAAGATGGAGATAAGAGATTCTGTTCTTTCCACAGTTATGTAATCGAGAAGATTATATTGAAGAAGTTGGTAGTCTTGAATGATATTTGATCCTGAAGGTGGAAAATAGACCTCTTCAAAAACTACAGGCATTGTATTTACTATTTTAAAATAAGCAAATTAACAAAATTTTCTATTATATTTTTTTTATAAATATACTAATACAAACTGAGAAAAGGATATGTATTATCTAATTCTACATCAATAGTCAAAGCTTTGAAGGCGAACGTTATTAGTATTTTTGCTGGTAGAGAGGAGTATGGCGTCAATAGATTTAAATTTATATATCCATGATTGAGAGTACTTGAAACAAAAAAACAAGAGAATTGAGGTGTTCTCGACTGACAAGTAACAGTACCACTAGTAGTAGGTAGTGTGTCAAATCCGAATTCGACAGAGGCAATAATTGAGTTTTGAAATAAAACAGCTTGTCCCATTCTAACTAAATTGAATCCAGCAGGATCAACCTCTTTTAAAAATTTAAAAAAAATGAGGGAAAAAAATGTTAATTTTTACTATTCTTTTTTATTCAATTGATAATAATTACGTAGACATTGAACTCCTGGGAGTGTGTAAGTTAAAGGTTTGCCGGTCGCATCTGATAAATTTAAAACTAGATCGAAAATCGGTTGGCCAGGTGTTACAATGACGTCAGAAATGATAACTTGATAAGTACTGACTGAATTCAAAGAGACACGAAAATTTGTGGATGGTGGTGAGAAAACAGTGATAGTTGTAGGATCAATGATTTCTCCAGTATTTGGGTCATTGAGAACTAGTGAAAAAGCAATAGGACAACTTGCATCTTGAATATAAGGAAATGGTGTTCTTTGGATTGCACTCAAAAAAGTTACATCACCTAGAGTTACAAAATAAAATTAGAATAATATTGCACAAAATAAATATAAAAAATGAAATGAAATGTAATTCTTTTTATTCATTTTTTTTGTTTGAACATAAAACAACAATAAATCTTCATTATTACCTTGTACAACAAATATTTTAAACAAAAGAAAAAAAGTCAAGTATGAGTAATTCATTGTCTATCTAAAATTATAAAGAAAATGTGAAACTAATACCAAAACAATTATTGTTTGGTGTGTTAGCTAACTCGGATTATAAACATGTAGGAGATGATAAATATCTAAACCTTTGGCAGAGTTAAGATTTTTTTTGATTTTTAAGATTTTTTAGATTTATTTTTTATGATCAATATAGGAGCTCTTGATTTACAATTTAGGGGTTATTTTTTACTATTTTTAAATTAGACAATGAAAATTTCACAAATTTTGGCTACAAAGGTATCAAAATGTAACAATAAATCAATTAAAACACCATTTGTCTATTGTTGAGAAAATTTGGAAATATTTAAAAAAAAATTTTTGGAAATATTAAGTAAAAAAAATTTGAATAAAAATCTAAAAGCTTAAAAAAATATCTTTAGAATCTTCACCAGTGTTTATTAATAAGATAATTAGCAATTAATTAAATTTGTTTATTTATTTATTACAAATCTTTATCATTATTTTGTCTAAGCTCTGACAATCTTTTCTTCACTCTCTTTTCTTCTTTTTTAGTTTTTCTTTTTCTCATGAATAATAATACAGCACCAACTGAGACTGCAACAAATACGACACCACCAACAACGATACCAGCAATTGCACCATTCGATAATCCTTTCTTTGGACAAATGAAATCGGATGTGTCACTTGAACCAACATCGACAAGATTAGAGAAATCAGGATCTAAATCGACAGAGTCTGAATATGATGGAATTGTGATTCCAACAATTGCTGATCTTGATTGCTTACTTTGCTCTGAATCGATATCGTCTTGATCAATGATAACATTCTTGATCGGTGTAACTGTATTATCAACCATACCATCAGATAAGAATCTTCCATAAAGACTTTGATCTCCAACATTCAATTTGATCCATTGAATCGATCCATTCACTGATCCAAATCCAGATGATGAACAAACATCTGATTGATCACTTTCAATCGCTGCTTTCATCAATATTTGTAATGTATTGGTTGGTTGTTTGAATCGATATGAATTCAGATTCATTGTGAATTTGATTGTTGATTGTGGAATGAATAGATTTTGATTTGCAAATGTGATATTTGTTGATTGTTTGAAATATTCGATTGTCACATTTAAGATGGTTGATCGTTGATTGATTTGTGTTGAATAGAAATATTTTGGATTGGTTGTTGGTGCTGTTTGATCTGTGAAATTCCAATTGCTGATATTGAATTGTTCAACGATATTATTGATATCATCCAATTCTCTGATTCCAATGATTTCAATTGATGTTGTGATTAAACTTCCAGATTCTGTTATGTTTGTTCCTGTTGTTGGTTCTGGATATGCTGGTGGAATTGGAACAATTATATTCTCTGTTTAAATATTATTTATATTAATAAAATGAAATATTTAAATCGAATTTAGAAATAAATACATACTTGAAGAACAAGATGGACCATACCAAGGTTGATTACATTGACAAATAAAATTAATACATTGTCCATTGTTGTTACATTCTGGTGTTCCTGGACATTTGGGTGGTGTTGTTGGTGTTGTTGTTGGTGAAGATGTGGTTGAACCAGTTGTAGTTTCTCCTCCAGTGGTAGTCGAACCAGCTGTAGATATAGCACCAGTGGTTGTTGTTTGTGGATCTGAATCTTGAATTGGAATGGTGAATATATTGGATGCAATACCATTACTTCCAAATACTCTAAACTTTACAATATTAGAGGTGATTGGTTTGATTCTGTTCTTGTATTGAAGAACTATTCCAGAATGAAAATCAATATCTAAATTTACAAATCCATTTCCATCTTGATAATCGATTTGTGAGATGAATGATGTGTTTGAAACACCAAATGCTTTTCCATAAATAGTAAGTGATCCTCCTTTTTTAAATAAATTTGTTGATGATTCTATTATCGGTTGATTAACTGTGTGATTTCGTAGGATGAAATATGGGGATGATAAACCTCTCAAATCGAGTGAACTATATGATCGATAATTATTGTAATTATCAACAACACCATAGATATTGATAAAGATTTGACTAGCACCAAATCCATATGGGATTTCTACAGCAAGCTCGTATCTATACTGTGGAGTAGGACCCTGAATTATTTTGGTGAGATTTGTTGTGAATTCTAAAAAGTTTCCATTTTCTGAGATTAAATGGATAACTGGCAAATGACGGATTGAAATATCTGATCCTCCCAAATTATCTTGTAAAAACAGACTAAATAAAACAGTTCTGCTCAATGATCCGACATCAATTGTATTTGGTGAGAATGAAAATGATATCAACTTTGGTGCTTCGTCATCAATCAACACTAAGAAAAAAAAGAAGATATTAATAAAAATTTATAAAAAATCAAAGTTTACAATGAATACACTTACATTTTGGACAATTTACAGTGATTTTGGTTTCATTTTCGAAAACAGTTCCATAAATTCCGGATAATGGATTCACTTGTTCATATGACTTGGAATTTCCATCAGTAAGTGTGATGTTGGCCAAAGTATATGTTTGGGTTCGACAAGTAGAGTTTAGAGGGAATCTGATTTGATATACTCCTAAGGTACTTGAACCTGAAATTTTGTCTGATAGACTAATTTTAAAAGTTCTTGGAAGAAGATCTAAATCGGAAATTACATTTACAACTCCACTTGAGAAACCTGTTGGTGAGTCAAATATTGTGATGTCCCAACCAATGGTCATTGTGGGCAACGCTCCAAATGATACATTATTGGCTGGATATGAATTTACCATTGTAATCATCGGTGCAATTTCATCGAAAACTAAGAATAGTTAATTAGTAAATTGAATTGTAAAAATATATCCTTAAAATTAAATTGAATCATACTTGAATTATCAACTGTTAATGTCGCATTACTTCCCAATATTGACATGAGATTCTGGCTTGATACACCTAAAACATCAAAATATAAATTATAATCGATAACTCCAGGAGCTGTATTCTTCTTAATTGTAAAATCAATAACATAAGCACTCAATTCTTCTGAATAAAGTCCTTTGCTTGAATAGGTTCCTATTGTAATGGCGGGTTCCATATCTTTTCTGACCTTGTCTGGTGACAATCTGAATAAAAGTTTAACATTGGCACTATTCAATGTTAAATCAAAGTGATTTGATGAAAATTCCAAATATGTAAAATCCGTATCAAATATTAACACTATTTTATGATAAGTTTTAGAAAGTAAGAAATAGATAAAAAAAATTTGAAACCTACATGTTTGTGGTGGTAGTTCAGGTAGTGTATCATTTGGATTATTTGCGTTGTATGCCAATGAACTATAAAATGTAAACATATTGTTACATAGGTCGAATACCCTAAAGAAATAACCTTCTATGGAATTTGGATGAAATTCATATTCATAAACACTGTATGAATTACTGGTGTATATCATTTGAGCCAATCCAAACCTAGTATTGAGAATAGCAAAAGATGATGTTGGACAGTTTGTCATAGCAGTAATATTTACTCTAACAATTGTCTGATACCAAGTTGTTTGACGAAAACTAAGATTGTTTAAAACCATAGATTCTAATATTAAAAAAAAATTAATAAATAGCTTTGAAATTTCTAATGTTTTTAAGGATTTCCAATTTTTTCCACTTACTATATGCTGGGTTTGTGATATAATTAAATGTTGGAAAAACGTCTAACCCTGGTGAAATAGAAAATGTTTCAAGATTTGTAATATATTTATAAAGAGGTAATACAAAATTGTATGTGAATTGATTTGTTGAAGAATTATAGGATGAAGGATATGGTACTGTAAATCCGAAGGAGTCACTGCTAAAAGGAGATAAAGAAACAGAGAGAACTGGTTTAACAATAATTCCTATGTTTGATGTAACATTGGTGAGAAAACCATTTGTTTCTTCACTAACCAGATAATTAAAAGTTGAACTTCCAACAGTTACTAATTAATTTTAAGTTGTTAATGCAGTTAGAATATTGAATTAATTTGAGACTAAGAAATATACATACTGAAAGGTTGATATGTAGCATAATAGCTATTTGAATAGGATGTCGATTTTGAATTCAAAATATATGTTGACAGCTCCCCAGGATTAATTGAAGAGTAAAAACTTCTTGTAAATAGATAGGTTGAATGAGTTTGGTTGGCAGCAGCCTTTGCAAATGGGGAAAAATAAACAGAATTGGATTCATTATAGAGATTGGAGAAAAGAGATTCTGTTCTTTCTACAGTTATGTAATCGTGGAAATTATACCGAAGAAGTTGGTAGTCTTGAACGATATTAGATCCTAAAGGTGGGAAATAGGTCTCTTCAAAGACAAAGGGCATTGTATTAACTTTTTTAAAACAAAAAAAAATAAAAAACAAAAATTAATAAAATTTTAAATAGTTTTCAAATTATTAAGCAAATACAAACTCAGAAAAGGATAAGCATTATCTAATTCCACATCAATTGTCTGGCCATTGAAGCTGAAGGATATTGATAATTTTGCTGGTAAAGAGGAGTATGGTGCCAATAGATTAAAGAATAACAATCCATGATTGATAAAACTTCCTATAAAGGAGCAAGAAAATAGTGGTGTTCTAGATATACATTTAACAGAACCGCTAACTGTGGTAAGGGTGTCAAATCCAAATTCGACAGAGGCAATGATTAAATTTTGACCTTCAAATAAAACAGATTTTCCCATTTTAACTAAATTGAATCCAGCTGGATCAATCTCTTTTTTAAAAATCAAATAGTAAATAACAAAAAAAGTTAATTTAAATATACTTTTGATACCACTAAATATATGATAGTTACGTAGACATTGAACTCCTGGGAGTGTGTAGGTGTGAGGATGACCGGTGGGATCTGAAAAATTTAAAAGTAGATCGAAAATCGGCTGGCTAGGTGTTATCATGACTTCAGAAATGATAACTTGATAAGTACTGATTGAATTCAAAGTTGCATAAAAACCTGAGGATGGTGGTGAAAAAACAGAGATAGTTGTAGGATCAATGATTTCTCCAGTATTTGGACTATTAAGAACAAGTGAAAATGAAACTGGACAACTTGCACCTTGAAAATATGGCAATGGTGTTCTTTGAATTGCACTATAAAAAGTAAAATCAGCTACAGTTAAATATAATAATAAAGATTAGAATATTATAGATAAAAGTGTTAATAATCTTTTTTGAACAATTAATAAGTCCTCCACAATAAATCTTTATAATTACTTTGTGCTACTATTTTTGTAAGCAAAAATAAAAATGTAAACAAGAATTTGTAATTCATTATTTGTAACAATTATATTGAAAATATGTAACTAAAACTAAAACAACAACTTTGTTCTTTGATATTAGGCTGATCAAACATGACGGAGGCGGTAAATATCAAAAACAATAGGGAACCATTGTCTAGATTGTTTAGATTTTTAATGATTTTTAAGATTTTATAGATTTGTTTTTGTTTTTTTTCTATTTTTTTTAATCAGTAGACTTTTGATTTACATAATTTAATGGGGCTCATTTTACTTTTTTAAAAATTATTAAAAAATCTATAAAAATCTTTAGAATCTTTTATGAGATTTTATTAATTCGATAGTTGGATCCCAGATGATCTTACAATTTTTGATTTTTGTTCAGTTTACAAATAACAGATATCATTGTATGATACTGTCAAAGTAAATTTTAAAGCAACAACATTTTTTTAGAGTTGTAGAAGAAAAAAAAAAATAAAAAGAATATTTGTCGACAAATGATTTTATTTTCTTTTGTTTTTTTTTAATTTTGATTTAACTATCTATCTATCTATCTATTTACCTATTTAGATGAACCAATTAAAGTTCCCATCTTACAATAATCACCTTGTTTAACGTTGAATTCGAAATCTGTTGCTTCAAATATCAGTACGACGGTGCTACCCAAATGAAATTGTCCGACTTCTTGACCTTTGGTTTGTGGAATTGGGTTATCGTAGGATCTGTCGTACGAGTGACTACCGACACCGTTCCATGAGAAATACTCGAGATTCTTACATCTGAAATCACGTGTGATACGATTCGAGTTTACTTGATCGTCGAAACTGAGTGAAATCGAACCGACATTGTAAGCACCGACCGCTGTCATTGAGTAGAAACCTTGGAGCCAGTCACCCATGAGAACGATTCTCTCGTTGAGCGCGAAAAGACTTGGAATCAACTTTAAAAATGGTTTATTTACAGGGAAGAGTGTGCCTGGGAAGTGGCTGCGCTTGGAAATCGACCAATCCTCCGACGAGTGGATACGGTGGTAGTCACCGGGTGACAAGTATAAAATGCATTGGTAGAGTTTGGTGTTCTGACGTTGTAAGAGCGTGGATGCATCGCATCCGAGGAATTGGTTGATCGAATAGGTGACACCTTTGACCTGTTCGACCTTGTCACCGACGACCTCACCGCATGCCAGAACACGTCCATCGACTGGACTCACCATGCCACCCTGTGCAATCGGTCTGGCGCCATCTTTAATTGGACGCGAAAAGAAGTCGGCAAGCGATGGATACGACTCCAACGGTGCTGGAATCTCATCCATGTTGCACCGGAATGTGTAGGCCCACGCAGAGTACACTGGCTTTCTGAGAGCGACTGGGAGGTGACGACGATTGATCATTCCCCAGATATATGACATAGTGACACCCAACAGATCCCAACGGAATAGCTGTGGTGGTTTCTTGATTGGTAGCTTTCTAATGATTGACCATCCCTTTCTAGTGATTCTCTGTGATCCTTTTACCATTGCTTTTGGTATAGCTGTTACCAAACGCAATGGATTCTTTGATGATCCTTGAACATTATTATGATGAACTGCTGCTGTACTACTTTTTTTTGTCATCTTTTAATAGCTATTATTTTTTTTTATTCTCCAACAACAAAAATTCCAAATAAATAAACACTAATGATAAAAACTAACTGAATAAATACAATATTGAATCTAAATAAAGAATCGAATAACTATACTCTCTATAAAAAAAAGTATTATAAATAAATAAATAAATAAATAAAATTTTAAAAGTTAAAGTAAACTTAGATATTAAATATTAAAATATAATTAAATATTCTACTATTTGTAAAATAAAAATAATGTATGATTAAATGATCGAATACCAAAAGTATAAAAGTGGTGGTGACGATGATTGATTATAACAAAACAAATTTGTGTAAAAGCGGCTTCTATCTACTTTTTGTTGTTAATTTTGACTTTGTTTTAGAAAAGTAAAATAGAAAAAAAAAAAACAGTGGTATCCAAACAACAACAGAACAAATAAATTATTATTAATATGCAGAGAGAATGAAAGAATAAGTGGTTTTTAAAATTATGATGGGAAAGGAAAAAAAAAAAAAAGTAGGATTGCTGCAAATGGGTATAGTCACTGCTGGATGAAGAAAAGAAATAGAGAAATGAGAGGGAGTGTAACAGTAGTTTTTTTATTTTATTTTAATAAATTTAAATTAAAAATGATATCTTTCACACATTCTAATAGGTTAATTTTGATTTTAATTTTTTGCAAAAATAATCGGATGAAAAATCATCTTAATTAATTGCATGGGAAAAGGGGTTGTTACACCCATCTTTTTTTAAATTGATCAAAAAAATCATCGTTTTGAAGATTTTTTATTTTTTTTATTTTAAAATAAACTGAAAAGAAAATAAAGTGAAGCCTGGGATTTAAGAAAACATGTTTTGACAAAATAGGATTTCAATCTTGTCATAAAAGATAATGAATCATCATTGGAAGTGGAAGTTGTAACATTTACATTTTAGTATAATAACTTTAAATATTTATAATTATTCGTAGTATTATAGTATCAAATAAGTAGTTTATATAATTTTTATGGTCCATTAATTATAATTTTGTCGATTTTGATATTTTGGTATTTTTGTTCCAATAATACATTAATTGTTAATTATTTTTTGTATACTATTAATATAAATTTAATTATTAATTATAATTGATGTTGTTTAAATAAAAAAAAAATAAATAAAGATCAAAAAAATTTTAATCGATATTATTATTCACATGGAGCATCAACATTGTCACCTGCCCAAGCTTGATCGTCAGCACGCGGAATAGCACCAGTGCAATGAGTGATAATCTCTTCCAAACGTTTCCAAAAACCAATAGATGCTAAATATGGATTTAACCAACCATTTGTAATACAATAGTATCTATAATTTGTTTAATTAATTAGTTAGTTAATTTCGTTTGATTGATTGATGTATGATGATAGTTCTACATACTTATCAAATGGATTTCTATGATGAACAGCATGATCACGCTTTGAAAGAATGATTCCATAGTTCTGAAGGAAGGAAACGAACGATGGTAGGGAATAGGTGTGACTCCATTTGTGGATTTGGTTGGTCAACATAACCCAGAATGCTAGTTGAACCAAGAAACATTGGAGGAACATGTCGTAGCTATCGTCGTTGACCTTGGCGAATGCAGTGAACAACAACACTGGAATGGTCAACATACAGTTGTCACCGTTGGTCTCAATGAAATCGTGTTTGGTCATCTGTGTTGGAACGACATGGTGCTCACGGAACGATCTAATAAAACTGTTTCCAACCAATGGTGTATCTAAAGATCCCCATGTATCAGCAGCCCCTAATAATAAAAATATTAATAAATATTTATTAGTTAATCAAATCTTTCAGAAGAAAAGAAATAGAAAAGAAAGAAAAAAAGAAAGAATCATTTTTGTACTACACCTACAATGTACTATTCCAGAGAAAAAGTCGGCAGTCAACATTGCCAAAACAGTTGACAAAAAGAAAATCCAGATGTTTCGAGCAAAGTACCATGAAAACATCTTTTCGATCGATAATGAGAGGAGAACGACAAATGAAACTACGGAAACAATTTCTTGACGACGTTTACCGGCAGTGTATCTCGACTTCAAATCGGCTGATTTCTCTTTGATTGATGATTGTAATATTGATTTACTATTATTATTATTTAAACTATTTTCATTACTATTATTATACTCTTCTTCTTCTTCTTCTTCTTGTTGTTTATTGAATGAAACAGATGTCGACACCTGTTGTTGTTGTTGTGATTGTTTTCTTTGCTTTAATTTACCATTTTCACTATCAACATCTACAAACAACCCTTGAGATGCAGTCGATGGTATAGAAGTGGGTGTCAATGGTTGTTGCTCTGGTTGCTGTTGTTGATGTTGTTCAATTAAATCATCAAGTTTTGGATATGTAATTCTCTCTTCGTCCAAAGTGGTCATTATTCTATTCTATTTTGGTCTAGTTTATATTGATGTTTATAATAAATAATAATTATAATAATATTTCAATGAATTTATTAATCTAACTACTTTTTAATTGCTTATACTAATAGTGATTGTAATCTTCTAATGTTTAGATTTATAATGAAATCGACAGAAAGATGAAAACGATATGAAAAATGGTGAATCGATGAAAAAAAGGATGAAAAGTGGAAGGTGACGAGAAGATTGATCTAAAAGTTTAGAAAATAAAGTAATATTATAATCTAAACACAAAATTGATCAAGTTTAAACAGAGTTTTTGATTTGATTGTTAATTTTATCGATTGTATGTTGTTGTTATTATTATTTATTTATTATTATCTTTCTTTTAACAAAGTAATCAAAGGTTATAATGAAAGTGAGTTGAGTTGAAGAGTGGATTGTTTGTGTGGTAGGTAAAAATTATTGATCTGTAAAAGTTATCGAGCTATTGAATTTTTTTTTTTTTTGATTTTTTTTCATGATTTTTTTTTTCTTGACATGCATTGTTAGATATAATATGGTGTTGCGCAATAATAATCTTGACATGAAATTATGCTGTTTTTTTGTAAAAAAAAAAACAAACAAAAAAAAAAAAAAAAAAAACCTTTGTTTCATATTGTGACCCCACACTATTGATGAGTTTCTTTTAAATCCATTAAGTGAATTAATATAGAAATAAAATAAGGTCCATGATCATCCTTCCATTGTTGTAATAATAAAATAAAATAAAAATAATGTAAAGCAATTGAATCGATACTATAAATTAAGAAAGAAGTGTAATGATAAAATAATTATTACTAAATAAATAAATAAACTTACTCTTTCTAGGAGGATCCAAAAAAACAATATATCAAAAGAGATTATTTATATATTTTAGAAAGAACAAAAATGAAATAAAATAAAACAATGTTTGTTTTAATGATGAGTGAACATTCGTCAATCATTTCCAAATCAAGACAAACACACACAAACACACCACACAACAAAACAACAACCAAAAAGAAATCGATTTTCGAATTTTGTTTTTTTTTTTACAAAACACATACATAATCATGATTAAAATTAATTCAAAGAAAATGGACAACACATTTGTATTTTTTTTGTTTGATTCGCTAATTAAGATCTTATCTGATTATCGGCCTTTTTTTATTATATATAAGTTTTTATTGAGATGATGGGTTTGATGGTAAATAAATAGATGATCTTGTTGGACGACGTACAACATCTACAATTGAAGAGTTCTCGTTTGTTTTCTGATAGTTCTTGAATGCGTTGACAACACGAATCTTTTGATGAGTTTGTCTGACCAATTGCCAACCACGACCGACATCGACAGGTGGTTCGGTAACAGAGTTACGACGTTCATTATCGTTCGATGGTACTTGGTGTGGAACGGAAAGTGGAAGGTCACCACCGCTCGATGATTGGTTGTCCTCTGGTTTGCTTTGGAGCTCGACCAGTTGAGTGGTTTCCGAGGAGTTGTCGACACTCGATGAGATGGTGGTGGTTTCCGGTGATTTAGCGATGGTAGCAGCAGTCTCGTTGGAGGCGTTGTTGGTGCTTGGCAATGAGGTGTCGACTGGTGGAGTGTAGATAGTTTCAGAGGTCTCTGGAAGTGCCTTGGAAACTGGTGCTTCTTTGATTGGGATCAAACGGAGCATCAAACCCCATGGAAGAGCGACGGCACCTGTGATAATACAGGCTGCCCACTCTTGGATCTTGAGTTGATCGGTTGAGGTGGCGGTGCTACCAAAAGTGACAAACAACACTTGAATGACAACAGTGGCTGCCAATACAACAACGAAAATTGGGTTATTCAAGATTCCCTTGAATGGATTGACTTTGGCCGAGAGGAGACGACTGTTGATCTCATTGAAAAGCTGTAAAAATACAAAAGTATTGAAAAGAATGGTGTAGTGATGTACAGAGTTTTTGGTGATGTTGTAGTCGACGAAATTCGAGTAGATGTCGTGTCCCTTGTATAGCAAAACAAACAAAATAACCAATTGTAGAACGGATTGACCAATGATGTTCTTCCACATGTAACGGGTGATGAGTGGAGCGTTCTTTCCGTTGGGTGGACGATCCAAAAGATCGGGAGTAGGTGGTTCGGTAGCGAGAGCAAGTGCAGCCAATGTGTCCATAATCAAATTGACCCAGAGCAGTTGGACGGCAGTGAGTGGCGAGTGTCCACCACCAGAGATGGTACCGACAAAAGCAATGGTGACAGCGACAACGTTGACAGTCAACTGGAATTGCAAGAATTTACAGATGGCATCGTAGATGTTACGACCCCACAATACAGCACGAACAATCGAAGCGAAATTGTCATCGAGCAACACGACATCGGAAGCGGCAATGGCGACCTCAGTACCGGCGATACCCATAGAGAAACCGACGTTGGCCAACTTCAAAGCTGGACCGTCGTTAGTTCCGTCACCAGTGACAGCAACAACCTCACCCAAATCCTTAAGACGACCGACCAACAGCTGTTTGTCAGTTGGCGAAGAACGAGCGAGAACCTGGAGACGTGGAAGAATAGCATCCATTTCGTCACGAGACAAATTACGGAACTTTGGACCTTCCATACAGATACCGTCGTCAGTCAAGATACCACAGTTTTTGGCAATGTTACGGGCAGTTACAATATTGTCACCAGTGACCATACGCACGGTGATACCAGCACGTTGGCAGGTACGGACGGCGTCTGGAACTTCAGGACGAAGTGGATCCTTGATACCAACGATACCAATGTAGATAAGGTTAGTCTCTGGTGCTTCTTTCTTAAAGTCGATCGATGAGTCAGCTGGGAAGTCGCGATAAGCAAGTCCAATAGTTCTGAGTGCATCGGTTGCAAAGTTATTGATAGTCTCTTCGAACATTTGACGGACGGCATTGCTGATTGGCTGAACCTGTCCGTCTTGATCAATATATCTATCGCATTGAGCTAAAACAATTTCAGATGCACCCTTTTGGTAGAAACGAAGAGTTTTGGCGTCATTCTGAACCAAAACACCCATACGCTTACGAGCCGATGAGAATGGATAGAGCTCACGAATCTCCAAACGACGACGAACCTCCTGGTAGTCGGAGCCAAATAGTTTTCCAAAGTTCAAAAGTGCACATTCAGTCTTGGAACCGATGAACTCTACCTTTCCTTTGGTGGAAACACCTTCGTAGGCGTTGGAATTGATGGCAATACCGTCGGTGAGAACTGAGGCGAGATCCTTTGGTGCAGCGGAGGCGAAAGCGGCGCAATCCTCAAAGAGTGAACCAACGTATCCAGTTACAACAGTCATAACGTTTTGTGTCAAAGTTCCAGTCTTGTCGGAACAGATGTTGGTAGCGCTACCCATAGTCTCACACGAGGCCAAATGACGCACCAAATTATTCTCTTTGTACATCTTCAACATACCGTAGGCAAGAGCCATGGTTACAGCGAGTGGAAGACCCTCTGGCACGGCTACGACAATGATTGTAATGGCACCAATAACCATTCTGGTGATATCGGAAGCAGCTGAACTTGGAATATCTTCATGATTAACCTTTCTCTCGATGAAATACTTTGGAATGACGATGAGCAACAAGAGAACCGCTGCTGACAGACCGAATTTACCAATGTTTCCGGCGAGAACTCCGAGTTTCTCTTGGAGTGGAGTATCCTCTGATTCGACACGAAGCGACATCATTGTCTTTCCGTTGAATGAGTTTACACCGACGGCAGTGACCAACATCTTACCGAAACCCTCGAGTACCAAACTACCAGAGATGAAGAATGGATCCAAACCATCCTCTGTGAAACCCTTCTTGATTGGATTGGACTCACCGGTGATCGATGATTCATCGCAATTGATTGAATGTCCCTCAACAAAGACACCATCGGCACATACAATGTCACCAGTATCCAACTGGATGATGTCACCGACACGCACATCGAAAATGGAGATCTGACACTGCTCGCCAGAACGAATTGCCTTGATCTGCTTATCGGAAGTCTTCTCGTTGAGATCACGGAAACGAGCTTGATTCTTGTAGTCGTTGGTCGATGTCACTGCAACGACAATGATGACGGCTACCAAAATGGCGACACCGTCAATCCATCCTGTCTTGGGATCGTCGGAAGTATATGGAATGGCACCTAACACAATCGAAACAACCGCTGCAACAATCAACAAAATCAAAATATGATCTGAAAGTGCATCTAAAATAATACTGTATAAAGGTTGATGTGGTGGTGGTGGTAATACATTCTTTCCATATCTTTATAAATTTGCAAAAGTTAGTTATATTTCTTTTGATTTTTTTTTTGATTATCCACACAAGTTATACTCACTTTTCAATTCTGTGTGTTTCAGTGGAATTTTGTTCGTTTGGTAAACCATTTTTAATTGAGGTTTTCAAGGCTTCGGCAAGCCCAGTTGGTCCACCCAATTCCTTTAAAAGTTCTGGATTCTTTGGGACATCGACTAACTCACCCAATGTTTTGAGATCCACCTTGAACTCTTCGGTCATCGGATCTAATCCGATACTTTGTAGTTCACTCATTTTATATTATATTGTATATATATATGAAATTATATAATAAATAAACTAATAAATTGCGTATATTACTATTATTACTATTACTATTATCCTAAAATAAATAAATATCTATCATATAATTATTATTATATTAAATTGGCAAGTCTATAAAAAAATAAAATATCTAAACTAAAAATAAATTTATATTGTATTATGATCAAACAGAATATTATTAATACCTGTCTAATATAGTAGAATAGTGATCAAAAATGTTTTGATTAGTAAATCAATCGATTGTTATTGTTTATTTTATTATTTTTAAACAAAAGTAAAGTATTATTATGAATTAAAAAAAAAAACAAAAAGATTGATAGATAGATACTTGGAGAATGAAAATGAAATGTTTATTATAATTATTTGTTTTATTCTTGATATGTTTTGATTGTTGATTGTTGATTTATCACTTTAATATCTTTTGTAAATCGAGTGGATATATGTCGTGTCGTGTCAATCAACCAATTTAATTTTTATTTTTTAACAATTGTGTAGTGTTATTTTTGTTGTTGTTATTGTTATTGTTTTGATAGATTAATTGTGGTGATATGGAGAAGCAGTGATATATTGATATTTATCTTTAGGCTATAATTAAAAATAAACTATCTTTTTGATTTTATAATAGTGGAAATGAATAATGGATATGAATTTTATGAATTTGGATATCTAACTAATAGATATAGATAGATTGATAGATGAAGATAATAAACCCGCTCATTTTATATTAAAAATGAATGAGAAACAATAAAATATATATATTAACTTTTTCTTTTTTTTTTTTAAAAAATTATGATAATTTCAAACACAATAACAAATTTTATTTATTTTGTTGTGTTGTTACATTACTTATTTGATTTGAACAGAATTGAATTGATGTTGTAATTTTTTTATTTGTTTTTTTTTTGTTTTGTTGGGAATGTAAGTAATTAAATGTGGGAATATAAAAAAAAAATGATGATGATGATTGTGATGATACATATACAACATTTACATTAAATTTACATGCATATTATAACTTAAATATATTTGTAGTAAATATTATAGTCATAGCAGCAAAAACACAAAATTTAATATTAAAATAAAAAATTAACACAATGTATGTTTACATACAATTTCTTTGTTTTTTTTTTTTTTTTTTGTCTATCTATTATACTTTTGATGTTATTGCTATTGTTTATTAATGTTATAAAAGATAAGACTTATTTTATATTAATGTTTTATTAATTAATAACAAAAACGAAATTAAAAATAGATTGAAAATAAGACCCACGCATTAAAAATTGGGCTTATCGATAATTAATTAGATCCCGACTTTTTTTAATTTTAAAAGAAAATTATTAAATTTTTTAAAATAATTTAAAGTTTGCAAAAAAAGGTCGACGGTTGAAAATTTCGTGATAGATGGATATTAAGGATGAGAATTCGTTTTTTTTTTTTTTTTTTTGAGGATGTGGGTGTGTTTTATTTTAAAGTGGGTGAGCTTTGGAATTTATCTTTTTTTTTTTTTTTGTTTGATAATTTGTTTTTTGTTTTGTCTTGTTATCAGACTATCAGACTTAATTGTATGACTATATTTACTTTTTTATACTGATTGTATTGATTGTGGTGATCGATTGATTGTTCACTTGTCGAGTGGTATGAAATTAATTAAGCTTAATTATTAAGATAAACTATTTATATTTGATTTCTTTTTTGTTTTGTTGTTTTTATATACACTAATTAATTAAATCAATTAATTAGAAACTGTTATTATTATTATTATTACACTACAAGTGTTACTTAGTAAAATGATTATTACTAATATTATATATTTATATATATATTTAGTTGTGAAAGTTTAACTTTTTTTGTTACTATTGTTTGTTGTTTTTTTATTTGCACCAACATCAGAATTGCAATTCTTTGTTATTATAATAAAATAAAAATAAAATAAAAAGATTGGATAAATTTTTATTTGAGAGACACAATAGCATACACTCCACACAAAATATGGTGTTGTGGTGTGTGTTTGTGTTCACTTTGACACAAGTCGGTGTCAGTCATCTAAAAACACCCAACACCATATTTTTGGTGAACTACTACTGCCATTACCACAAATAAAGTAGATACAAATAGTAAATGAAATGATTCTTTATAAAATTGTTAACATTAACTTAACCAGGTAAGATAACAACAATGATCTATAAATGTATTACTTTCTACTACTACTACTATTACTATTACTACCACTACACATGACATGATGAAGGTGGTGAATTGCTATTACTATTGAGTTTACACTTACATTCAATCATCAGATGATTTATGATTAATTAATTAATATGAATAAATAAATATTAAAAGTAAGAGGTTGAATGACTCTTTACTTTCGTTTTTACTCTTGATTGACTATTCTAATTAGACCGAGAGAAAGTAACAACAAACAACAAACAATAAAATAAATAAAAGTTGATTTTATTTTGTTGTTTTAATATTTTAATAAATAATTTTAACGACTAATTTAAAAAATTTCTCCACAACTTTTATTTTACTTTGTTTCTTTCTAGTTGTTGGCAAACCTACTTAATGCACCCGGTGTGCCTCACATAAAAATTCATTTGATCAACAACAGATCAAACCTTATCAAGTCGCCATAGTTTTGCATGCCGCCACCACATTGGAAAGCCGGTTGGCTGTTATCATACAAAGTCAGGTTGCTTTGCAAAAAAACACACTACCATAAAATTGTGTAAACCTTGATCGATTTTGTGTTGATTGTCCAAGATTTTATTTGTTAAAATTTTTTTGGATTTTTTTTAATTTTTGAACAAAAAAAGTTATTTTCAAAAAAAAAAAATTAGCAACGATCTAAACTAAACTAAAAGCGTGTGGTAACCTTTATGAAAATTCTTGTTGTATTTTGTTTTTTTTGATAATGTTTTTTTGTCGGACATTCACAGCTAAATGTTGTTATATTGTGGTTGAGTGGGTTTCATAACATCATTAAACAAAACATAACATATGTTACAATATTAGATAAATTGATAATTGTGGTCCTCAACAACACCTGGTTGACAACGGAAACGGGAATTAAACACACTAAAAATTAAAAAAAGATCTCTTTTAAAAAACCCACAATTGTGTGCACATTCAAGTAAAAATAAAAATAGCTATTTACACATATATGTGTTATGTTGATTAATGTTTGGATAGTTCAAATGAAATTTAATAATTTAAACTACTATTTTTTGATTTTTTTTTGATTTTTTTTTCTTTAAACTTTTCTATTAGGAGCAAGTTGTGTATAAATTGTCGGACCTTCCGTTTGCAGTAGAATATTCTCTATTAAATTGAATTTGCTTTCCAATATCGGTATTTTAAATACACCTTTTGGATGAGATTGTAGTATTTTCTCAAAGGTTGGATAGTAGTTGGATCCGCCTGGGAATTGGTAGCCGTCAGGATGTCGGTAGTGAACCTTGCAATTGTTGATCTCTTTGGCTTTTCCTACGTAGCTGACTGCATAGCAGCCAGGATCGCTCGTACTAAAGCGAATGATATAGCTGCCCGGTTTGGAGCCGGCCAGTTTCGTATTGATCTCCTGTGTGGAGCAGTCGCCGTGGAATCCGGGCGTCATCACCACCGTCCACAGGCGCTCCAGTAGCGACGGTCCACAGCCAACACGCATCGGACCAAACCACGTTATAAATCGATTGAATTGCTCCAAAGTCACGGGTGTCTCAACGTATTGATCTAGTTCTTCGAATTTCAGCGATGGAATCAATATCCATTTCATGACCAACATGATCCTCGTTGTCAGAGCATAGACATTCAAATCGATGCCAAAATAGACAGCGAATCTGTGGATGAATAGCTCCCAGTTGACCGATGTTCTACCGAGGAAGTTGTTCACCCAGAATTCGCGTGCCACCAAGTCGACCGGCACCAACAGATCAACGATGATTCTATCGATGAGTCGGTGTTCAATGATCGATTGGAAGGAAGGACGATCCGCAGGATTTGCAGACCAACAGTTATTTAGTAATTCGCACAGCCGAGGTGGGAACCAAGTCAAAAGTGGAGGTCGTATGTTCTTGTCGGTGATGGCATCGATTAGCTGAGGATAACTCGTGAAATGATTGTCGGAGTATGGATCTCTACCGGCCAGCATCTCCCATAGCGTGATTCCAAATGAATAGACATCACATCGTTCGTCGAATGGTTTGTTTAGTAGTACTTCCGGTGCCATGTAGGCAACTCCTGATCCGGCCTGTCCAACGGTGTTTTCACTCGTCTTTAGCCGACACAACCGGAAATCCGCCAGCTTTGCAGAGAAGCTATTTCCCAGCAATATATTGTTTGGTTTCAAATTTAGATGAATGATTGGTTCCGGCTGATGATGCAGCCAATTCATTGCGAGAACAACATCGTTTGCAATTTTCAATACCAGCTTTGCTTCCAGTGGATTGGTACCGGTGCCGCCAGAGGTTGCCTGTTGTTGTTGCTGTTGTTTTATCAGTTGTTTGAATGAGCCTTTCGGCATGTATTCTGTTATGATCTGTAGATGCTGATGCGTCAGACATAGACCCATGAACAGTACAATGTTTGGATTCCTCAGTGTCGATAGAATGTATGCTTCGTTTATCATTTGAAGTATCAGAGAATCATCGACTCTCTCTATATCGATTCTTTTTATCAGTGCTTCTTGACCTCTGACCAACCCTCTATACACCATACTATTGCTTTTCGATTCGATCAACTCTATCAATTGTATATCATCACTTGATATTTTCCATTGTTGTAAAATAGTATCCATTTTTTATAATAATAAAAAGTATATATATATATATATTATATGTAATATATTTAAAAATAATGTAATTGTACAAATATATTTGTGAAATAAATAAATAAAAAACAAACAGGTTTTTGAAAATATTTTGATTTATAGATAAGAAAGATATCTTATCTCTATCTGAATTATAAAATAATAATTAAACTAATAATATAAATGTTTGATACAAAAATAAATCATATAAATAGAAATGTGGATTGAACATTTTCATGCTCGTTGTAACCCTTACCAGTCAAACCCAATTAAAGCAATTTAATTTAAATAAATAAAATGATCAAATTTTTCAAATAATTAAAAAATCAATTTAAAAAAAAAAAAAAAAAAGCTTTTAAAGTATGAAAGTTGTTTAATGAAAAGAGAACTTTTTTAAATATTATATCTTTGATTACCTATTTTTATCGATAATAAAGATATAATATTTAAATCAAGCGAGCTTTTTATATTTTATATGATTACTATAACAGAACTTCAGTGATTTTAGTTTTAATTCTTTTCTTTTTATCAAAACTAACTACATGACATGATCTCTTGCTTTTTATCATTATTTATCGATTATTTATTATTTATTTTGTAAAAGATTCCACCGGATAAGTAATAATGAAATCTCTATTATGATACCAGAAGCTAGTTATAAACAACTGCAAAATTCACGAATTGTTTTTTTTTTTTAATTTTTTTTTTAAATTTTCAAAAAAGGAAAAAATTTTGGTGAGTTCTGAAAAAATGTATTCCGGAACAAACAATATTTGTGTAAACAAATAACACCGGAACATGTATGATTTCGATCTTGTATTTTTAGAATTTGATTGCAGTGTTTGAGAATATGTAGTTTTTTAAACTATTTAAACTTTGATTTCTTAAACTTTGAAATCATTATCAATTTTTTAAATTAATAGTAATAAATAATAAATAATATTATTTGTTACAAACTTTTATTTATAGCTTTTTATAAATCAATCATATTTAATATCGAATAGATTATATTAAAACAACAACAAAAACAAAAACAACAGCAACAATAACAATGTCATCAAGATTAGTATCATTAATTACAGATGGTCTCAAGACTTCAGATGGTGCAGGTGTCAACCTCACCAGAATGATTCCAATTAGAAGTGGTTTTTCAAAGGCACAAAGATTAGATCCATTCTTAATGTTGGATCATATTGCATCGGATGACTCCGATGATTATATCGAAGGTTTCCCAGAGCATGGTCATCGTGGATTTGAAGTAAGTATAATCAAATATCTATAACTACAACAAAGTTGTTTTAATTATACTAATAATATTGTAATACTATTAGACTGTAACTTATATGTTAGAAGGTAGTTTCGAACATAAAGATAATAAGGGAAATCGTGGATTGTTGGTTCCAGGATCTGTACAATGGATGACCGCCGGAAGAGGTATTATTCACTCGGAGATGCCAATGCAAGATGAAGGTAAACTAAAGGGCTTCCAATTTTGGATAAATTTGCCTCACAAAGATAAGATGATGGCACCAAGATACCAAGATATCATGCCGGAGAATATCCCAGTTGTCAAAGAAGATGGTAACACAATCAAGGTACTCGCAGGTCACTATAAGGAGACTGAAGGTGCTGTCAAAGATATCGTTACCAAACCACTATTCCTCGATATCGATTTGAAAGCCGGTGCTAAATTCAGCACTGACATCGCCGTTGGTCACAGTTCATTCGTTTTCATTATCTCTGGTGAAGGAGCGTTCGGACCTGACACCAACGCCAAACTCGTCAAAGAATCACAACTTGCAGTTCTCGATGGAAGCAACAATGAAACTAGAATCGACATCACTGCATCCGATAAGGGTTTAAGATTGATGCTACTAAGCGCAGCGCCCATTGGTGAACCAATTTGTCAATATGGACCTTTGTAAGTATTTTATAATTAATAACATTAAATATAAAATTAATAATAATAATATGTAACTAACAAACAAAATAAATTAATTTTTTAAATCAAACTATATATAGTGTCATGTGTACACAAGAGGAAATTGATCAAGCTTTTGATGATTTCTATTCAGGTAGATTTTAAAATTATAATTTTAAAATAAAATAATATGTAAAATAGTAAAAATTCTAAACCGTTTAATAAAAAACTTTAAAGTTAATTCTAAACCGTTAATTAAGTTAGTTAATTATATAATATTATATTATTTGAAAAAGTTATATAAATCAAATAATAATCTTTATTAACAATTTTGGTATAAGTATTTTTTTTTTGAGAAATGAAAATTAAAAATATCTCCAGTTTCGGGTGTTAAAAAACAACATCGGGAATATTGATTTTTTTTTTTTGATTTGTTTTGATACCCATTGATTTTAGTAATACTGGTATTCAATTTGATTTAATTTAATAAAACAATAGGTTCAGACTTTTAAAAATATCTATTAACCGTTTTATATTGAATATAAATATCAAATATGTAGGTGTTTTAGTAAAGTTCATTCATTCCATTCACATAAATACAACAACTAAAATGAAAATATATTATTCATTTACAATTGTTGTGTTGTATTTATTTGTAATTTTATCAACGTTGACTATTGATGCTAGAAAAGTAGTGGTTCAAGATCTTAATAGTCAAAATGATATTAATAATCATCAAAATTATAAATCACTATTAAGTAGAAAAGTTCTAAAGTTGAAGCAACCCTCTTTAAAAAACAAGGATCTTACCGATAGACAAAAACAATACATTCAAGACAGAGATGGTTTTGTAGATAGATTATTAGCAACTCTTTCATTGAAAGAGAAAATTGGTCAAATGACTCAAGTATGTTGTAACAAATTATAAATTACAATTTAAATTGATAATCTACTTCTTATTCATTCTTTTATTATTATTATCATTTTTAGATTGATGTAGATATTCTATTAGAACCAGATTCATTAAGTATCAATACAAATTACTTGAATCAAATCTCTTCACAATATTTCGTTGGATCATTCTTGAATTCACCTACTGCCAACGGTGTAATCGATGGTAACATCCATTATGTTAATCCATCGGACTGGATCAATATACTTACAACTATCCAGAACATCACATTGGCTAACAGTCCTTCGAAAGTACCAATGATTTACGGTATGGATTCCGTGCATGGCGCCAACTATGTTCATGGTGCTACAATGTTTCCACACGTATGAATGAATTTATTAAAGCTTGATGGTATTATTCGATTGACTAACAATTTTTTTGGTAAATATAGAATACTGGATTAGCTGCAACATTTAATCCTGATTTGGCTAAAACAGCCAATCAAATTTCAGCTAAAGACTCTGCTGCCGTTGGATTCCGATGGATTTTCTCACCTGTTCTTGGTGTAGCTATGCAACCTCTCTGGTCTCGTACTTATGAGACTTTCGGTGAAGATCCTTATCTCGGTTCACAAATCGGTGGTGTTGGAAGTGTCCAAGGTCTCCAGGGTGGTATTTATCCACTCTATGAGAATGTAACGATGCCATATGTTGTATCGACACTGAAGCATTACATGGGCTACTCCAATCCGGTCAATGGAAAAGATAGAACACCCGCTTGGATTCCAGAGAGAATGTTGCGTCGCTACTTCCTACCGTCGTTCTACGAAGCGATTATGAGTGGCGCCGGATCGGTCATGTTGAACTCTGGTGAGGTGAACGGTGTTCCAATGCATGCCTCTGAGAAGTATGTCGAGGATATATTGCGTGGTGATTTCGGATTCGACGGTGTCATTGTCACCGATTGGCAAGACATTGAGAAATTAGTGGAGTTCCATCATCTTACCGATTCTATGGAGGAAGCTATCATCTATGCTTTGAATGCCGGTGTCGATATGTCGATGGTTCCTGACGATTTCAGCTTCCCTACCATCCTATACCAGTTGGTAACTGACAACATTGTTCCAGAATCCAGAATCGATGAATCGGTTCGAAGAATTCTCAATTTGAAATACTCTGTCGGTTTGTTTGATACTCCATTCCCAGACCCTAATAATCAGTACCTTGCAACCATTGGAAGTGAAAATGATAGACAGACCGCTGAATCGATCATTGCCGAATCGATTACTTTACTCCAAAACAATAACAATGCATTACCGCTCAATCCATCGCTTATCAAAAATATTTTGGTAACTGGACCAAGTTCCAATTCTATTGCAAACCAATGTGGTGGATGGTAAGTTTTAATAAGAATAATAACCGAATATTTCATTTATCAAAATATTAATAATATATCTTAAAATTAAAGGTCGGTTCATTGGCAAGGTGTTGCAGCTGATTGGGAAGTACCTAATGGTGTAACAGTATTACAAGGAATTCAAAATTATTTCAATAACACTCCTACCAATGTAGTTTTCAAACAAGGAAATATTTATGGAGTTGCCAATGATACATTGTATACTGAGGCTTATCTTGCAAGTTTAGAGGCGGATGCAGTCGTTGTTGTTATGGGAGAACTTCCAGAGGCTGAAACACCTGGTGACATTAATGATCTTGCAATGGATCCAGCTTCGGTTGAGCTTCTAACTCTAATGGTACAGAATGCTAAAGGTCCAGTTATCCTTGTTTTAATGGAGGCACGTCCAAGAGTGTTACCACCAAGTCTCATTAGTTTAGTGGATGCTGTCATTATGGCATATCTACCAGGTCCACAAGCTGGAAATCCATTGGCTGGTATTCTCTTTGGTGATATCAATCCATCTGGACGTCTATCGATAACCTACCCTGCTACCACTGGAGACATTTCACCATATTACTATAAATACAGTATGTATGGATTCCACAACCCATTGTTCTCTTTTGGAGATGGACTTAGTTATACCACTTTCAGCTACAGCAATGTACAATGCAATGGTACTGCAGTCAGTGGACAAAATTCGTATAATGCAACTCTTGGTGAATATATTTCAGTTCAGGTAACAGTTGAAAACACAGGAAAAGTAGCAGGAAAAGAAGCAGTTCTCTTCTATCTTAGTGATCTCTATGCTTCGGTTACGCCAGAGATGAAAATGTTGAAACGATTCCAAAAGATTCAATTGAACCCAGGTGATAGTGTAGTAGTTCAAGTTGTCCTATCACCATATGACTTCTCATTCATTGGTCAAGACAACGAAATCACAGTAGAGCAAGGACAATTCGTAGTTGCAGTTGGAAATCAACAATTGAATCTATATTTAAATTGAAAATTTATAAATAAAAAGAAATGATTTATTGTCTATATTGTAATCGATGCTGAGCCTCTTGGCAATATTTATCGTCATTAAAGAATTGCTCTGATATTGATCTGTTGTATCTTCAACTATTGATTCTATATCCCAATCACTTATAATAGTTCTTTACTTTATTTACAATTTTTTAGTATAACGTTTAAACGTGATAAACTAGTTTTCTGGAACGAGTAAAAGTTTGATAGTTTGAAGAGTAGTATGAATATTGCAATCCTATTTGAAGAAAATGATTGGTGGCATCAAAGTTATTGTTATTTGTGTGAATAATGAATCTTGACAGTGATGATGGACAATCAACTTTAATGTAGTTTTCACAGATAGATTCCCCACATTTCTTATCATGATGAATGGTTTGATCCTCAACTACGATTAAGTTTTTCAATAAACCGATCACTTCAAACCAGAGATGAGTATCATACTTCAAGTATGCCGATAGATGAGTGATGTTGAAAGTAGCAGGGTTGAAATGTGTAAACAAATCTTTGTTTGACAGCTCTGCAAACGATATCTTTTGTAAATTCGGGAAATCCATATTACGATGAACTTTTTCGTTGAGATTGACAAAGCCAAGTTCTTTGATTGAACTTCTCGATTCCTTTGGAATCAAGTTGATATCCAAGAGTACAATATTGATTTGTTCAAGTGAAGGAAGGTTGCTGAACAGAATTCGCTCAAGATTGTCAGATCTATAGGTGAATGTCACTTTCTTTAGTGTCTTAATCTTTGCAATCTGTCGGTAGTTTTTGCTATCAATTCCGATCTGACACTTTAAGTAACGAAGCTTGGACACTATGAATGCCATATTCTTGAAGACGGTAGATGCAAATTCAGTAGATGATGCTCGATCCCATTCGATATGTAGCTTTTCAACCGACGAGAGAATATGTTGGAGGTGAACCGATTCTTTTTTCATCAACAGACCAAACATACAATGATTTACTTTGAGTTTGACTATATTCTTGATTGGACACCATGTATTGGTGAGTCTATTGACTTGAGGATCATAAGTGGTAACGGAATATTGCCATTTTCCATTCTTTTTGTAACCTTTGGATTTAGAGGTGACTCGTTGTTTCAAATAGACATTGTCAAACATACGACTGACTAAACCAAAGAATTGTTTGTTGATCTGTGTCAGTATGAGTGCATTGCAGTACGAAAACAATGGAGTGCAATGAGTGGTTGAAATCTGCCAAGAGTATCGGAAGATCTTCAGGATGATGAGCACCGGTAGATTGTATTCGACATGACCACGGTGGAATTGCGATGCAGGATTGTCGTCAACCAATAGCTTTTTTAGTTGTCTCTGAACATCTCGACCCTCTACAATCGAGTCTACAAGCTGTAGTTTACTCGCTGATTTGTTAACTTTGATCTTGTTATCTTGGCATATCTGAAAGAGTTGATCTTTCTTTAACACTAATAATTCATCTTTACTTGAATTGAAATCTATTGTTTTCAATTGACTGGATTTCTTTTTTCTTGCAGATGATCTATTAGATTTGACTTGACTATCTACAGCATCAATATCATCAGAGGTATTTACTACAGCTGTAGATGTTGTTGTTGTAGTCGTGGTTGTTGTTGTTGTTGTTGTTGTAGTTGTAGTCGTTGTAGTTTCTGTTTTAATTGTTGAAGTATTATTTATATTCATTGTCTGTTTTATGATTTATTTATATAATAAAATGAATGTTGAGGAGATCATTTTTTTTAAACAAAAAACAAACTAACATATGTTATTAAATACTTTAAAAAAAACAAAAAAATAATACAAATAAAAAGAAAATAAAAAAAAACTAAAATATTAGTTTTTTTGGATCTCCATTTTGTCAATCATTTGTTGTTCGCTGCATCGATCACCAAAAAATTATAAATAAACAAACTATCGTGCTGTGTTAAAATTAATTTTTTTCAATGATAGTGATGGTATTTGTACATGTAAATAAAAACAATGAATATAGATAAATTTAAATGTGTTTTTAATAATGTTGTTCTAAGAAATCATATATTCAATGAAGTTTATAAAATAAATCAACAAATAGTTCAGTTTTATCAGAAACAAATTAGAGATACAGTAAAGGTATACAAATGGAATGAATTGGTGGTGAATAAACCTGCTTTAGCTGGCAATGGCTATTTAGAGTTATTGGAACAATCATACAAGACAAATAATGAAGGTACTCCTAATTGGGTGGTGATGATCAATACTATTCGTGGTGGGAGTATCGAGGTTCTCCTGTTTTTGTTGCATCAATTGAAATGGGATGTCAAAGTGATCAACCAGACACTTGTGGATCGAGCTGTCAATGTAACA
Organism: Heterostelium album PN500; assembly: GCF_000004825.1. Lineage (NCBI taxonomy): Eukaryota > Evosea > Eumycetozoa > Acytosteliales > Acytosteliaceae > Heterostelium > Heterostelium album. The sequence goes on from NW_008805075.1 coordinate 691,142, forward strand.
ATAGAACATGCCGATATGCTTACCTATGCAACTCTCTATGCAAGACTGGATGTTATCGACCATCTAATGACGATAGGCGAGATGAACGATCAATGGGACTACTACTATGCAATGGCAGTCTCTCCGTTGACCGATCGATTGGATATCGTAGAGAAAATGGTTGGCATAATGAATGACCAAACTATGTTTCCCGAAGGAATAACTACCAAAGGAAATGTAAGGAGATCAACGAGAAAAGGTTCGACTGTCTTTGATTTCGCTGCGTACAACGGTAATTTGAAAATCATCGATTGGCTGATTGGTCAGCGCGCACAAGATATTGAATACAGTGATGTCTATATTCCTGCAATTCTCGGTGGTCGACTACATGTCTTAGAGTATCTTTATGGTCAACCTCTCATTGAATCACTATTTCACTTGGGTACTGACAGTGATTTAAGATATCTCTATTGTGCAAGTCAACATGGTAGTATCGATATCATTCAATGGATCTATGCAAAGCGAACGACAAGCGATGATCAACAACTACAAGACGCAGCAGTATCAAGAAAGATGATATTCTTCAATAAGAATATCGCTATATTCAAATGGTTGTACTATAAAAATCTTATCGATATGCGGAACATTGATTCATATGTGATGAGTGCAATCAGCACCAAAAGTCTGGATGTTCTCAAGTTTATTTTTGAACAAAACTGTTTGAAACAAATTAGAACCGCAACGATATTACAAACAATACATTCAAATCGTCTAGAGATACTACAGTGGTTCTTTGAAAACAGCATTGCACTACAAATTCCATCAATATCCACACCACAATACCTTTATGTTGCCAACGCACTGAATCACCTCGAAATGGTAGAATGGATGTTGAGTAACTTAACTTTTGAAGAAATCGATCAAGATTCATTAAAAAAACTTAAAGACAATGAATCTAAAATTAAAATAGTTGATTTTTTTCAAAATGAAGATCTCTTTAAATAAAACAAATCAAAGTTATGATATAATACATCTGATTGTGAAAAAAAAACGATCTGAAATCTTATGTTAAAAAAAAAAAAAAGCTGGGGATTTTCGAAGAAATTCCAAATTTTAATAAATACTTTAATTAAAGTCAGATGATTAATCATCATTTGTTATTTATTTATTTTTAGATGTATAATAATAATAATAATAATAATAAGAATAATTATAATTATAAAACTTTAATAGATAGTATTGGAAGTCAAAGATCTATATTAAATTTACCTTCGTTTCCAATACAATGTTTTATCGATCAATATCAAGCTAGTATCGATTCATTTCTAGAGTATGATTTGGCTCAACATCAATTACAACATAATCAAGATGGAATGATGATGGCACTACCACTACCACCACCAGCTCCACCGGTTACTTCCAACTACTTGCCCGATGAGATGGTTCGTACTCTCTTGAAGCTACGTGAGAGTCGACCCGATCTAACCTCCGTAGAGAGTATCATCATGTTGAACAAGATAGAACTACAAAGAATGACTGAGAAATCATCGGAGGAAATCAGTGTATTTCTCAACTATCTATCGAATACCTTGCTATATAGATTATATACTTCGCCTACACCATCCGCAGATGTTGCTATTGGTAGTGTTCAACCATTATTGACAATGGTTACGGCAGCAGAGATTGAATCATTTCCGATTTCAAAGATTAGGCTGTCGACTGGCTCGAATGTACTGGATCGTCATTTACAAGGTGGAATCATGCCGAGTGGAATCACAGAGATAGTGGGTGAATCGGGTTGTGGAAAGACACAGCTAGCAATTCAGCTTTGTATTCAGGCACAGCTACCGTTTTCACTCGGTGGTATGGAGGGTGGTGCAGTCTACATCGTAACAGAGTCGAACTTCCCACACAAACGTCTATCGCAAATGATTGGGAAGCGTCGACCTATCATCGAAAAACTATTGCAAAGAAACAGTGAAAATAACAATAGCAGTAATAGTTTAAATATACAATTCGAAGATAATATTATTATACATAAAGTACCTACTGCCCAGCAGCTATTGACCGTATTGACACAACAGTTTGCAGAACTGATATTCAAGAGAACCATTAGATTGCTTGTTGTCGACTCTATCGCTGCACTGGTTCGTTCAGAGTTTGGTACAGAATCTAAAGATCTAATAGAGAGAACTAATTTACTCTGGGAGATATCCAATCAACTAAAGTTAATAAGCGAAGAACATGGTATTACAGTGGTAGTTATTAATCAAGTGACTGATTATTTCGACAGTAACAATATTGAAAATCAACCACAACAAAACATCAATAATAAGGAAAACAAAGATGAAAATGAAGATGATTCAATGGAATTAGATTTGAATTTAGATGATGATAATAATAATAATAATAGTAAAGCAATTGTAAATAATAATAATAATAGTTTAATGGTAGTATCGAATAGACCGTTAAAAAGAAGAAAGAAACCCCTGGTACCCGTATTTCAAAGTAGTAAACAACAACATTCACCGTTTTTAGTCAATGGTAATGTTAATCCTATGGGTGGTAATGGATTTGGCGGAGTTTCTACCAAGGCTGTCATACCTGCGCTTGGTCTATCGTGGGCACACTTTGTAAATACTAGAATCATGATGTTGAAAACGCATCGTAATATCCAGAAACCAGGTGGAACTTCAACATCAATGTTACCAGTTCGTCAGATGAAAGTAATTCTTTCATCCAGTTTACCAAACGATACATTTCATTTCTATATCGATACACAAGGTGTTATTGGGCTTGATGAAAACAACAACGACAATAACAATGATAATAATGAAACATCTTTGGAACTTGATTATTTTAGTTCAGATTATAAATTTTAATAAAACTATATTATATTTATATATTTTTATTAATTTATTCTTTTAAATATTCTGTTAAATGAATCACTTTCATATTCCAATTGGAATTTAAAAGTGACTGATGGTTTTTTAATCCATTGTTCTAGGAATGGTAGGGTTCCAGTACCATTCTGATATAGGCGTATCAATCTAATGTTGGGAAGTTGATTGGAAATGTCGATGAGAATATCTTTTAGGTTCTTAGCTGGCACTGAGTAAAAGATCGTCAAGATTTCAGCTCTAGGGAATTGCTTGACTTTGTCAACTATATCAATACTTAGATTGCCCTCGATGCGTTTGATTTGGTTGACACTAACTAACTTTTCAGCATGAGGATTTAAATACAGAATCTTGGTACAGTTTGGAACGGTGTAGGCAGCTTCGCTACGGTAATTGTACGATATTTGCAGAGAGTTCTTTACAGTTGTTTTTATCTGCTGGAAGATATCGGTGGCGAACACACTGTCCGTAAGAACTTTAACCACTGAGGAACGCGCAATGTAATTCAACAGATTCTTTGTCATGAGATCGTTAAATTCATAGTTTGTGCTGTCTTCGTTGATAATTAGAGAAGTCAAATGAGAACAATTTACACGAAGAGTGTCAAGAAACTCTTGGCTCATCAGCAGCTTTCTTGGAGTAGTTAATTTGCGCAACGATGGTGTATTCGAACACAATGGAATTGCCTGCTCCACTGTAATCTGTTGTGGTAACACCAACTGCTCTACTTGATCGAGGGAACCAAGAATTTCACCGAATTTCAATTTGGGATCGTAGTTCTTGTAGATGAGATATTGAATTGATTTGAGAGGACACCAAGGATACTCGATCTTGGTTAGGAAGTTGGTATTTAGTCGTTGAGTCAACTCGAAAGGAACGATCGGCAAGATGTGAGTGGATACCAATCTAAAGATTGACTTTGATAGTAGACAAAGATCCAATATTTTCTTGAGAAGTGGTCTCGATCTCAAGAATATGAGTTTAGATAGCCACAATTCATAGGTGCACATGTGTCTCAAAATCTTCACCACCAACAAATTCGAGAATGTCATTGTACTTGGATCTCTAGATATTATTCTAACATCAGCATCATTCTTCTTATTTCTTCTTAAACTATTATTTCTAATACCATTATTATTATTACTATTGTCACTATTATTATTATTATTTCTAACATTCTTTCTTCTTCTATTATCATTAATATTATCAGTCGACTGTTGTTCAATAGGTAAAGATAATATCATAGGTATAGGTTGTTCTAACGAAGTGAAGAGTGAAGATGATGCAGACTCTAAACTATTAGGTGTATTTGAAATGGATGGTGCTTGTAGTGGTTGTATTTGTTGTTGTAATTGAAGTTGTTGCTCCTGTTGCTCTAACTGTCTCTGAGCTCTCAAAAGAGATATCTCCTTAACGATCTGATGCTTCTTTTTATCTACAACAGATAGTCCCATAGTCACTGCCAATGCCTGAACTTCTTCAGGAGTCATTGCACGGAGATCACCATCTTTCTTAATAGTACCATTTCTACTTCCAGAATCCTTTAACTTATTGTTTTTTGTTGGTCTATTATTCCTGTTGTTGTTATTAATATTACTTGTTGTCGTTGTATTTACATTCATAGGTAACAATAATTCACTATTATTACTACCAATACTAACACTACTAATATCAGGTGATATATTGGTGTTATTTGTGGTTGTTGTTGTAGTCATTGTTGTCGTCGTCGTCGATGTATGGATGTCATTCATTTCGACATCATTGTCATTAGCAGTGGTTGACGTAAATGTTATTTGGTCAGAAGTTAGAATGGTAGTTTCAACAACAATATCACCTTCATTTTGCATGTCACTAGTGATATCATTACCAACATCATTAATAACCCTATTATTACCATTAGAACTGTCTGTTAAGATCCCACTTCCCGCTGATCTTTGTTGTAGACCTGAATGATATGACAGAATGTTTAAAGTCTCTTCGTCACTAGCAGATAGCCCATCGACAAAGACCGATAGTCTTTTGATACATCCATTTATATGTAACAGTAACGACAACTGATCTAATTATATATACTTTAGATGTTAGATTATCAAATTAAATCACCCATAGATATATACCCTCTCATCCCAACTCAAAAACCAAGATTTCTTTGTTGTTTTGATTGTTGTTTTTAACCTTTTTTAATTACATACTTGTGGAATGATGACATATAGGACATTCACCCTTAACTATACAATTACTTATTATTTGATAGAAATACTTCTCTTCCATTTGGAGTTGTTGTTAACTATAATAACAAAAAAAAAAATCACAATTGTGAACAATATCAAAATTTTGATTTTGAACAAACATATTTGAAGTTCCTCCAGACTTTTAAAGAGAATTCTTTAAAATAAAAGATATTCAATGATTGATTTTAACACAACTTAAACATTCAAAAAAAAAATAATTAATTATTCATTTATTTTTATGTTTTTGGATCTTGGATCGATCGACGATTTAATTGATTGGTGTAATAGTTTATTTGAAACAAAATTAGACTATTTTTATTATCTTTTTTTTTAAAAAAAAAAGATATCTAACAATAAATAATATATAATAATTATTTGTTGTTGTTGTTTTTTGTATAATCATAATATACAAAGTATGAATAGTAATCATCATTAACTAAGGATATTAATATATACATGTATATATAGACAATGATAAGATGATGATAAATGATAAACTATGGTGATAATCTCTTTGTAATCCATTTACCATGTGAAATAGGATCGATACTTTGAGCATCGAGATTCAAAATCGATTCACGTTTATATTTGATGCGGTCGTGTATTCTTCCACCTTTGCCTTGCCAAAACTCAAAGGAGGTCGGTATGATTCGCCAGCCTCCCCAGAACTCTGGAGGTGGCACTTCACTGCTCTCGTACTTTTTCTCGAGTAAATAGGTATCTTCTGTCAACTTGTGTTTGGTGACCTCGGAACTCTGGAATTCCGATACCCATGCACCAATCTGACTCTGCTTTGGACGCGTCTTGAAGTAGGCATCGCTCTCTTCACGCGAAGTCTTCTCAACGGTGCCCTCGATGCGTATCTGTCGCTGCGACCAATAGAATGTCACCGCTGCATAGGGATTCTCGAGTAACTCCTTCGACTTCCTACTATTATAGTTTGTAAAGAATACAAATCCTTTTTCATCGAAATATTTAAGTAATACCTATTTGTTTGTTTGTTTGTTTGTTTGTTTTATTTGAAGATTTATAAAGGTTAGTATTATTCTTATTGATTGATTGGTTGGTTGATTGATTAGTTACATACAATTCTACCTGATGGTTTACCATCTTTGGTAGCGGTACAAAGATGCATTGCGTTTGGTTCTGATACGTTTTTCCAGAGGATTTCATCTTCGAACCATCGATCGAATTGCTTGAATGGACTCTCGAGGAGACTGTTCTCCTCAAGGTTTCCAAGACGATAGTCCTCTCTCATACTTGATAATAATGGGCTTGACATCATAGTCTTTTCATGATGTAACTCGTTACTACTATTGCTATTACTACTATTACTGTGTTGTTGTTGTTGTAGTTGTTGTTTATCAAATCTTGTAATATGATTCTTAGCTTGCATAACTAACTAAATTATATTAATAAATAAATATGTAAAAAAAAAGTAAATAAATAAAAAAGAATAACAAATAAATGATTATATTGTTTTGTGAAAATGAATGATTATGTATATATATATATATTTAAATTATTGATGATTTACATGTAATAAAACAAAATATTTAATCAAGGTAAAAAAAAACAAATGTTTTTATCTTTTTCTTTTTCTTTTTATTTTATTGTTTTAATCTTTTTGTTTAAATGATTATATTTATATAAAATACATATATTTTAATGTAAAAATAATCGTTTGAAAAAGAAAAAACAGATTTTTCGAACTAAACGTGTTGTGTTTTCTTTTGATGTGTGTTTATGATGGTGAATTGGGGGACAGGTATGGTAGGTAGATTAAACAGATAGATAATTTTATTTTATGTTTCGTTTTTATATAACTAATTGATTTTATATAATGATTTAAAAAGTAAGAATACGAATAATTTAATAAATTAAATTAAATTAAATTTTTGTTTAATATTCATGTGTATTGTTTAATTAAATTTCTTGCCAAGTTCTGAAAAAAATCGGAGGTTCTTTTTAAAAAAAAAAACAAAACCATATTAATTTCCTTATTTGGCCCAGAGTTTGAACCTGTTTTTTTTTTTTTAAAAAAAACCCAAGAACAACTCCATCCTTTTATGTAAATGGTTATTTATATTGTTCTAATCAATTATTTAAAAGAGATATTTTTTGTATCACCCTTTCGAATATTTATTTGAGAGACTTTGATGGATTCAAAGCCCGGGCATTAATTTTTTGAAAAACGAAAAAATTTTGATCCACACTAACTTCACAAAGACTTCTTGTTGATGAGAAAAATATGCACACAACCGTATCATCGAATTTTTGTGGCAGCAATAAAAAAAAAATTAAAAAAAAATCAAAAAAATATTTTGTTTGAAAAATAAAAAAAAAATAATCAATCAACATCATTTTTCTTGTCAAATAATTAAATATCGATTTTTTAATAACATATATTAATGTAAGAAGAATAGAGTGCAGATTTATAAAGTTATCATCATCATCATCATTATCGTAGTCGTCATCATCATCATCATAATCATTACAACGATCAAACAATAGCATTACATCAAATAGGAAACAAACAAAAGTTACGCAGCAGAAAATCAACAAATAATAAAATGCGAAAATAAACAAAACAGGTTATAGAGAAGATAGACAGTTGATAATAGATCAGATTTATAATTGTTATTATAACTTTTAACAATAGATATTTCTATATAGGATTAGCAATGATAGATCATTGCAAAAATGTAAATTAATCAGAAAATGGTTACGCATTAAAATAAAAATAAAAAATAAAAAATAAAAAATTGTTTTTTATTGGACAGTAAACAAAAGTAGATACAAATATAGCTAAATAGTAGCATAAAAATTCGTGATTGAAGATGATGATGATGATAACAATGATAAAGATAAAATAAAGAAAAATAGAAAAACAAGTGATTAACACAATAATATTGTAAAATAACTTTTAGATAAAATGAGCGCTAGATTCCTCGTTGCTTTCAAACAACTCTTCGTTTCCGAACTCCCAGCCATCGCTGAAGCCTCCAGCACCACTGCCTCACCAGCTGGTAAACTCATCGGTAGGTTAAAATGATCAGTAGTTGTTAGCAATCATGATATACCAAATATAATCAAATCAAATCAAATCAAATCTACAAGTAGTTAGCTAGCTAGTTGGTTATCAACAACAAAGAATCAATTCAAATTGAATAGAATAGAATAGATAGATAAATAGATAGAAATTCAATTCCAACTGCTAGAAGAGAATAGAAACAGAACAGCAATTTAGGTAGATAAAAGACAGGAAACCAAAGAAACAACAACAACAATAATTGGAATAATGACTCTGACTTGTTGAACGGTTGATAAGATTTGACAATGATTATAGTGGTAGATGATGAATGACAATCGACGTTGAATTTTGAAAATACTAATATCGATATATATATTTGTTAAATTTTAATTATATAGAATTCTTGAACCCACTCACTGGTGACCCAACTGCCAAGTTCATCAATTACGCTTCAGTTTTCGCTGTTGGTTACGGTCTCAACTGTGCCATCAACATGCACCACGACCACCAAGATGTCATCTACCCATACATGAAGACAAAGAGAACCAAGACCTTGGCTCACTTGTACACCAAATCAGAGTAAATTTAGTAAATTAATAATTTAATTTAGTTATAAAAAAAACCCAATAATAATATTATCAAATCACTATAATATAATATATAAAAAAATTAATTATACTCTATCACCTTAATATGTATGATGAAATAATAATAAAATAAAAAAAAACTTTTAAAAACAATCTTTCATAGAGTTCATATAGTACTTTTTCTAGATGAAGTAATTATGTGATCTTTATTTATTCCCTTTTTGTTTATAATAAATAAAACAAAAAAGACAAGACTAGAAAGTTTTTTTTTATTTCTTAATATTTATATATCAAATTTTTTCAACAAGTTCAAATTTTTTCAGGTTTGAACATGTTTCTCTGTGCACAGCTTAATTATTACCAGTTGTGCCTTTATACTTTTCTTTTTCACTTTTTCAGATGTTGCAAACAATTTACTAAAAAAGGACGTTTGTGATTAAAACTTATCACGGGTGGAGGCTGGTAATGTGTTAAATTTAAGTATTTTTGATTTTTTTTTTTTTTGATTTTTTTTTTTTTTGTAAAAACCCGAACTCTTAATGATTTAGCGAAATGATTTAACAGGTTAAAAGTGAAAAAACCGATTAGACTGTTTTACAAATTTATACATTTCAATAAACAGGCAAATAGAAATTAGATTTTTTATTTATCTGTACTCTGTATATACATTTATTTTATTTATATTACCAAATTAGGTTATTTTTAAAAGTAAAAATTTTAGTCATTACTCTGTTTACAATTCACTTTTAAATAAAGGTATGTTTTTTTTCTACAGTTCTAATTGACAATTCAGAGAATTTAATTAATGCCCAACGACATAAAGTTGATTGGATGAGTGGTTTGTTGATTTGATGATTTTTTAAAAAAAAGGTCGGTGGACCAACAAAAATTAAGATAAGATGAAGAAAAAAAAACAATAAATTAAAATAAAATCAAAATGAAATGATTTTTTTTGGTTGAACATAATATTTACGACTAAAAAAATCAGTTCGTCAATCTACAAATCTTTACACAATCAATCAACAATCATAAAGATATATAAATATAATAGTATTATTATTGAATTATTATTAACGTTAGGTTTTATTTATTTATTTATTATTTTATAACTTTTTAACTCTATAGGGAAATCAATGTAATAAATAATTATATAAATTATACAAAATTTATTTTATATATATATTATTTAGAAAAAGAAATAACAACAACAGTAAATATAGATAGTTATAAATTTTCATCAACTATTACACAAATCCAGAGTATTTTTAAAATATTATAAATATATATATATATAATAAATATTGAAAAGAATGGGGGCTTTACCAAATCAAAACAAATCAACTACTTTTCTTGGAATTTCAAAGAATACCATCAAAAAGTGTGTTGTTATGTTTTTAATTGCCAATCTTGGATATGGATTACAACTTTCCTATTCAACACCGGTTGCATTATCACAAACCTATTGTAAGTTGTTTAAACAATTGTTTTTCTCAAAAAGTATGTTATATTTCTAACAATTGTAATTATTTTCATCTATTTTATTTATTTTAGTTAAGGAATTAAAAATATCAGAGGAACAATATGGACTCTTATTTTCAGTATATTCACTCCCAAATCTGATAATGATTATTGTGGGTGGAATTCTAATCGATATTTTGGGAACCGATATCATCAGTATTATTTTTTGTGGAATCGCAGCATTCTCATCGATTTTCACAGTGCTTTCGATGCCACATTTTAATTTGATGATGGTCGGTCGTTTCCTTCTTGGTATGGGTGGTGAAACTCTTTTGGCATGCGCAACAACAATGATTGTAAATATCATATGATAACAAAGAAAATAATCACTTGCTTTTTCATTAAAATACTAATTTAGTTTTTATCTGTTAAATAGCCATTGTTTTATTCACCAAGAGAAGTTCCAATTTGTATGGGTTTCTTGGCATGTTGGTTCTATTGGGGAAATTTAACAGCTATGTTAGCATTACCAACCATCAATTCCATCTGGGGATTCAGACCAGCTTTATGGTTAGTGGCTGCTGTCTTCATCCTGGAATTTATATTGAATTTAGTTTTATGTAAATTTAGAGAGAGATTAAAATGGTCAGGTATGTATAATATTATTGATAGTTTGTTTGTTTACCGTCCACATCAAATATTAATATTTTGAATTCTAATAATAATTATATAGATCAAATTGATAGAAGTGCAAGTGCAGTTTCATTAAAACATATAAATAGTGAGGTTTCGATGATGAGTGAAGATAGAGATTTACAAGATCCAGATAATGAAAGTCCAACCATTTCATTGAATGGAGAACAACATGTTCAGGGTGCAATCCAATCGAAATGGGAGATTTTCGTGTACAAACTTTCCGAGGTTAAAGATATGTCTAAACGTTTATCAAAGAGATTCTGGTTATTGGCACTGATATGTTTCATTTCTTTCTACACCATGTTTGGTTTGGCTATCATCGGTACCGATGTGTTGGAGCACAAATTTGGTTACGACGAATCGAAAGCAGCACTCATCATGGCATCGGAAGCTATGGTCAATGGAATCTTACCAATGTTTACCGGAATGTTTATTCAACGTGTTCGTGGCAGAAAGATCCAGTTGATGATTTTAGCTTGTATCCTGCTTGGCTTGGGAACTTTCTTTTTGAATGTAACCGAAGTATTCCCACTTCCATGGATCCTGCTTTGTGGTGTTGGATTCGCATTGTTGAATACCACCCTGATGAGCTGTGTTCCTCTGCTAGTGGAAATATCGATTGTAGGAACAGCCTACGGAATCATCTGTACCAGCTATAACCTCAATATCTTCATTTTCCCACCGATTCTCGATACCATCAAACGAAGAACCAATAGCTATTATATTCCACTTTGGTTCCTTACGTTCTGTTCGATGTTGGCCATAGTATTGCTCTTGGTACTGAAGTACTTGGATATGAAAGCACCACTCAACGAATCACTTGACTCACCATACTCCACCGCTGGCATGGACAATCCACCCGAGCAAATCGTTGAGAAAGAGGAAAACCTTGGTACTATTCAAGATGAAGAGGTTGCAGATCAACATCAACCAAATATCAACAATATCGGTGATGAGGAATATGAACCAATTAATTCAGTAATTATATCTTAAATAAACTATTGAAGACTTAAATAATACAACCAAGGACAACACAATTTTTTTCAGATACATATCTGATGATGATTTTTTTTGAAAGTATGTTTTGTAATTTTAAATCAAAACAACACGTGCGACTAGCTTTACCTGTATTCCATTTTTTTCATTTATTTAAAGAACTATAACTTCAATGGAGTAGTCTAATATCATCACAATTTTCAAAATTGAAATCCATACTAATATTCATTGCCATACACTCTATTGTCTGTATCCCACGATCATTTAACAAGAATAAATATAAATAGAAAAAAGTCGTGATCTTAAATTACTTTTCATTTTATTGAGCCAGAATTAATTAATAATTCTTGAAATCGAAGTCGTGAACCTAATAGATCTTGAACAATGAACGCAATGAATTTAGGAGTATTAGTCGCATAAACAATGAATGATTTCTCTGATAATCTTCTAAGGTGGAATGTTCTGTGGTTGGATTTGTTGCTATCGATATTGAATGTAATGGTGTTTACTGTTTTTGGTATGTATGTTGGGACAATGGCATCGTTGATGTAAATAGATCTTGTTGATGGTGGCCATTCTTCAGGAATAATCAATTTACAATCATTCGTGAAGTAAACTGTCTCCACTGATCGAGGTATAGATCTTGGTTGTATAATTGAATTGTTACCAAGGACAATGGATTTCAGTGATTGCGGTAGACCAATTACTTTGTGCTTGTAGTGGTTATTCATATCCAAATGCTGTAAACTATCTGGTAGTGCCATAATTTGATTAATTGGTTTGCTCAAATTATTTGGCAAACAAAGTTTAACGAGATTGCGTGGTAGTTCTCCAATATTTGAGCTGTAATCCTCCAGCAAAGAGAGATCCAAAGTCTCCAGTTGCTCGAAACCAGAAAAGAAATTGGTCTTGAATTTAATTTTCGATTCCAATTTCAAATATTTAATATCTTTGGGTATGAGTTCTGGTGTGATCGTTTTTGGTGTGCCAGGATTTAAAAGAGTAAGATGTGTGATATATGATGGAATGTCACCTGCTTTAATGGAATAGCCATCGACAGCTACCAAACTTAGAGTTTCAATCGATTTCAAATCTCTGATGTTTTGCAACCAGCACGTTGATATTGAAACATTTTTCAATGTTAAAGGAAGTTGTGCTGTTGTGTCTGATGATTCCAAAGATTTTGTGTCAGAAACAAACACCAATCCCTCAAGATTAGGTGGGAAAGTGCCAACATCAATTTGTTGTGTAATACCATGTACCTTTAGAACTTTGAGTGTTCTGGGTAGCTGAGGAACATCAAGTGTACCAATAGGATTGGTATATTTCAATTTTTCGAGTCGTTCAGGAAGATATGATTCTTTGATGCGATTGGGCGATGTAATCTCTTTGATATTCGACAGAGTTTTGATTCTAGCGGTTGACATTGAAGTGCTTATTACCTTCAACGAATAGATGTTGGATTGACTTATCTTTTTGAGTGCTCTATCATTCATATTTGTATCTGATATCATTTTAGTGTAGGATGGTTCAATTTGACGACATTCAAGATCACCTAGTTTGATAATGTTAGTAATCTTATCAGTATCTTATAAACATGAATGAATCAAGATATTTACCGATAGAAATGAGGGTGTCGGACTTTTTTTCTCTATTGGGATAGGTATATGTATAACAAATTTGCAGAACACAATTGGTTTTCGATATGAGAGATCTCTTAAATTGAGGTTTGAATGAATTCAACGAAAATAATCGATTCTTTTCATTGTAAAAATGATTCATGTTTGATTTCTTTAATGATTTACAGTTGAACCAAAGATATTTATCTCTTTGATCGAACCATCTCTTACAGACTAAACTGAAACAAATTCTCTCCAAGTCATTGTCTAACTCTCTTATTATTTTACTTATTAAAAGAATTGGTAGATTTATAGCTATATTGTTGTTTTTATTAATTGTATCCCTCATCTCTCTTTAAGATTGATTGAGCATTGTTATATGATACAAAATATATTGTGATATAAGCCTTATTTTTTCGAAATTTTTCAGAAAATAAATTTATAAATCAAAATTGGATAGGAATAAATTGTTAAATGTTATTGTAGATCTCACCATGTCTAAAGAAAAAAAGAAATTAAGATTGAAATAGGTGATGTTCAATACACCTCATTACCATTTATTTATATCAAACATCATTCATTATTGTTATAGATTTTTAAGTTTTTGCTGAACAATCAAACTGCTACAAAGTAACTTCATATCTCAATTTCAGATTAAACTTTTAGTTCATAAATATAAAATAATAAATAATAACAGTTTTATCATCAAAATAACAACTTGCTTATTAGAATGACGAGAGATAGTAAAATAATACATGAATTTCTGATTGATGATGTTTATGATCATAAATTAATTGTTTACCAAAATTTTAAAATAGTTCTTTTTTTTTTCAGATCGGAGGAATCGAAGGAATTCGGTTGGATCTATTGTTAATCCCTAATACATCAATCAGATTTTAATATACTCTTTGTAAACAAAGAAAAAAAAAAAGAACTGGTCAATCACGAAAAAAAAAAAAAGAACTATTTTTTATTGATCAAAAAAAAAACTGAAGTGTGTTTACCTCTAAAGGTTGTAAGATCACCTCCATAGGAGAATTATGATTGTAATTCAAATCAACCTTAAAGTGTCATAAGAATAAAAATATAAAGTTAGAAAAAAGTGGTCAAAAATAAAAATAAAAAAAAAAATATCGAAAAAAAAAAGTGGGTTTCGACTTTTTTGATCTGGTATTGGAACCCACATTTTTTTTTTTGCAAATCGGGACTGCGCATTCGATATAATTTGCTCTATTTATTTATATTTTACGATAAATCAAGATATGAAAATTATCTAAATATATAAAGAAACAATAATAATTTTATATAGGAAGATGATTTTTATTAATTTGTAAATAATGACTCATATTTATAATTATTTGGGAGCAAAGGGGAAAAAAAGAAAAAAAGAAAAAAGTGTACAAAGCTTTTAAAAGACACAAAAACGTTCTTTTTTTTTTTTTTTTTTGGGATGGGAAAAAAAATATCTGATCTTTAGGGTTCAAAAAGTAAGATCCATCCAACGATGTGTAAATTAGTTGTTTTTTTTACTCTTTAAATTAAAAAGACTAAAGCCTCTCATTCATTTTATATTTAACAATAAATCATAATAGTAACTTTTATCTATTTTTTTAAATAATAAATGTTAATCAAAAATATATATATTTATGAATAATAAAGAATAAAGTTTAAAAAAAGATGATGTCAAAGATATATCTTAAAATATTTGTAATTTTAATTATTTTCACACAAATAAATGGTAAATATTAATTAAATATATACTTGGTTTTTTTTTTTTTTTTTTGTATGTTTGTTTATATCAAAATGACTGAAACACATGTCCACCTTAATTACACCAAACCACTCTATATGTAAAGTGGTACCACTAATATGTGAAATTCCATTGTTTTATTTTTGTGGTCATATAATTTAGGCGGGTAGAATTTTGGTAAAGATGATCATCAAAATTTTTAAATTCATTATTTTTTCATTAACAACTCAACTAAATTTTAATAAATATAATTTAGCTACACACTTTAGATATGGATCACTTTCATGGAAAACAACATCCGATCCTAAAGTCTACAGTTTTTCACTGAAGGTTGCATTTAGATACTCCTATTTCAATGAATCCGGAAATGGTGTACCACAAGTCGGAGAATCGATGAGCTATGGGAATGTAAAGGTTCAATACCTCTCTAATTGTTATTTCTGTAATCCACAACAATATAAAACCAATTTCTTAGTGGATCATATCGACTATGACAATGATTGGCTTACTGCCGAGTATGCCTTCACCATCGACTTTAACGGCCAATACGATCTCTATGTATCCTATCATAACAGTGAACGTCTATCAACTTTAAACAATAATGCAAGAGGTATGTTTGTTTGTTTGTCTAAATATAAACATTTTAAATACTAATCTAATTGTAAACAAAAAAAATTTTTTTAAGGTGATTGGAATATTGCTACAAGATTCAATATGGAGGAGATTAGTAATCTCAATATTAGTCAAGTTGAAATAGGTTCACCTGTTACTGGTTTATTACCTGTTGTCAATGCATACGTGGGTCAAACCAATAGATGGAGAATACCAGCTGTAGATCCCGTAAATGAGGGTATTACTTATTCATTTTCGAGTGAATCGGAAATGCCAGGAGTTCAACCATCTGGAATGTCCATCTCTCCTGATGGTATTGTGTCGTTCACTCCGACACAAGAAGGTGTTTTCTGTTCTCAAGTTAATATATCAAAGAGCTACCCATTCTTTACTTACACTGTCGTTGACTACATGATCAATGTAACCAAACCATCGGGATTTACTGGTTTACCTCCTGTTTTCATTGACCCAACACCATCGCCTAACAAAATATTGACAGTTGTTGCCAATGATGCTGTTTCGATTATCATTGTTGGACAATCGCCACAACCAACATCCAGTGTTTTCATTTCAATTGGAAATCTACCAGATGGAATGACTACCGTTTCACAAACCAATAGTCCAACGAATATTGAAAAGTTGGTGTTCAATTGGAAACCTACCACCTCACAGGCTGGTATTTATGTTATTACCCTTGGTTTGGTCGACAGCCAAGGACTCCAACTTGCTGGGGGTGTTCAATCTTTCTCTCTCAACGTAACTCTGCCCGAGTGTGGAAATGGAAAGAAGAGTTATTCCGGTACAACTTGTATTTGTTATCCAGGCTGGGCTGGTAAACAATGTATTGACTGTGATACCAGTTATTTTGGTTCCAGCTGTCAAAAGACACCAGAGTGTATCAATGGTAAATCAAATGATGGAATCTATGGCGATGGCCAGTGTGTATGTGATCACGGATGGATTGGATCGTCTTGTAACATTAGTCTTGTTCGTAGATGTAGTACAAGTGAATCAAGTTATATAGTTACCGAGTCAACAAGTGATTCCAGTAATTTCCAATCATCGTCCGTTCAAATCTATTTGAATCGTTTCTTGCAAACCACACCACCACTGGTAGTTCAAACCAAGTTTGTCAAATCTCCACAATCCATTCCACTAGATTTGTATTTCGTTCTCGACGTATCATCGAGTCCATCGATTTCAAATCTCTACAACCAATTCCAGAAGATCTATCCAGATTTCGAGAGTTACTTGGTTCCATACATTCGTGAGAAGGCAAAGTTTGGATTCGGTTATTTCTCAGACTCTGAAAATCAACCAAATTCATTCCAGTTAATCTCTGTTTTAAATAATTCTATTAAAAATGAAATTAAGTCAATTTCATTGAGTAGTGGACTACCTCAACCAAACATACAATACCAAGCACTGATAGATGCTGCCTCTACAGTATCGTGGAGTACAACTGGTAGTTTGAAAATGATGATTTTAGTTACCGACAATGATTTGGCACCAACTAATTCATCGTTAATTCCAACATTAAAATCAATACTTGCCAAGCAAAACATATTGCTTGGAGTATTCTCAATGGATATCGTTACTTCCTACACCAATTGGATGACTCCAGACATTGGTATTGCATCTTCTTGGTCAACTACTTCGATATGGTATAGAGAGCTGATTAGTAATATAATTGTACCAATGGGATCACAATTACAAACTAGTGTAGTTGGTGATCAATCATTTGTATCAAGTGGTCCAACTGAAATCTCAACAGGATTGTTTGAATCAAGTTTCAACTATCCTGAAACTGGCGAGCCTGTTTCCACCCCAACAGTTTCCATAAATGTCGTTGGATATGGAAAGCAAACCATTCAAATCGCTTATAATCACCCACCTACTACCACATCAACCATTGTCAATCTTCAAATGAATGATAATCGTACATTTTCCATTCCAACAAACGATATCGATGAAAATATTCTCAGTATCCAATTCAAATCAATTCCGTCTCAAGGTGTATTATTATTCAACGAATCCCAGATTGTTATTGATACACCATATCAACTTCCAACCATCCAAAGTTCGAATATTTTCCGTTATATTCCAAATGAATATTATTTCGGAGTAGATCAGGTTGTTTATACTATTGATGATGGATGTACAAGTGCCAATGGTCAAGTCAATTTCGAAATTGCCAAGATAAATCTACCACCAGTATGCAACCCAAAGACAATTGCCACCGATCAATTCACAGAAGTCCAATTCTCAATTGAATCTTCAGATTTCGAAGGTGATCTATATTCATTGAAATTCGGTAGTCTAGCAGGTGTTGGAGCTATTGGTGTAATTACTGAAAATGATATTCCAGTCAACCAAGTATCACAGTATTCCAATTCTTCTACATTTGTTTTCAAACCATTGGAAACTTCCATTAATACAAACATCTCTATTCCAATTCAAGTATTCGATATCAATGGGTTTTCATCACAGTGCGCATTAACCATTGTTATCAATCGAATCAATGTTCCTCCAACTATAAACGTTGACCAAAGACAATTGATTGTGCCAACCGGTAACCTTACTATTCCTTTCTCAGTAACGGACATGGATCCCGATGAAGAGCTGACAGTTACTTTGACAACTATCAATCCAAAGAATGGTGCATTCTATGACTCTAATGGAAAGTTAATCAAACCAATCGATATTCCATATGATTTGGAAGTTTTTAACAATGTTCAAAGTGCATCTTCTTTCTTCTTTTATAAAGCTGCTAACTTCGAAGATACAGGAGTTAGTTTTACCATTCAAGTTATGGATAAAGCTGGCGTTCTAGATTCCGAGAAAGTCTCCATTACAGTCAATGGAAGCAGAGCCAACAGTCCACCAAAGGCATTCAAAGTAGGTGATCTTTATCTTCTTCAAGATAAAATTTCATCTGTTTTCACATTGAACGGATCGGATACCGATGGTCCACTATTAGATCCAAAACTTTCGGTGGTTATTTCCTCACCCCCAAAGTTTGGACAACTTTTAAATGACGATGGTGTTACTCCCATTTCCAATCAAAACTATGCTCCTTTGAGAGTCATCTATAAACCAAATCCAGGTTACTATGGAAATGATAATCTAATTTACTATTTGGAAGACTCGATGGCCGCCCAATCCAATCAGGTCAATGTTAATTTCAATGTTAAATTTGTTAACCATCCACCATATGTAAACGCTCCAAACCTAACTTTGTACAGAAGTAACGATAATACTGAAGTTTCATTAGCATTCACCATTATTGCAACCGATGTCGATCAAGATGATCCACTCTCAGTTAGAATCACCTCATTCCCTTCATATGGAAGTCTTTTATATTTAGATGGATCACCTATTAATGGTTTCAAGAAATTAAAGGATTTAAATATTCAATTTATTGTTCCAGAGACCATTAATTATGACTTCACGACCGATTATACCGTGGAGGTATGTGATTCGTTTGACGCTTGCTACGAAGATATCGGAACAATCGTATACAGCTATACAACAATCAGAAATCCACCGACTTGTAGACCAACACCAATCTATCTAAATCAACTGAACCCTATTAATTTCGTTTTGAAAGGATTCAACAGTGATCCATCCAACAAAATGAAAATTGCTCTCTATGGATTGCGTTCACTTGTCAACTTTGGTCAAATCATGTCAAGTACCACAAACTCATTGGTTAAAGATGGTGATCGATTCGACCAACCAGCTACATTTACATTCAAACCGGAAACAACAACACATGGAGGTGTCATCATTCTTCCATTTGTTGTTTTCGACAGTAGTAATCTCACTGCCCAATGTACACTCTTGATCAATGTGACTCGAGTCTACGTACCACCAATCATCTCCATCTCAAGACAAATCACAATGAACCCAGACACCTTAAGAACCATCCCATTCTCCATTTTCAACTATAATTACATCAGCTGTAATGTAACAGTCAGTATTACAGCAATCAATAGCGGTGGAGGATCATTCTTTGACGGTTCCAAGCACCTTATATCAAATGATCCCTATAAGCTTGGTGATTTCCAAATAGTAAAGGATGTACATGATTTTGCTTCTGGATTATCATACAAATCTATCAATGGTCAATATACTGCCAATTTTACAATCAAAGTAGTTGATGATAGAAATGGAACTGATTCCAAGAATGTCTCTATTGTTGTCGCTGGAAATGTCAAGCCTTACCCACCAGTTGCTATTCCAGTCCCAATGGTTTCAACTCTGCAGAATCAACAATCATTGGTAATCATACTTAATGGTAGCCATCCTTTCCGACCCTACTACAATGGTAGTCTGACTATTTACATTATCAACTTCCCTCTACACGGAGAAGTAGTACCCGACAACGGAGCCACCAAACAGGAGATAAAGTTAGATTCACCTGCTTCCGTTGTATATATTCCAAATACCGATTATTCTGGTACAGATCAATTTGATTTCTACGTAAAGGATCAATTTGGTTTGGTTTCAACTCCCGAAACAGTTAAGATTACCATTGAAAAAGTAGACTATGCACCAACAATCAATTTAAATCCAGAGACTATTCTCTCATCAACCAGTTGCGGTCAAAATATCGAGAATATCAACATCTCAGTGTCAGTAACCAATCACAATCTAATGCACAATCTTCAAGTTAAATTATTACAACTACCTGCCAATGGAACCATTCTCTATGATGGACAGCCAATCGATCCAAACAATATGCCATTCCAGTTCAACTCTTCAAAGGGACTACAGTATCTGCCTTCTAAATCATTCCATTCCTACAATTCAACCTATATTATAGAAGCATGTGATCGTCTTTGTTCAATTGCAACTGGAAATATTGTTATCCAATATATCGATTCACTTCCCCAAGGTAGAGATGAACAATACTATATGAAACAGAATCAAGATTCACACTTTGCACTTTTTGGTCAAGACTGTAAAGATGGATTCAATGTTAAATTCCAATTCCTCACGCTTCCTAAATTTGGTACTCTCTACGATGAATTGGGAATTGAAATTAACTCGACAAGCCAACTACAGGACAGCAATGCCTTTTCCTATGTACCATTCAAAGATGCTGTCAGTCTGGAGACCAATGGAAATGAAAGTCCATTGGAAAGTTTCTCTTATCAAGTCATCAACAACAATTCCCTTGCCTCTCAAAGATCCTATTCCATCGAAATCTTTGTCCATCCCATCCCAACTTATATTGGAGAATCACATTTTACATCTCACGAAGAAACACTCTTGACCATTCCAATTCTTGTCTCGTTCAATGGAAAACCTTATTCATTGGTCATCAACAGCTTCTCAGCCAATGGACAATTGTACTATATCAATAGTATTGGTAAAATTGTTTATATTCCCTCATCTGGATTGCTCTTAAATGAATACAACTATGTACTTTATTATATGCCACCAAAAGATATCTATGGTTGGAAAGTTGATACGATTGCATTCCATTTGAATGGTACATATGATTCGGATTTGTATTTGATAGATATCGATGTCACTCAAGTCTTCCAAGCACCAGTCATTGTCCCCTTGACCTTTACCAAGAATGGAACAACCCTACCATTCCAACATTTCGATGCTGAACTCTTTGTCAATCAATCAACAGTCATCACCTTTGATGTTACTTCAAGAGATCAATCATGGGATGAGTTGAAATCATTTTTTGGAAGTGGACAATCACCATCTGGAGTGTTTTGTCAATACGATCAAACTGTCACAAACTTTTGTGGTGATTATCTGACCTACAACTCGATCATCAAGAGATCAGATGAAGATCAACTCTGGAGAGTTGTATATATTCCACATAAAGGAAGAACTGGTTTGAGAATTTCTCAATTCACAATCATCGGACAGGATTCCATCAACAAGACCACCTCGGAGAGAATATACATTTCAGTTCTCAGAATTAATATTCCACCAGTTGTAATACTGACCCAAAACCGATTCAATACCACTATCGATGTTCCAATTTCATTCAATAATATCTCAGTATTCGATCCAGATTCAACTGAAAATAATAATATCACTTTTACACTAAGTTTGATATCTACTTTGGATAATGAATTGACATTGGACGGTTCAATCGATTTACCATTTGCATTGGAGTCATCGTGTAATATCACTGTCAACCAAGTAAACTGTACCAATTCGAACGATATACTTAATAGATTCTTGGAAGCCATCTCAGTTGTTTTCAAACAAGTTGGAGACTATCAATTGGTTGTCAATGTAAACGATCAAGGTTATAATTCACTCAGACCAGATCAAAACAAACTTAGTGATTCCAAGTCAATCCTTATCAGTGTTAGTCAAGCGCCAAATCCTAGTAAACCTTATAAAACTACAATTATTATAGTCACTTCTATTATAGGTGGTTTGGGCTTGGCCTCTATTGTAGCATTTTCAGTTTGGAGAATTCTTAAATCAAGAACTCCTCCAACAGAAGCATACTTTGGAGAATACTATTCCAAGGATGTCAGTATAAATCCATTGTATGTCCCACCCACCAATATCTCTAGTGGAATAAATCCACTTTACGAAAATAAAAATTAATAAACTTTATAAATTACAAGATTATTTTACAAACATGTTAAAAATTTGTGTTTATTAAAAAAATTAAGTACTTAATAAAAAAATTGATAATAAATAAAAAACTAATCCAAAGAGATAAACTTGATATGCCTGAAACCATCGAGTAAAGTAAAGTAATGGTTTGTTTCGTAAAAACCATAGTTTAAGTTCTTTTTGTTGGTTTTTATGAACATAGGCTGATTCGGTAAATCCTTCTGTTCGGTTTTTGTTGAGCCAGTCCAAAATTTCGATATTACCAGTATAAATAGCGTTGTTCATTGCCTCAACAGAACATCCTTGATTAGTATTAAAGTGTAAATACTTTAAGACTTCGAAATGACCATTCAACGATGCATTATCCATGGCAAATTTGGAACAACCTTCATTTCTATTTTCATTTAGAAATTGAACGATTTCAAGAAATCCTCCTTCTGCTGCGTAGTCCATAGATCGGTAAGTACATCCTTCTGTTCTATTATTATGTAACCATATCACGATGTTGTTGAATCCATTTTTACAAGCGAGATCAAAAGCATCTGTTGAACATCCTTCTGTTCTATTATTATGTAACCATATCACGATGTTGTCGAATCCATTTTTACAAGCGAGATCCATCGCTCTCTTTGAACATGAACCTATATTATTAAAGTCCAACCACTTTAAAACTTCTATGTGTCCGAATTCAGCTGCAACATCCATTAGATTTGTCATTT
Organism: Heterostelium album PN500; assembly: GCF_000004825.1. NCBI lineage: Eukaryota > Evosea > Eumycetozoa > Acytosteliales > Acytosteliaceae > Heterostelium > Heterostelium album. Next base: position 714,332 of record NW_008805075.1, read on the forward strand.
CATATACACTTGTATCTCTATTCTCTCGTTTCAAGTATTCGAGAACATGTAGTTGATTTTCTCGTACAGCAGATTCAAACATGTGGTTTCCAAGTGTAAAATCTTCTGATCTATTGGCATCCAACCATTCAATCATATCGATTCGACCAACTTTGGCAGCAGAGGCATATGTCTCTGTTGTAGAAGAATAGGTTCCTAGTTGTTTCGATACATACTCCAACATCTCAATGCTGTTTGATAGCGGTGATTTTATAATGGCCTGATGATAATGCATATCGATACCTTGCCGCTTGTAGATTTCCTCTAGGTATTTGAACACCTCCAATTTACCAAACCAAGCTGCATAGCACAATAGATTATATCCACTTCGTGAGTGGCACCCAGCTAGAATAGTTCTATCAGTATCAATTTCATCAATGATATACTTTAAGATTTCGATGGTATTTGGTATTGATGATCTGATTGCATTAACCAGCATACGATTTAAATGTTCTCTTGGTATTAGCCTTATCTTGTGGTGTTTTTGGAACAAATCAAGATAGCCATTCCCTATTAAAACATATGGGATGTTGATCATTTCATCCCAACTATAGGTATCCCATTTTTTTTTATTGCGTTCATATTCTGTTCTATTATATTCTCTAGGTAATCTATTAAATCTAAAGCTTAATATTAATCTTTTTAAAACTATATTATTTAATACAGATAATAACAATGATTTATTCATTTTTTTTGAATAGGTTAAAAAAAACAAAAAGATATTTTTATTTGTAAAGTTTAATATGTGAAAAAACAATTAAATTGATTTGGAGATTTTTGTTGTTGTTTTGATAAAATCAAAAGTGTGAGTGGGTTCAAAAATGGGGGTAAAGGTTACAGTCAAGAGCCAGTTTTGTTTTGTGGATGATTGAAAGACTATTTTTGATTTTTAAAATTATTAAATTCTTTTTATTTTTTTATTTAGTCTATGATACAAAGAAAGAAGAGATTAATAAAATATTTATTTTTTAACTTCAAAAAGTCTGGCAGTAATTGAATGATGGGGGGGTTCTAAGTGAAAGATATTGGTACTTCCAGGAGGAACTGCTACTGGACTAGAAATTTGATCACTTTTTGAATTGGCATTGGTTACATGAATGGTCTTTTTGGATCTCTTCTTTTTGATTGCTACTACAATTCCCACTGTAATAGCGGCTACTGCAACACCTCCACCTACTGCAATTCCAACGATGGCACCAACTGATAAGACAGCAGAAGAAGCAGCAGATGTTTCTGGAGGAATTCCTCCAGTAAATTTAGAAACAAAATCTGAATATGATATATCAGCATAATAATTTAAGGATACTATGTTTTTTAATTATAATATAAGATTAATAAATATAAATTAAAAATAATATAATGGTTTTTTTATACTTACACATTTGAACATTAGATTTTGGAAGGGTGACAGTGGGAGCAGAAGCAAAACTAACTAACGGATTAATTTGCTCTTGAGTAACAAAATCAATTGCAGAATTAGACTCTGGGTTTTGGGTCACAATTACATCTGGAAGTTGGTTAAACTTGGAATTGTGAGAGACGACCTTATTGAAATTGACTTTCCAGGTTTGAAAAGCTGTTTGGAATTCCTCACTGGTGTAGGATTTCTTGTATGCAGCTGCCCAAGCTTTGAATACATCTTGTACATCGGAATCACTTGCAATGTATTCCGATGATATGTTATTTACAAATAATATTAAACAAATAATTAAAACTATATATTTCATCTTGTTTTTTTTTTTTTATAAAGTTGGATATGAATAGATTTTTTGATTGTTTTTAAAAGATTAATAGATTGATAACTTAAATTTAAGTCTTTTTAAAAAACAATTTTAATCTGCAATTAAATTTTATTTGTTAATGGTATAAATTTATAAATTCGAGGATTTAATAAATTAAGACCAATGAACATTCTTTAAAACTTTATCATAATTTGCATAATTTGTAGATCCACCATATTTTTTGATTTTTGAGTTTTGATTGGTTTTGACATTTTTTTATCCAATCAATTTTTGATTTTTGCTGAATATGGGTTTTCAGAATAAATCCGGATTGATCAAAATAATTATTAAATATATAATTTTTGTACAATCTAAATTAGATAACTATTATTATAAAACTAAATAAAATTGGATTAGAAATGGATTGATTAAAGATTATAAATAATAAAAAAAAAATAGTTTGTCTTTTTAATTGTAATCTTACTTTTTTTTTTATATTTTTAGTAATAAATATCTTATTTTTATTTATATACTTATATATATTTTATTTGTATTATTAAAAATGTCTAAAATTGTATTATTAAATTTGTTTATAATTATATTTACATCATTGGTTGTTGGTCAATTTACTAATGACGAACTACAAACGGTTATTGCTTATCATAACTATCTGAGAACCTATCCAAGTCCACCTTCTGCGACTCCACTTACACCATTGACCTATGACCAAGGGATTGCCGACATTTTAAATAAAACCATGAGCACATGTTCAGGATGGAGTCCGATCGCCATGCAAGGTACCGGTTCGGAATGGCAATATTGGTGGAACCCTGCGTCTGCTTTTAGTGTAGCTAGCCAAATGGATATGATTGCTGAACAATCCTTCAACTATGATTGGAATGTTCTAAATTGTCAAGAAAATACTGTTTGTCTGTAAGTTTTTAACTTTTTAAATCTATTCTTTCTTTTTTTGTTTCTTTTTAATTTACCATTGTACATACACTATCTACTTGTTATGTAGTCCATGGTTATATATTGTTTGGTCATCTGTATCTAAATATGGTTGTGCAAAAGCTATTTGCAATGGTCAAGCCCATATGGGTTGTACATATCAGTCACAAGGTGGCTTTGATGGAGTTGCACCATACCAAGTAAAAGTTACTCCAACACCAACTCCTACTCAAACTCCTACTCCAACTTCAACTCCATCATCAACTCCATCACAAACACCTACCCAAACACCAACACAAACACCATCACCATCTCCAAGTTCGACTCCTAAATCTGATTCTCTAACTATCGATTGGAGAAATGGATATGTAACACCAATTCGTAACCAAGGAAATTGTAAGTTTTTTTTTAAAAAATTATATATATTTTACAAACCATTAGATGGATAATAATACTAATATAATTTTCCAAAAAAAAAAAAAAAATTAGGTGGAAGTTGTTGGGCATTCGGATCTGTAGCAGCAATGGAATCGAGATATCTCATCAAGAATGGAAATTCCCAAGTATCGACACTTGATCTATCGGAACAAAATGCAGTAAGTTGTCTTCCCAACGGTTGCGAGGGTGGCTGGATTAATAAGGTATTCGACGCATTCCAATCGCCAGGTATCGCCTATGAATCTGACAACCCATACTTGGCTGAAGACGGTCAGCCATGTAGTTACACCTCACCCAACAACCATCCTAGATTCTTCTTCAACGGCTACGGTAGTACCTCCAATTCCAAAGATGAACTGATCAATGAGCTTCAGAACGGACCGGTAACTGTTGGTCTTTGGGTCGATGATAGTTTCCAACTGTACTCCTCTGGTATCTTTACATGTAGTCAAGTGTACACTACGACCAACCACGTTGTTTTGGTCGTCGGTTACAATCAAGAGCAAGACTACTATATCATTAAGAATTCTTGGAGTACTCAATGGGGCAATTCGGGGTATATGTATTTAAGTGCCGCTAACGATAACTGCTGCATGCTTACCTATGGTGGATACTATCCAACATTCTAATTAACAAACATTGTATTTTGCTTACTAAATATTAACTAATAAGATAAATAAATAAAATTGTTGTAATATTAAATATCAAAATGATAATAATACCTGTGATATTTATCAGTCAAAATGATATAACTAACTAATAACAGCAATAATTAAACAGTTTACATATACTTGATTCATTGAGATAGATAGATAATTAATTAGCGAAGATGGTGGATAAAAAAATCTCTATTGCTGCGTGATGTTAAGTGAATTATAAAGGTAAATTGTTATTATCCACACACACTAATAACAATAGCAATAACAATTTTACAAAAACAAGTAATTTGTAAAATAACAAAGATAAGAAAAAAAAAAAAAATCTACTCCCCCCTTACTTATCTGTTTATATCTGTTTTTATCTATTTACATCTGTATTTTTGAATTAATTAATTTATTATTTGTTTTTTAAACACACACAACCACAAACAAACAAAAAAAATAAACCAATACTACTCGTTACAAGTAGTTTGGTTGATCATCATCAATCACTGAAAGCAAAGAGAAAAAAAAATAAAAAAATCATTTATCAAAAATGAAACTACAGTTTGTTTCCTTTTTTCAAACAACAACCTCTTGAATGGAAATGAATAAAGTATTGTTTCAAAAGATATTTAATAATAGTGTATTAAGTAAATTGATTTTTAACTTGGTACATCATATTCATTTCGATCTTTTAAAACAAAATCATTGTATTTACAAGTGGAAAGATGTCATTAATACACCATACGTTCTGTCTGGTCATGGCTATCTAGAACTATTGAAAGAATATCTCAGTCGGAACAATAAGAATATGTGCGTTTCATTCATAGACTACAGTTATAACTATCAGATTCTAGTGGATGCAGTACGAGGTTGTAATGGTCTTCATATTCTTAAATTCCTATTGGATGAACTACGGATCGATCCGTACAAGATATGGCAGAGTCAGCAAAACACCACTGAAGATCTGATGTATTTCGCTGCGAAACACGGACGCTTGGAGATAATCTACTACCTGGTTGGCAAATATAGTCGATGGGATTTCTACAACGCTATTACTGTGGCACCGCTCTCTGGAAACATGGAACTGTTGAAATTCATAGGTTCTCAAGCTTGTGAAACATTCGAAAACACTGGCGCTGTCAATTTCGAAAACTATTTAACTACAACATACGATTCAGCTGCATTGGTCGGTAGAATCGATTTCATTCAATGGTTACAGGAGAATCGATCTCAAGATCTTCAACTGAATAATTGTAGGTTGTATAACAGTGCGATCGAAGGTGGTCATCTTCCTTTACTCCGGTACCTTGTAGAGAACAAAATTGGTTATGAAAAGCTAGGAAATATATTCGACTATGCAACACTACAAAAGCAACCAAACACTCTTGATATACTGGAATTCCTTCAAATACATTTTAAAACTGGATTTTGTACACAGGCAGCAATGAATAATGCAGCTTCCACCAACAACATGGAGGTTTTACGATGGTTGCATAACAATAGAAGTGAAGGATGTTCATCGAAAGCAATGAACGAAGCCGCCAAGAACAACAATTTTGATATGTTAAAGTGGCTCAATGAAAATAGGAGTGAAGGATGTACAAACTATGCAATTGAAAATGCAATCTATCATCAAAATATAGAAATGATTCAGTATCTTCATGTTAATAGACCGGAATGCTCAGAGTTAACTTTTGAATTATATATGGTTTATCATAGTGGTATTCGAAAAGCAAAGAATCAAAACAACTATAAACTCTATGAGCTATTAATGCAACATGATATATTAAAGTTGTCGGCTGACGAATATATTTAAATAATAAAACAGTGTACATTAGTTATAATTAAACAAAAACCATATCTATGATATTATGTTTATTTTATTTTTTAACACCGAAAAGTCTGGCTGTGATAGAGTGATGAGGTGGTTCCAAGTTAAAGACGTTGGTAGCACCCTCAGGAATTGGGGTTGGTGAAGAAATTTCTTTACCTTGAAGTTCTACTTCTTTGTTTTGGTTGGCTCTTCTTTTCTTGATGATAACGACAGTCGTTGTGGCAGCACCGGCAACAAACACCGCACCTCCTGCAGCAATTGCAGCAATAGTCGAAGCAGCCAAACCGGCAGCAGCAACAGCTGGTGGAGTAGCACCTGTAAATGTTGAAGCAAACTCAGAGTATGACATATCACCATAATAATTCATAGTTTCTAAAATAAAAAGTTGGTAAATAAAAAAGTTTTTATATAAATTAGATCATCTTTAAACTTACGAAGTTGTGCATCTGCTTTTGGATAAGTAATTGTAGGACCAGCAGCATCATTTAATAAAGAATTTATATTTGAACTAGGATTGCTTACAACTGCATCTGGTAGATTGGCAAATTGTGAATTGTGTTGGTTGACAGCTTGGAAATTATCTTTCCACTTTAGGTAAGCCGATTGGAATTCATCGTTGGTATAGGTTTTCTGGTAAGCAGCGGACCATGATTTGAAAACAGCTTGAATGTCTGCCTCAGTAGATTTATATTCAGCTAATACACAACTTGTAAAAATAATACATGAAATAAATAATAATAAATAACGCATTTTTTTAAAGAAAATAAATAAAATAAATAAATAAATAAATAAATAAAAAATTTCGAAAATTATAGAAAAAACAATGTAAATGTAGAACCTATCTTTAATCAAACAACTTGTTTTAAATTAAAATAATTAGATCAAATATTGAACCCAACAACAAATCCAATCATACTTTCATATTGGTATAAAGATCTATACCAGAGATCTCAAATCCTATTATTGTAAAAAAAAACAATTTTTTTTTGAAGTTGATCAAGAGAATCTAGAATCAAAAGATATTTTTGTAAATTTCGATTTTTTTGGAACCTAAACCCTTTTTCTTGGTTGTTTTTAGAGATATTTTTAGTTGTTTGATGAAACGATTGTAAATGAACAAATTAATTAATTAATTAAGAAATCTTGATCTCCAGGCTTATCAAACATGAACAAAATAATCTTAAACCTTGAATTTGGTTTTTAGTAATTTCTTTAGGATGAATTGTTTTTTTTTTTTTTTGATAGAATGATCGATTATCATAATCGAAAAAATATCTTAAAAAAAATCAAAAGAACCTTTGATAGGAATCCCAAAATCAGTAATTTACAAATAGGATGGTTTGTAGTCCAACATTTTAAAATTGAAATTTACAAATAAATAAACTTTTTAGTTTTTTATTTACTTTTATTTATTTATTTATTTATTTATTTATTTATTATTTTGTAATTTTAAAAATGAAATTAAATTTATTTATTATATTATTTACGATATCTTTTGTTGCAGGTCAACTTTCCAGTGATGATGTGCAATATTTAATTACCTATCATAATAATTTGAGAAGTAATCCAACTCCATCAGCCTATCCAACGTTAAGTTTGTTGACCTACGATTATGATATTGCCAATGTAATCCAGACTGAACTTAGTACCTGCAGAGGACAATGGAGTCAATTGGTATATCAAGGTGTAGCATCTGAGTGGCAGTATTGGTGGACTCCAGCTTCATACTTTACTCTTCCAATCCAAATGGATTATATTAACAAACAAGCGGCTAATTATGATTGGAGTATTAAAGATTGTAAAGCCGGTACAACTTGTAAAGTAAGTAATAACATTTGAATATTATTATTTACTTATTTTAATTAGCTTTTTTATTTTTTATTAGCCTTGGCAATTTATGGTGTGGTCCCAAACTACTAAATTCGGTTGTGGAAAAGCTGTATGTGGTGACTATACTTATATGTCTTGTGCCTATCAATCACCAGGTGGATATCAAGGTGTTGCTCCATACACACCAGGTACCCCCCCACCTCCCCCAACTCCACCACCTCCACCTCCCACTCCAAATCCAAACAGTATTGATTGGAGAAATGGATATGTAACTAAAGTTAAGAATCAAGGTCAATGTAAGTTTTTTTCTTATTAATATATTCTACAAAATTATAAATATTAATAATATTATATTTATTACACTTTTTTTTTTTCAGGTGGTTCATGTTGGACTTTCGGTTCCATTGGTGCACTTGAATCAAGATTTTTAATTAAGAATGGTAACTCTCAACTAAGTACATTGGATCTAGCTGAACAAAATGCTGTAAATTGTAAGTAACATCGTTATTCATTAATCAAGTTTTCCAATTTAATTAATTTAATCTTTTCTATTTCTTATCCTTTTTCTTTTTTTTTCAAGGTTTACCATATGGATGTAATGGTGGTTGGTCATCTAAAGTATTTACTGACTTCCAAGCTCCTGGAATTGCTTATGAAGCTGAATTACCATATAAAGCTGCTGTTGAATCTTGTAGTTTTACCTCACCACCAGGCACACCAAGATTCTTTTATTCAGGCTATGGAAGAACTCCAGCAGGTGATAAACAAGCTTTACTTGCTGAACTTAGAAGAGGACCAATTGCTGTATCTCTCTGGGTAGATGATGCCTTCCAGCGTTACTCTAGTGGTATTTTCAGTTGTCAGCAGCAATATACCACTACCAATCATATTGTTTTGTTGGTTGGTTATGATGCCGACAAAGATTACTATATTTTGAAGAACTCTTGGGATACTTGGTGGGGTCAGGCGGGCTATATGTATTTGAGTGGTGCCAATGATAACTGCTACATGTTGGGATATTCTTCTTATTATCCAGTAATCTAAAAATAAATTAACTATTTATTACCAATATTGTTAATGTTGCAGTGTGTTTGATTTTGGAATTCTTTTTTTCTTTATCCAGTTTTCTAAAAATGAAAAAATAATAATACAAAATTACAAATATATATTCTATAAGTATAAATAATTTATTTGATTTACCAAAAAATATATATTGAATCTGAACTGCTGTTGGTTAGTTATGACTTCAATATTTACTCTCTAACCAGAAGCTATCGTGTACTAGATTTCTATTGTTACCAACATATTCGAAATACAATGATGTAGTGTTGGCGTAGAATCTGGTGTAACCATAGTTGATAGCTCTGAAAATAGAGTAATCTGGTTGAATTTCATGACCGTTTCCATTGTCCAAATCGGTAGCAGTCCATGGTACTTGATAAGTATTTCCTGCCATTCCAATTAAAACGTGAACTGGAGCATCGTTATCAGATTGTGCACATGTACCATTATTTAATCCACACATTCTTTCATAAACATGACTAAATATAAATTTGTAAATTGTTAATAAATTAATATTTCGAGCTGTAGTTTGAATAAAACTTACACATGACCCCAAAGACAGAGATTAACATCATATTCAATTAAAAGTGGTTCGATATTTAAACGAAGATTGGTTTTAAGACCAATTTCGTCACCCGGTAGTGCAGAGTCATACATTGGACGATGACCACTGAATACAACCCATGGTGTTCTGGTTCTATCGACAGATGCGAGATCTTGCTTGAGCCATTCGTATTGAGGTGATCCAGCTAAAAAGTCGTGTTCAGCAGACATCACAGTAAAGTGAATTGGTCCATTCTCGAATGAATACCAAAGATTTCTCTCGGGAGTATTCTCTGCACCTGTCATATGATATCTAGTGTTATATGGAACTCCACATTCACCACCACTATCAGTACCGTAATCACTCCAACTTGGATTGAATGATTGATTCTTATAATCCCATTCATGACTATATTGATGATAATATTAATATTAAAATTAATTAGAATTATGAAAAAACAAACACATACTTTCCAATTGAAACCATGTATGGAGCACGACCAAGTACTTCGGCCATTGAATCTTGGAAATAATCCCAAAGGAAAGCATATCCTCTGGCGTATGAAATATCACCAATGTGGAGTACTGTCCAGGTTGGTGATTGGTTAAGTCCGTTTACCGATTTCTTTCCGAGTTTTTTCGCGAGTGGACTGTGAGAGATTGGTGCCATCACAGTTTGGTAGACGTTGGCAACAGTCTGTGGTGCCGGTGTTTGAGCGTCGCTGTTGGCCGGGTAAAAAGATGGCATAACACCAAGATCACCAAATGCAATGATATAGGCCTCGGAAGCTGGTGCCGGTGCACTGATGAAGCTGAATGGACCGGCGAATCCATCGTTGTTACTTCCGAAAGTGTAGTAGTATTCGGTGGCGTGATCCAGTCCGCTGATGATAACATCGTGGATAAATCCGGGATTACGGAAATAGAGTGGATCGATTGCAGGCTTCTCACACATCTGATTGATGGTGTAGGTAACAGTGGTACCGGTGAATTTATCGAGCAGAGACGATGGCGATGTTCCAACCATAACGATTGGGGTGTCGTCGGTACCAGAGATCCACATGAGACGCATCTCATCGGTGTTGTTGGTCAGTGAGAGATACTGTTTGCCTGGCATATTAAGATTCTCAAAGGTGACAACATTGGAGGTGGCTACATTTGTCAACATAATCTTGTCATAGGTGATGGTTGGTGGTACGTTTCCAGGCACCCAGATTCTGAATAAATAGTTATCACGAACATTTACCAACTTTATTGACATTGAACCATATCCTTCTCTCCAAGCTATATTATTGATTGATATTATAAAAAGTTAGCAAATAAAAAGTAAGTCGTATAAATATAATTTACTTACTTGAAGAATTTGAAAGTAAAATATAACCTACTGGAGCAGTAATGTTTGAATCGACTGGGAAGTAAATAGCCAAAGCATCCATTGGTGTTGGATTTTCAATACCTTGCCATGAAATCTCTATAAAATCACCTGATTGTTGTAAAACCTCTGTTTTTATGTATTAAGTGTAATGTATAGAGATATAAACTTGTTAGATAAGATATTTGATATGATCTATGTGAATATTATTATTACCTGGTGATGCCTTTAAAATAGCTTGAGAATAACAATTACCAAACAATAAACATAATATCCCGAAAAGGATTATAATGATATTCATTGTTTTATTTAGATATATCTATGAATACTATCAAATAACAAAACTAATCTGTTAACACTTCTAAATAGGTTATTGATTGAACTACTACTATGTTTTTAACACAACTGATCAAAGTGGTGTGGGAAAAACCAAAATTCATTTGCTTTATTAAAAAAAAATAAATCAAATTTAACATTCGAGATATTTTTTTGTACACAAAACCAACCCATCTAACGAGAAGGGTGTCGCCTGGTAATCTTGAACAAAAATAAAAAAAAAATCTTGTTCGTTTTTAATTTATATTTAAGATATCTTTTATTTATTTTAATTTTAATTTTAATTTTAATTTATTTTAATTTTAATATTATTTTATCTATGTAGCGTAACATATATAAATAATTTATTATTTAATTATTAAATTAGCTAAGTCAGGTGATTGTGGGTTGTTGTTTTTTATTTCTGAAGCTAGTGATCCTCTTTCTATTGATTCGATTGAAGGTACTGATTCGTCGAGTTGTTTCTCAGTATAGATGTTGTGAGACATAAGATCAAGTGAACTAACGATGGTCTCTAGCCAGGTAGCTGCATATGATACAACCTTGTTGATTTCCCATAATGGAATGAATCTTGCAGAGGCAAAGTTTGACAATAATGCTACAATCGATCTTCTTATATTAAAAGCATCAATTTTTTGATTTGACAAAGGAATCAAAATAGCTGATACTGTTGATGTAATGAAATTCTAAAAACATAATAATATATAATTATTGAAGTTTAGTTTGTTCGTTAGTTGTTTGTTTATATGTAAAGATACAATATCTTTAAAAAAATAATTACATTTGTATAATAAAAAGTAAAGAGAAAAGAAGATGATATTGCTAGTGCATTTCTTGCAAATGTTCTGACGGTATGACTCTTTGCTTCCGATTGAAATAGAGATCGATACTCTGGTGTCAGTTTGTCTAGTTGCAACTTTGGTGAGTTTCGTTTAATTTGTGCCAAGAGGGAGTTGACCATCTGTCTTTCGAAATATCCATGTTCATAGCGAAGTGCATCATAGTATTTCAATACCAACAAGCCGCCTCCATTGATAATAGTATAGCAATTCTCAGGACAATATGAAAACTCACGAATTAAAAAGGGGATCGCTCTTCTTAGTCCATAGGTAGAATATTTATTGGCAGCAATTGAAAACAATTTCAGAATAATAGAAATCGGTGCATTCTTATCTAAAATAAGTAATAATATTACTTTTTGTTAATAACTAATAATCTGTCAATCTATCTATCAATCAATCAATCAAATATACTTACAATTCATCGCTAATGAAATTGCTAATTTGAAATGAACCAATCTAATTTTGAGTATGCATTCTAGTGCTGAAGTCGGTGCAACATTCTCATTGATTTCCTCGTTGATATCGATTGGATAGAGTGGAACTTTCTTTGCGTTGACCTGGAGAGAAAATTGCTTGGAGAGCGCATCCAATAAAAACAGACCGTCAAGTACCGCTAGGTAGGTGTCTTCATGTTGAAAGTCCGATCGAAGACGATTGTTGACATACAACAGACGCAGTAGCACCGTCATCTTCTTTGGAGCGATAAATTCATTGATGACAACCTTAAATTCTAGACCTTTACTATGATCACGTGGAATCATACTCATATAGTCATCAAACAACTTTCTAGAGTTCACATGTACTAATTCTTTAAATATTTTATTATTCTCTTTCTCTCTCTTATAATATGAGTAGATCGACTTAACTTTGTTTTTGTTTATTTTTTTAAGTTTAATTAGTCAGTTAAATAAATAACTTTAGTTTGATCAATATCATTATAATCTATTTGTTTTATATACATACAAAAAACAACATTTGTATAAGCTAAAACACTCGCTTCTGGCCATGTTATTCCAAGATTTAGTCGAGAGCGAATCGAGTTAAAAGTATCTACCATTGTCTATTTATAACAAATATCAATAAATGATTTTTAATTGTCTTTTCCTAAAATGAATTGTTTTTAGAAATCATATGAAAGTATATATATCTTTTAGAAATCACCAAAAAAATAAAACTAATGTTTTGACAGCTGTTAAAACATCTAAAAAGATCTTGATTCACAATAAAATTTATTCTCATTTTTTCAATTGACACATTTATTTGTCATTTATTTTCTATTTTATGGAGAATTAATTAATGAGATGATGATGTAATCATTTGGTCAATAAATAGTTAATTGTTATCATTTTCAAATTCCTCCAACATAGTTTTGTATTGCTTTGCTTTTTCAATGAGCTCTGCAGAAGGGATTAACCTATCGTATCGAGATGGTCCTAATTCATTTTTGAAATCATCTTGAACGATCGAAACCTGTCCAAAATAGTGATTCACCAGACACATGCAGATGATATTGATCAACAAGCTGTACTTGTAGTTTGGAGTGTAAAATACCATTCCCAAAGTAAGTGCCAAAGAAACCAATGGTATCTTTGCCTTTTCTCTGATATTAACATTCATAACCATATATCCACTTGTAATCAATGCTGTTTTAATATCCTTAATTAAATTAAAAGATAGTTAGTTATTAGTTTGATTATATTTTATACCTCAGTAACATAGTTATTACTTACATTTGAAAGATAAAGATTTAAAAAGAAATCGGGAATCACACAAGCATTTGAAGCTAAGGTAATGGCTTTGTGACTTTCAAATAGTTCTTGTACTATTTTGGCATCTTTTGCTTGGAGGTTTCTAGTGTATTCTTGATAGGATGAAAAACCAATGTTATCTAAAATATACTTAATAGTGTCGGTTTCTCTCTTTCTACAGTTGTAAAGAGATATCTTGTAGTAATAGAGAACCATTAATCCATTGGCTTTAACAATGCTACGACAATTCTCTTTTCTATGATTGGCAAGATTTCCCAGTAATTTAGTTGCATATCTTCTTAATCCATAAGTATTCAAAGGATTCAAAGACATTGTAACTATATTTCTAACAATAGAATATGGAGCATCTTTATCTAAAAATAATAAATAAATAATAAAATTAGTATTAATTATAAAAATATTTATATCTAGATATATTTACAATTCTTTGATAAAGATGATAATATGAATGCAATATTATCTCTATATCTTAATAGTATTTCCAACTTTTCATTTAAAAACTTGTAATGTTTTTCGGATTTATTGTCTTCTTCGTCATCGTAGATAGAGTAGAGTGGAACATAGGTTGGTTCTATTGCAAGTGATCGAACTTTGATATCTTCATCCAATCGTACGACTATCTCCAGTAGAGAATTGTAAATAGTTTCCGATTGGAAATTCTTTCTAAATGATTCACAGCAATCCAATAGCTTCATAAAGTTTTGAAATTCTTTATTGTCATCTCGGTTGAACAGTGCCATCGTCTTTTTAGAGGTGGTATTTAACAAAGATGTCATCATGGAGTTTGCTTCTTCCATCGATAGCATATCATCATAATTATTTATTAATTTTGATTTTTCTTTAAAGAAAATAATCATATCTCTTGCTATAAATAAAAAATAATATTTAATTAGTAAATATATATTTACAATTTAATTTTATATTTAAAATAATTACCAAAAACATATATTCCATAACCTATTATTGAATTGTCAATGATATCAAACTTTATTTGATTTGGTAACAATATTTGATTTACTATTTGTCCAATTACAATGCTTGCACCACAAACAACTACTGCTTTATATTCTTTAATTTTAGATAAAATACTCATTTTTTAAATTATATGATTTAAATTTATTATTGATAAAAATCAAATGAATTGAATTTATTTATAGTATTGGTTTTTTGCAAAGTTGTGACATCATTCTAGGTTTTAAAGAATAAAAAATTAATATTTCAAATATAAATTCCTATATTGGAATTTTGTGATTGCAAAAAATAAAAAAACAAAATTATCTCTAGATATTAGATAAAATTTATTGAAAATCCCAAATCATCATAAAAATCCAAATGTGGTGTGTTGATTTCTTCACTATTTATTTGTTATTAAATCACAAATAATATTAAATAAAAGAAGTTCAATCTTGATTACAGTAATAATATTAATTAATAAAAAAGTTAAAAAAACTAGTTTAAACACATTTTTTTAAAGAAATCATTAAATACTTCATAAAAATCATTAAATATTTATTAGTTGTTTATTTTTTTATTATTATTAATAATGGATGTTGAAAAGAATAGCAGTTCAATGATATGTTCTCAACATAATGAGCAACATAGAGCGATATGTTTTGGTTGTAGTAGATTAATGTGTTCAAGATGTATTGTTACTCACAACAAGATTCATCCTGATCATTGTCAATTGTGTGAACATATCGATGACATTAAAGAATCATTGAATAATATTAAAGAGGTTAATGAGGAGAGCTTAACAGAAAATAATAATGATAATGATATTAATAATGATAGCGATCAACACTCTACATTTATCAACAAAAGATTAGATTCCATTTGGAAATCGTTAAGATCATCAACAACTAAATATAAACGCTTAAAATTAGTAGAGAGTGAGATCTCTAAACACTTTGAACAAATACACCAATATCTAATCATAGAAGAGCACAGTTTAAAGAAACCAATCATAAGTGACTTAGATTTCATTGGCAAACAAATACAAAGTAATGTTGATGAAGTAAAGCATATCAATAATATAATAGAAATATATAACTACAATCACAATGACGATGAAGAGATGCAGTGCAATAGCCAAGAATCAGATATAGAACAATCAACAGATACTGCAGATAGTTATTCTTTAGCATCCATAGTCGATTCTATATCGAACAACTCATCATTACAATCGTTCATCGATGATAATCGAACAACAATATTCGATCAGCATAATAGTGATCTTTTAAAAGAACTTCTTAAACAACACAACAATGATACAACATCTTTATTATTTGATATCATTCAAAAATACAGTAATCAATTTAGATCTATTTATACAGCCAACACCACCAACAATGATCAACACACCGATTTAAAAAATAATAATGAATACCAACTCTGTGTCACGATACCTAATTATGATAAATTAATCGATGTCGTTCATCAATCAATCAAAACTTTAGCGACATCAATGGCCGCCAATGGTGTTATCGTTGAAGGCCACAATGAGTACTCATCACTTACCGAACTGGAGCGCAAAGAGAAGAACAAATCGATCAATCAAGTAATCAAGACCACACCTCTAAATTTGGATGACAGGTGGTATCTCATATGTAAACCATGGTATGATAAGTGGGAGTCAAACATCTACACAACAGAGCATCTAGGTCCCATTATTAACGATACTTTACTCATCACCGACACAACACATCTCAGATTGAATGCCATCGTAGATCAAGACTTTGTCGTTGTTCCAGAGTCAACATGGGACTACTTTTTAAAGTCATATGACTGCCCAACCATTATAGTCAGAACAGTTGTTGGAACTGAAATTTTACTTCAAATAGACTATAATTATCCCAAATGCTTGAAATTTTTCAAATCTTCACAACCAGCAAGAATTATTGAGCATTATGTTACTAATTCTGAAAAAATTTCTGCTGTCAAAGATGTATGTATAAAAACTGCAAATAGAAAAAAAAAAAAGAAATTAACTAATAGTTTGTTTATTAACAGAAAGTATGTAAACTATTTAATATTCATCCAGAAAATGTAAGAGTTTGGGATTATTATCACAATAATAAATTTAAAGAGTTGAATAATGATGAAAAGGTTGCAAACTCTAATTTGTTCGAAGACCAACTTGTAAGTTGGAACATCCTGTGATATTATTAAGTTAATAATACAATTGCTAATTAATTAATTTATTATGAAAAATAGATCCTTTTAGATGAAGTTTAGTAACAATGTAGTTTTACTTCCATTCCGTAGAAGAACAATCAAGTTCAATGTAGAAACCAAATCAAATACCTAATTCCATAGAAAGATATCATTTCATTCTTAATGGTCTGCTGAGTTTCAACATCCTCTTTGATGACAAACATGATAGAGCTATCTCTATTTAGTTGCAGATATTTAAATAAATACAATACTTTAAATAAAAATAATTGACCAACAAAAAAAGATCCAAGGATCATTAAATATTTTTTGATTTTTATTCTAATTATTTTTATTAATAATGGATATCGTAAAGAATAGCAGTTCAATGATATGTTCTCAACATAATGAGCAACATAGATTAATATGTTTTGGTTGTAGTAAATTAATGTGTTCAAGATGTATTGTTACTCTCAATAAGATTCATCCTGATCATTGTCAATTATATGAACATATCGATGACATTAAAGAATCATTGAATAATATTAAAGAGATTATCTGAAAATAACAATATAAGTAATAATAATAATAATAATAATAATAATAATCATAATAATAATAATAACGATCAATTCTCTACGTTTATCAATAAAAGATTAGATTCCATTTGGAAATCGTTAAGATCATCAACAACTAAATATAATAAATTAACATCTATAGAGAGTGAGATCTCTAACCACTTTGAACAAATACATCAATATCTAATGATAGAAGAGCACAGTTTAAAGAAACGAATCATAAGTGATTTAGATTTCATTGGCAACAAATACAAAGTAATGTTGATGAAGTAAAGCATATCAATAATATAATAGAAATATATAACTACAATCACAATAATGACGATAATTATGAGATGCAGTGTAATAACCAAGAATCAGATATAGAACAATCAACAGATACTGCAGATAGTTATTCTTTAGCATCCATAGTCGATTCTATATCGAACAACTCCTCAATACTATCGTTCATCGATGATAATCGAACAACAATATTCAATCAGCATAATAACATAATTTTCAATCTAAAAGAACTTCTTAAACAACACGACAATGATACAACATCGTTGTTATTAGATACCATTCAAAAATACAGCAATAGATTTAATACATATACAACCAACACCACCAACAATGATGCCGATTTACAGAATAATGATCAATATCAACTGAATGTCACTAAACTTACATTCGATAAATTAAAATTGATCATTCAGCAATCAATTAAAATTTCAAAACTACCTTCAAACATTGATAGCACCAAGAGCAGTAAAATCAATAACTATATCTTTACAACACATAATTCAAATGGAGCAACACCCATCAACACAACAAACAATTCGATAGAGCACATTCACTTGGATAAGTCTGTCTATAATACATACTCCTCAGTGGTTACAGTTGGTGAATATATTCTATGGTTCCCCGTGTAGACAAATGGATGCGATTCTCTATCAAAACAAAATCCTTAGACTGTGATGGCAAAAATAATGAACTCGAGGGTGAGAGTGTAACATCCGTTGTTATGATGGTGAAAATTATATCTATTTGGTTACGATTCAATATTAAAACAATGAAATTCGAAATATTGATATCCTGTCCAAAAATTACGGTGAACCGATTTCTTCAAAGACACATTGTATTCCATTATTTGCGATGAACAGCTAATGATTAAACTCGATATAAATACCTTTTCATTATCAACTCATGAAATTCCAAAAATACCATTCTCGGCGTGCCATGATAGCAATGGAAATTTCTACATTTATTCGACAGATCAACAATTCATCAAGTTCAGTGTAGAAACCAATCAATCAACGAAACTAACCGAATTTCCATATGGATCCGAAGAAGTTTTTGTCATGTACCACCAAATTTCTCCAAAAGAAAGTTATATTCATTTTCTGATGTAACTGGAAATCTCAAATATTCCATTGAATCAAACCAATTTCAATCTTTACTCTTTGATCTCTTTGATGAAAAATACGAATGAGCTTTTGTGGATCTACATCTATCTCTATTTAGTTGCATTTACAGATTTATTTAAATAAATACCATACTTTATTATATTAATTATAATCTATTTTTATATTGTGTACTCGGTTTCATCTAGTTCGGTTTGTTCGTATTTGTCATCACATCCAATATAATTTATGGATTCTGCTGAAGGTATACATTCGTCGTATATGGTAGGAGTAAAATCGATCTCTGCCTCACTATTAAATATCGCTTGGGCATCGTTATATAAAAAGACGGCGGTGTCTGTGATGGCATGTATCAAAACATTATATTTATAGTTTGGAACGAAGAGCACCAATGCACTTGACATTATAAAATGATAAAATGGACATTTGACGTAACCTCTCGAAAAAGTATTGAATGCCATGAATCCAGTTGATGCAGTTGCCAACAGATAACTCTATAAATAAAAAAACAATTGTTGTATTAGATATTTTGTTTGTTATTTGTAATAAATAATAATATTATTAACTTACATTTGTTTTATAAAGATTTAGTAAGAAATCACCTAAGAAATGAACTTGTTTCATTACTGTATTCTTTCTGTAGGTCGAAATTTCTTTGTGAACTACCATGGCATCTTCCTGCGGAAGATTCTTTATGTATGGTTCATAGTTTTTGAATCCAATCGTCTTGACAATATGTTTGATTTTGGCTATTTCTCTGCTTCGGAATTTGTAGAATAATGAGTCATAGAATTTCAAAATTGTCATTCCATTTGCACTTAAAATTGTGAAGCAATTTTCTTCACGACCAGAGAGGGAACCTAACAACTTTGACGCAAATCTTCTCAGTCCGTATGTATTCGATGGACTCAATCCCATAATGACAATATCACTTACAATTGAAAATGGTGCATTTTTATCTGTTGGTTGATGTCGTTTAGAGAGAAAGATTAATAACTAATATATATAATAACAAGTTTTTGTAAAACTTACACGTTTCAGAGAGTGAAGACAATACTGTTGCAAGATATTCTCTAAAGATTAACATGCTGTTCAAATCTGTACTTAAATTGGGATAAGGTTCGGCAACTGTGTCCTCTTCGAAGATCTCATAGAGTGGAACGTAAGAAGGATCGATCTCTAGAGAAAAACTTTTGATAGTTTCATCTAAAGCTACAATGCGTTTCAACAGGTTATCAAAGATATTCTCTTTCTGAAAATGCTCTCGAAGTCTCTCGGATCGATCAAAGTACGAAATGTAGTCATAGAAATCCTTTCGCTCGATGAATTCGATTATTCTCTCTTTATTGATGGCTTCCATAAGCTCTTTCATGAATTGTTCCACTTTCTCTAGGGATACAAGTTTTTCGAAATCATTGATATAATATCTTCTTTGTTTGATGGTATCATATATATCGGAACCTAAAAACAATCAAAGAAACATGTTAATAACTAGATTTAAAAGTCATAGACTCTAAACAACCAAATTCGTTTATTTCTTACAGAAATTATATACAGAATAGGCTAAAGCTAATTTGTCAATTATCGTTGTTCTGAGAAGAGTATCTAACCAGAATTGCTTTGTAATTACATTCTTGAACATTGCTTTAGCTCCATCGATAACTACCGATTTAAACTCTGTATTTATAATAATATTATTCATTATATTCTATAAATATATCTCTTGATCTATTTAGAGATACTTATATATATATTTCATTGATCATTCATTTTCTATTCTTTTAAAGCATTTTTGATCACTATCAAAAAAGGAAAAAAATTAAAAATTTAAAAAAAAAAATATATTTATAAAAATTGTGTCAAATATCTTTGTGATCAAATTCTGATGCAAATTTAAACATCTTTAATAATTAATTTTATTTATTAGTTTTTATTAAATTGATTCTTCTCTTTTCCTTATATGGTCATCCAAAAGTTTTGTTGAAACATTTGAATATCCATTAGAATTTATAAACTTTTGATATTCTTTTAGTACGTCCAATGGGAAGTTTATCTTGTCCAAAAGGAATTCGATCATTTCGTCATCGTCATTCGAATAATAATATTGAAGATAATCGTCAGGTACTGTCAGTTCATTGGCAAACTCTGGATGTTTCTCCAAGAGATATTCGATAATCTCCATATGTCCGATTCTGATGGCTGTCTCGAAAATCTCAATGGTACATCGACATTCACTTCTATTCTCATAGAGCCATTTTACAACTTGCAACTGAGTCCCTTCAACTGAATGCTTCAACGACCGGTCATTGAACACACCTTGAATGTTATTATCGTGGAACCATTTAATCTCTTTTAAAGAACCACTATTGAATATGATTGAGAAATCTTTTTGGAGTATTTCATTCCTATCGATTTGAAAGTTCTCTTTTACCCATTCGACAACCTCTGGCTTTCCATGTTGTAAGTTTATAAACTGTAACCGTTTCAAACTGGAAATCTCAGTTCTGTTTTCTCGCAACCATTTCATTGTTTCGAAATGACCACCATTAAAAGCATGTACCATAGCTAGATTTGTACATCCAATACTTGGATGATTCTCATTCAACCATATTAACATCTTCAAATTGCCTTTTCTTGATACTTCATCCAATATTGGTGTCTTTGAAAAGGTGTCTAACCCAATCTCATTCAGCCATTTAATGCAATCCATGTGTCCGTTGACGGGGCGGCAAAATCTATTGCCGATGTAGTTGGTCGTTCAGTTCGATTCTCTAACAACCATTTAGAGAGTTCCAAGTGTCCATTAGTAATAGCCCAATAGATTGGTTGAGAACATTGATATACAATAGGTTGATTCTCATGGAGCCATCTGGTAACATCTGTATAGCCTTTGGTACAAACAACATCCAAAACCGATTGACTGCAGCCTTCAGTTCTGTGTTGTTGTAACCACTTAAGAACCTCTAAGTTGTTGTTATATGCTGCATTGTCCATTGCTTTCACACTGGCACTGACAGTTGTATTTTCATGCAACCATTTCAAACATTCGATATTTCCATGTGATGCAGCAAAATCAATTGCGGTCCTACTTGATTGTCTCATATTGTTATGGTATAACAGTTTTGCGATTTCCAATTGATTGCAATAGATTGAGTAGTCAAACAATGTACCATAATCCATGTTGGGAAATAGACTTGTAGGTTCACCGATATCAATCAGATATTGAACGACATGCAGATGTCCACCTTGAATAGCACCGTAATACATATTACAGTTCTCTCTGTCATCCGATCTGCTCTCCGTTAGCAATTCAATCATGTCGATTCGACCCATCTTGGCAGCACTATCGAAAACTACACCTGTTTCGTAATCATAGTCTCTACATATCCTTGATTGATCACAAGCATCCAGCTGTTCATTCAAGTACTTTACGATCTCGATATCGCCAGAGAATGGTGCTTTGATTAATGCTTGATAGTAGTTCAACCGCTTCTTTTCAAACTCTGTACATATGTATTTAACTATTTCCAAACTACCATACTCTGCAGCACTACACAGGATACTATCGAAATTAGCAGTGATATATTTCGTTCTTGATATCGGTTTGACCAACGAGACCAAATATTTCAATGCCTCAAGGTTTTTACTCTTGAATATCGCTCTGAATGTTTCATCCAAATGAGGATAGATTGAATGATCGGCATAGTATTGTTTAAGTTCATTTAAATAGAAGTTACCAGCCATTACATATGGAAGTTTTATTAGATCAGACCATCTAAATCTAGCACTACTATTCTTACTAATCACATTATTTATACTCTTGACATGTTTGAATATTAATTTAGATAATACACAATTATTAAATATCTGTAAATATTTATCTTTTTGCATGATTATTTATTAAAAGATAATAATTGTAACATTTCAAATAACGTTATGGTCCAATTTTATACAAATTTTTTTTAACATTTTTTAGAAAAGTGTTGATGAATTTGATCACAATTATTAGTCTAATTTTTTGTAAAATCAATTTGATGATTTCAAAAAGAAATGTATTTTAAGTTACTTCTTATAAAATAAAAAAATAATTTTAATCTCTCTTTTATTTAATTATTTAAAAACCATTGACAGTTTTAATTAATCATTCAAATTGCTTTGACCTTTTTTCAATATGGTCATCCAAGAGTTTAGTAGGAATCTCTGGATATCCATCTGAATCTATAGACTGATGGAATACCTTTAGTTTGTCCAATGGGAAGTTGATCTTGTCCAAAAGGAATTCAATCATTTCATCATCGCCAGAAGAATAAAAATTTTTAAGAAATTCGTCTGGTTCAGACTGTTGATTGGCAAACTCTGGATGTTTCTCCAAGAGATATTCAATCATGTCCATATGCCCAGTTGCAATCGATAACCGAAAACCTTCTATAGTACATTGGCAATCACTTCTGTTTTCATAGAGCCATTTCACAAGCGGGAATTGCATTCCATCAATTGCATCCTCCATTGAAGAGTCATTGAACACACCTTGAATATTATATTCATTCAGCCATTTGATCATTCTTATTAAACCATTGTTGAATGCGATTGAGATTGTTGGCTTTGGGAAAACAACATTGGGATTCTTGGCGTAAATAATGTCAACTATTTCCGTGTATCCGTTTATTATCGCATTGTGAAACATTTCAGTCACATCGATTTCAAAGTTCTCCAATATCCAATTGGTAATCTCTGCATTTCGTGGGTACATGTCATTTATGACTAACTGCTTCAAATTGGAAATCTCAGTTCTGTTATCTTTCAACCATTTCATCGTTTCGAAATGATTATAACTTATCGCATTTTTAAGAGCTCTTCCAGTACATCCTTCACTTCTATTTTCATGCAACCAAATTAACATCGTAATATCGCCGTGTCTTGCTGCTGAATCCATAGCATCCGTGGTGATTGAATTTGGAATATTCTCATGCAGCCATCTGATAACATGCATATGGTTTAAGTGGGCTGCACACTCCATTGCCCATGTAGTTGGTCGTTCAGTACGATTGGCAAATAACCATTTTATAATTTCCAAGTTTCCGCCTATAACTGCATCACTGATACTAATTTCATTTGCCGATGTTTGATTCTCTAATAACCATAGTGCAACTTCAGTGTATCCTACTTTACACACAACATCAAAAACATATTTACTGCAACTTTCAGTCAGGTTTTCATGTAACCATTTAAGAACTTCAAAATGATTGCCTAATGCTGCGTTGTCCATTACTATATCGCTGCCTCTGATAGTTGTATTTTCCTTCATCCACTTTAACATTTCGATATTCCCGTGGCATGCAGCAAAATCCATAAGAGGTACCTGTGATTCTCTGATATTATTGTGATATAACAGTTTTGCGATTTCCAATTGATTGCAATAGATTGAATAGTCAAAAAGAGAATCATATTCTAATGATGGAGATACACGTAGAGGTTCATTGATATCGAGAAGATATTGAACAACATGGAGATGTCCACCTTCAATTGCAGAGCCATACATTGTACTTTCCTCTCTATCGTTTGATCTATTCTCTGCAAGCCATTCAATCATATGGATTCGACCCTTCTTGGCAGCACTATCAAAAGATACACCTTCTTCAAAACTAATAGGCAGCCTTGTCTGATCACAATTCTCCAGTTTTTCGTGTAAGTACTTGATCATCTCCAAATCTCCAGACAACGGTGCTTTGACTAGTGCCTGATAGTAATTCAACCGCTTCTTTTCAAACTCTGTACAAATGTATTTAACCATTTCCAAACTACCATACTCTGCTGCACAACACAAGATATTATTGAATTGGATTTCGTGACGGTATTCCGTTTTTGAGATCGGCTTCACCAAATCAACCAGATACTTCAATGTCTCGAAGCATTTACACTTGATAGCACCTGTGAACGTTGCAGTCAAAAAAGGATAGATTGAATGATCGGCATAATGTTGTTTAAGTTCATTTAAATAAGAGTTACCAGCCATTACATGTGGATTCCTAATTACTTCTGACCATCTAAATTTGCGAATCTCTTTATCGGTAACTACACCATGAATATCACTAACATATTTGAATATTAATTTATTTAATAAACAATTATTAAATATCTCTAAAAATTTATCTTTTTGCATGATTATTTATTGGATAAGAATTTTTCTTTGTCCACTATTCCAAAACAATGTAATTACTATTTGTTACAATCTTTGAAAGATTTAAATAAAGCAACAAATTTTTTAATTTTATAAAAATATCTTTTTGATTGAAAAATGATGTTTATTTTTTAAATAAAGTCAAATCAAAAAGATATTTTTATTTCTTTTCAAGGTGACTAATGGTTATGAGAATTTTTAAAATAGGTGTCATTTGATTTCAAAAATAATTATGTTGTTATTTTTAGATCAAAGAACAATTCTGACACCAAGTATTCATCTGGGTGGTTTACTTTATTATTTATATAAATAATTAAGTTAAGCTTTTATATGCTGTTAGTTTGTTTGTTTGTTGTTTGATGAGGGGATATTCAAAGTTACAACTTGCATTATTTGAAGTAGGAAATTTAGAGGGGAAGGTTAATTAGTTATTTAGGTAGTAGTAGTAGTCTCATAACCATTAGTCACCTTGAAACAAAGAAAAATATTTAAAATAATATTTAATTCATACTATATATGTTAAATTTAACATATTTATTTATTAGGCTAAAAAACACCACTCCATTTGCTTTTAAGTTTATTTGGTAAAATTAATTCTCTAAATAAAAAGAATAACAGCTAGAGTCAGTGGTTTTTAAGATACTCACACATTTTAATGAATATCTTTTTGTTTTCCAATGGGATGTTGATATTGTCCCAAAGGAATTTAACGAGTTCATCATCGTTATTCATATAATAAAATTTAAGAAATTGCTCTTGATTCGTAAGTTGATTGACTAACTCTGGATGTTTATTCACTAGATATTCAATCATCTCCATATGACCAGTTGCAATAGATAACCTAAGTGCTTCTAGAGTACATCGACAATCACTTCTGTTTTCATTGAGCCATTTCACAAGTAAAAACTGCATTCCATCAATTGAACTAATCATTGCTTTGTCATTGAACACATCTTGAATATTATTTTCATGGAACCATTTGATCATTCTTATTAAACCATTTTTGAATGCGTAGGTGATAGTTTCCTCGTCAAAATGGATATTAGGATATTTGGTGAAAATAATGTCAACCATTTCTGCTCTATCGTTTAAAACTAAATTGTTGAGCATTTCCGTCAAATTGATCTCGAAATTATCCAATATCCAATTGATAAACTCTGTATTTGGTGGGTACATGTCATCCAAGTATAACTGTTTCAAACTGGAAATCTCAGTTCTGTTCTCTTTCAACCATTTCATCGTCTCGAATTGATTATAACCTATCGCATCGATAATAGCTTGTTCGGTACATCCTTCACTGCTATTCTCGTTGAGCCATATTAGCATAGCCAAGTTGCCATGTTTTGCTGCTGAATCCATAACTTCCGCCGAGATTGAAATCGAAATATTCTCATGTAACCACCTGATTATATGCATGTGGTTTTTGCTGGCCGCAGAGTCAATTGCCCATGTATCTGGTCGTTCAGTTTGATTTGCAATTAGCCATTTTACAAGCTCCAAGTTCCCACTACAGACTGCTTCATTGATCTCTCTGAGGGAATGTACTTTCGAAGGAAGATTCTCATATATCCATTGCACTATTTCCTTATAACCTTTATAGCAAGCAGTCTGAACAATACTATCATGGTAACCTTCCGTTCGGTGTTGATGTAACCATTTAAGAACTTCTAAATGGTTGTTGTTTGCTGCATTGTCCATTGCTTTCACACTGGCACTGACAGTTGTATTTTCATTCAACCATTTCAACATTGGTATATTTCCATGTGATGCAGCATAATCAATTGCGGTGCTCTGTGATTCTCTGAGATTACGTTGGTGTAGCAGTTTTGTGATTTCCAATTGATTGCAATAGATTGAATAGTCAAGCAATGTACCATACATCGTTTGTGTAGTTGTAGATATCGGTTCATCGATATCGAGAAGATATTGAACAACATGGAGATGTCCACCTAAGATAGCAGTGTAATGCATATTATTACCCTCTCTATCTCTCGATCTATTCTCTGCCAACCATTCAATCATGTCGATCCGCCCCATCTTGGCAGCATTATCAAAAGACACGTCATCTGTATCTTTATTAGGCTCTGTACACATCTTTAATTGATCGCAACTCTCCAGCTTTTCATTCAAATACTTTACGATCTCCAAATCTCCAGACAAAGGTGCTTTGTTTAATGCATAACGGTAATTCAACTGCTTCTTTTCAAACTCTGTAGATATGTATTTAACGATTTCCAAATTACCAAACTCTGCAGCATAACATAGAAAAATATTGAATTCCACTGATTGAGTGTATTTCGTCTTTGAAATCGGCTTGACCATCTCCACCAAATATTTCAAAATCTCTAGATTTCTACTTTTGATTGCCGCTTTGAAAGTTTGGTTTAAATAAGGATAGATTGAATGATCGGAATAATACTGTTTAAGTTCATTTAAATAGAAGTTACCAGCCATTGCAAATGGATAGCTAACTAGTTCTGACCAACTAAATCTACTGCTATCCTTACAAATAATAAGGTTGATACTCTTAACATGTTTGAATATTAATTTAGATAATACACAATTATTAAATATCTCTAAAAATTTATCTTTTTGCATGATTATTTATTGGATAAGAATGAAAAACGATGGACCGAGGAAAACAGCTTAAACCTTTTTCCTCGCTACTTACAAAAAAAAAAAAAATTAAAAAAAAAACAGGGGTAAATATGAATGGTGGTGTTTTTTTTTTTTAATTAAATTTATTTCTTTGAAAAATTTTGCAAACGAAAAACACAAAAAACATTCGAACAACCTTAATAGGATTAATAATGATCTTATGCTTTTATTTGATTAGTAATTATCAAATTGTTTAGTTGGAAATATATTTAAAATATATTAAAATAAATTAACATCAATACTTGATATATACTGTGTTAATTCCTACAATCTTTTATTTTGAATTTTATCATTATTTATGTATTATATGATTATTTAAAAAAAATTGCTCCAAATATATTTCCAGATTCTATGATTGAAGTGATTGAAAACAGAATGTGTCAACCAGTCTGGAATTAACAAAATCTTAATAGCTGCATGAACAGTATTCAAAATAGGTAAATCTTTACCAATGATATTCAAAATAGGTAAATCTTTACCAATGAAGGTGTAACGAATTGCAAAATAATAACTGGTGATAGCAGTTGCTGTCAATTTATTCTATATATAATGTATATGTTGTTAGTTTATGTTAAAGTTATGAATATAAGAAATGTATATATTTACCTCTGTCATATATTTTGAGAAATAGAATAGAGTTGCAGTACCACATACTTTGGTCAAAATCGATTGCAATCTTACCTTTCTTATTTCTCTGTGTACGAACGATTGATCGATTTCGCTGAGATTGTTGATGTAGTTTTGGTAGGAACTGAATCCGATGCCTTTGATAACCTTACGGAGTTTGTCAGTCTCTGAATTATACTTTAGAAGTGGCAATCCATTCGATTTCAAAATGGTCTTACAGTTCTCTCTTCTATCAGAGAAACCACCTACTACTCTTGCCAAGTATCGTTTCATACCAAACGATATAGCTTCATTCTCACTGTATTCTACAACTTTTTTAACAATCGATTCAGGTACTTTTACATCTATAATTATAATAATTGTTAATATATATATATATATCTCTTTTATAATAAATAGATAACATACAATTAACAGTAAGAACTGATAGTATATGTGTATGTAATCTTCTAATTGAAAGAAGTGAATTGATTTCATCGGTTGGACCTTTTCCTTCTGGATCGTTTTCCTCTTTGGTGTTGATCAACAAATAGGTACCTTCTGGATCGGCTTTGTGTGTTTCCTCTTTTATGTAGATATCCAAGTTGATCAAGCTTTGCAAAATCTGGGTGTAAAGAACCTGCTCTTGAAGATAGGATCGATATACTTCGTGGTTTAACAAAGTTCCCAATTTCATGGTTAACTTGTTGTTTACGAAATTATCGATCACCGATTGCACTTGAATCTCTGCTGGATTTGCTGTAGCCTCTAAAAATGATTGAACATAAGCCTTTGCTTTCTCGATTGGCAGAATATACTCCAAATCTTTAATGTGTTCATTATTCTTGTTTGAAATTAATGTATATACTAATTTGAAATAATACAAAAGTTATGATATTAGATTTATTTTTGATTAGATACTTATTAAAACAGTGTTTCTTTTTAAACTTCTTACCATCAGAAAGTGCAATATATGTGAAATATATTCGCTCAAAAACTGTAGTATGTCCAATTCTATTAGACCAAAACTTTTTGTTTAACAATTGTTGGGCTGATAGTGATACAGCTGTTTGAAAAGTATTGGAGATATCTAATGTTGCCATATCTATTTTCATACAGTGTTATTTGTATGGTGTATTATTATTATTATTATTATAAAAATGGATGATGAGTGTTAATGAATGATCTGATGTCATATCTTAAAAAAACAATGTTTATAAAACAAGATAACAAATCAATTCCTGATAACCAGCCCAAATCAGCTAGGAATTATTTTTTTTTTTTTTTGTATTTGTGATCAAAAAAATTGACACCTCATCGTTAACTTTACATTTTATTTTGATCTACTACTAAAAAACTATAGTGTGGATTTTCTTTGATTATTGATAATAAATTTTGTAGATCTTCATTTTCGAAAATAAAGTTGGCGGTGATCCATTGAAATCCCGTGGGTTCTAAAGATTGGTCATAATCATCATCGTCGACTTTGTTGTCAGCCTTCAAGTGGTGGGTGATTGCATAATCCACTATGCGCTTGAAAGTTCTATCCGTACGGATAGCCACTCGTTGATTACTCTCATTGAATAGCCATCTAGCAACATCATGCCTCAGATTCACTATGAGAGCCTCTTCGAAGTAACTAGGTTTCAATATAGGTTGCTCTTCGCAATGATCGTAGATCCATTTGACTCTATCGATATCCGAGTGCTTCATTGCTAGCTTCAAGATTTTTGGTGAAAGTTGTGGTATTATCTCTATATTTTCATTCATCCAATCGAATATCTCTAGTTTACAATTGTTCTTAATGGCTAACTGTAGTGCATGGTCAGTAAATCCTTCAGTTCTATTCTCCACCAGCCAATTTAAAACGTCTAGGCTGCCAGCACCACATGCCAGATCTATGGCATAGTAAGTCGCTCCAGACGTAGTATTTTCGCTGAGGAATTTCAACATCGCCAGATTACCATTCTTGGCGCAATGATCGAGAGTGTTTGATTTACAACCCTTAGTGTCTCCAAGCTCAACCAATAGCTTCGCAATCTCGAGTTGATTATACTTGGCAGCTAAATTAATTAGATTAACTGATTTCGGGAAGAGACGACTCGATCTATCACTTAATAGATACCGAACGACTTCTATATGACCTTGGCTGATTGCATTCTCGTACATCCAGCTCCATTGAATATCCTGTGATCTGTTTGTCTCCAGCCATTCTATCATGTCTAAACGACCTCTTAGTGCAGCTCTTTCAAATTGTGTCACTCTTTTAAATCCCGGTGCAATTATGGTTCGTGTGTTTGGATCGATCCTACTCGTCAGGTACTTTAGGATGTTGAGATTACCCGAATCTACTGAAAGAGTGCTGGCTTCGTAGTAGTCCCAATTCGACCTGACCGAACATAGATATTCGATGATATCAAGCCTATCATATTCTGAAGCGTTCTCCAATAGTGTTATTGGTAACTTATTTGAATCTTTCATAAGCAAACTAAATAGATATCTGATCATTTCTAAACTACCCGATTTCAAAGCAAGTTTAAACAAATCGTAACTCTTTTCCTCCAAGTATTGATATCCTTTCTGATTATATCTTACTATATCATAATCATATTCTTTATCATCGAAATAACTTTTCAATAAATCTAAATAACCGTAAGCAATCATAGTTTCTGGTGACTGAATTAATTGACACCACTTTATTACTTTAAAATTATTTTTAACATTATATATTGCTATTAGTTTAAATATCTTATTAAATAGTAACTTGTTCTGAAATAATTGTAGAAAAATATCTTTGTTCATTTGTTATTTGTAATAATAATATAAAGTGTCATGATAAAGCTTAAACTAAAAAAACATATCTTAAAAAAAAAAAAAAAAAAAGAAACTTTTAAGAAAAAGATTTATGTCGATATTTTATATGTTTAATTAACTTCTGTATCTGGTGAGTTATTTGTAGGAGATAAAATATCATTGATAATATCCATTGTTGGTACTAAGATGTGCAATTCTTCATCTTTATATTCTCTTGTGACGTTGTGTGTCAGTACTTCAGCAATATTACCATTGTTGTAGACGGTTGGTAGAATTTCAGTTAAACTCTTGACCAGTGCAGTACTCTTCCAATTTGGAACAAACATAGCTGTTGTCATCAATACTGCTGTCGGTGTCAAATTATGTGAGAATCTATTACTTATTTTTCTACTAACAACTAGATATCCTGTGATTGCAGCTGATCCTAAATAACTCTATTATATAATATAATCGATAGATAGATGGATATTTATTAATATTACTATTAACAATGTTATACTATTTTTTCTATCTATCTTATCTTATTACTTACATTTGTTCTATAACAAGAGTATAAGAATGTACTAAGAATTGAAAGAGTATGACGTTGAATGGTAGTTGATCTATAGTTTTTGATGGTTGTTACTACCAATTGTTTCTCAGAGGCTGCTAAAGATTTGATAGAGTCTTCGTATGATTTGAATCCGATGGCTGAAACAACATCTAAAGTAATCTTTTTATCCATGTCTCTTCCTGGGTACTGGAGAAGATCGTAGAATTTGGTCAACATCAAACCATTGGCAGCTACAAATAATTAATATGGTTAATCATCTAATTTTATCTGAATAATAATAGTAGTAGTTAGATCTAACTTACCGACAATCGTGAAACAATTCTCCTTGCAATCCTTTAGATTGAAAAGAAGTTTAACCATTGATCTTCTTAGACCAAAGGTAACACTTTGACTGGTACCAACAGCAACAATATTCTGTATAACTGACAAAGGAGCGTTTTCATCTAAATTCAATTAAATTTAAGAGGTGAAACAAACATGTTAGATTTTAATATTAATTACGATGATATCATTGGTAATTACTTACATCTAATGGATAATGAAATTAAAATATTGGCATATAACGATCTTATTTGAAGAAGTGAAACGATTGCTTCGGATGCTCCACTGATTGTCTCTTCATTCTCGCTAATTATGTAGAGTGGTATCTGCGATGGAGAATCGATGATCGATTGATGTTTGGTGCGCTCATCAATCAATTTTATAGAATCTAAAATCAGATTGAAAAAGTCTTCGGTTTGGAAGTGTCTGCGGAGTGAAGGACAAAACTTGAGTAGACTCGTCAGTTTATCCATCGATTTACTATTGCAATACTTGTAGGCAACATCTATAACGTTCATATCTGGACTGGTAGTTGTAGTGATAAATTTGTTCATCAATTCTTTTGCTTCCTCCAATTTCATAATATGGTCAAATTCATCTACAAGATAACTCTTTCTACTTAAATGTGAAATGTACATTTTAACTAAAATATTATTATTATTAATATAAATATAAATAGATAAATATAACTAACTAAACAATAAATTATCATTCAATTACATACCAGCCATAAATGTACTTAAAGCAATAATTGCTTTGTCTGTACGTGTCAAACCATTCAACTTTGACAACCAAAAAGCTTTATTTGGTACATTTTCGATGATATTCTTTGATATATCAACTAAAGTATCTAAATTTCTATTTCTCTCTATAAATTTAGTTAAAGATAATACTGTTTTATCATTCATTTTCGAAAAAAGATAAATAAACTAAAAAGGTAAAAATGCAACTGCAGTGATACAAAAAAAAAAAAAAAAGAAAACGACTAATCAGTTTCGATTTGTTTATTTTTTTTTTTAAAACATTTTTATTTATTTATTTATTTACATTTTAATAGAAGTCGATAGATTCGTATTGGTTTGATTTTGTATCTCTTTACAGCGCTGTGAATAGAGATGTTTCCTCTCAATAGCTTTTAACCATTGGATTAACTCGAGGTTACCTTTTGCCTCTGCTTTTCTGAGTGCGTTCGGTGCCATCTGCTGACCTTTCGATGTATTCTCGTAGAGCCATTTCAGCATCTCCAAGTTGTTGTTTTCGATGGCGTGGTAATAGGAGTCGGAGGTGCAGCCTTCCGCTCGGTTGTGGTGCAGCCACATCAGCATCTGAATGTTATTGTTGAGTGCTGCGTAGTCCATCGCTTTGTTGCTGGCGGTTCCGACGTTGGCCGAATGCAAGTATCGAACAATATCGAAACGGTTACACTTGGCGGCGTGGTCTATAATTCGATGATCGGAAATAACAACCGACGATGACGATGACGATGACGATGATGATTCGATTTGTTTGGCGACGCCCACCAGGTATTCCAGCAGTTGGATATGTCCGCCTTCTATCGCCATCTTTAGCGCCAGTTCGCAATCGAATCGGAATTTCGTT
The DNA here is from genome assembly GCF_000004825.1 of Heterostelium album PN500. Classification (NCBI taxonomy): domain Eukaryota; phylum Evosea; class Eumycetozoa; order Acytosteliales; family Acytosteliaceae; genus Heterostelium; species Heterostelium album. The sequence goes on from NW_008805075.1 coordinate 747,573, forward strand.
TTCGACTGGTAGTATTTCACGATGTGGAGATAACCGTTGAGTGCCGCCGATGCCAACATATCGAGTTGCAGCGAACGATTGCAGCGAATCATGATTTCAAATTGTATTTCGTCGATCACGTATCTTAGAATCTCGAGGTTACCTGTTCGAGTGGCGTTGATGATGATCGCATTGAAATTCTGTAGCAGCGTTTCCACTTTATTCTTGTAAAAGTAGTTTTTAAACATTTGGAAATAGTTGTTGCCCACCATAACATACGGTAGACTGAGAACTTCCTCCCACCTATAGACCTTTTTGGTTTTGAGGCATGCCGTGTGAATATATCTAACGTTATCGAATATCAATCTACTTAATACAACATTATTAAATATTTTAAGAAATATTTCTTTTTCCATTTTACAACAGGCAACCTAATTAATAATAATAATAATTTATTACAAACAAATAAATAACAACTAAATTACAAACACACAAATTGTGATATGTTTTGTTTGTTTTGTTTTTTTTCTGTTTAATATAATTAAAAAAAGAAGTTAGTTATTACAATAAAGTAAAATATTATATTAAATCAAATCAATCAACCAGATCATTCGTTGATCACATGAAAACCCCCTAATCAATCACATGTTGCAAACATCAATAGATCTGATTGTTAGCCCCAAAAAACACACTACAAAATTTTAAAAAAAACTTAATTAAAACAATTAAGTTTAACTTTCTAAAGATCACCAAAAGAAACATTATTTTTTTAAATATCAATATTTTTATTTGTTTAATAATCCTTCAAAGGTCATAAATAGTTATGTGAATCTAATTTGTTACTACGAATATATATATATATATATATATGAATAGATCAACTAACATTTATTATAATAATACAAACACTGATTCTGAATGGAGATTTTGCAACCTTGGTGACTATCGCGACATAGATAGAGAACGTAAGATTTACCAGAAAACAAAGTAAAAACTCTTACAATTTTTATAAATAATAAAATAAACGAAAGAATATATAGTTCTTTTATCTTTATACCTTTGTTGCCATCATTTTATTTAAATTATAGATTATCTTATGATATGGACTAATAAATGCTATGGATTGATATTGAGATACACCAAGCACCAATGATAAAGTGAATGTAATCTTTTAATGCTATAGGTAAAGTCTGAGAGTTTGACTTTGATAGCTCTGCAGATGGTATTTGCCTGAATAAGTATCTGCTTCGATGGTTATAGAGGTTGTAGTGGCTGGCTAGAGTCCTCAGGAAGCTTCAAAAGACTATCCGTTTTGAAAAAAAATGTCTCAACCGATTGAGGAATAGACGATTGTAATAGTCTTGCTTTCTTTCCCTAAGCTAATGATTTGGCAATTCAACGACTTTTCGATTGAAACTAATACAAAGATCCAAGTGTTCCAAGTTATTTGGTAACTGAATACTCTTTTTGATTGATCTAGAGAATGTTGATGGCAAGTAGAGATTGATGAGACTCGATGGCATTGCTCCAAAATCAATCATTTCATGAGTAGCTCAATTTGTCAGATCCAAAGTTTCCAAGTGATTCATTGTTGAAAACACATCGGATTAGATGTATTTTCACAGGTATTTATCGATTCAAATGAAATGTCACCTTCCAAAATCAAATATTTGATGTTCTCTCCGGTACTAATTTTTCACAAAACTCTCTAATATAACTGAGAGTGAGATGAGTAACACTCGATATAGAGTTTATTTTGTTTTTTTTTTTTTTTTTTTTTATATAATACACAAATTTTACTGTTAAATAGATCGTAAGATTTCCTGTATTTTATAAAATGCACCCGTCAATTCTAAAGTTGAAATAAATGCAATGAATTTACTTTGAGATACACCAAACACCAATAATGAAGTGGATGTCAATCTTCTAATGCTATAGGTAATGTCTGAGAGTTTGACTTTGATTGTTGTCAATGTATCTGGAATCATGTATGGTAGATAGTAAGAAAAAGTATCTGTTTCAATGGTGATTGAGGTTGTGACGGTTGGCCATTCTTTAAGAAACGTTAATCGACATATCGACCGGAAATATATGGTCTCAACCAATTGAGGAATCGATGTTGGTGTTATCTCTGAATGCGTTCCCAAAGCTAATGATTTGATTGATTTTGGCATTGCGACGACCTTGCCACGAAAACCTATACCAAGATCCAGGTGTTGTAAGTTTTTAGGGAACACAACACTCTTTCTAATTGCTCCATTGAATGTTGATGGCATGTAAAGATTGATGAGACTCGATGGCAATTCACCGACATTAATCTCTCCAAATCCAGTGGTAACCAGTGTTGTCAGATCCAATGTTTCCAAATGATTCATTGTTGAAAACAAATCGGATTCAAATGAAATGTCACCTTCCAATTTCAAATACTTTATGTTCTCTGGAAAGATCTCTGCTATTATTGGTAATTTTATGCGTACTATTCCTAATTCTCTACCATATTTGAGAGTGAGATGAGTAACACTCGATGGAATCGAACCAGGTAATATTGGTGAAGAGAGTGCAGACACTATCAGTGTTTCAATCGATGTCATATGTTTGATGTTATCCAACCATTTTGTTGATATTTGAAGACGTTTAATCGTGGAAGGAAATACTGATTCATTTGGTTTTGTGAATTGAGCTCGGCGATAGTCAAAGTCTAATGTTAAATCCTCAAGATTTGGTGGTAATGAAATAAAATCATCCTCTTCTATCTTGAGAACCTTCAGTGTGCTTGGTAGTTGTTTGGTATTAACCTCGCATCTATCATGATACACTAGTCTTTCAAGTTCGTTTGGATAATATTTCTCTTCGATATAATTGCGTGATTCGATATCTTTGATATTGGATGGAAGTTGAACTTCGAAACCACACATACCCATCACAAATAAAGATTGAACATTGGATTTACCAATTTTATCGATCATATTCTTATTGATAAGAGTATTAACATCAGATGCTAATATTATCTTCTTGTATGATGATTTAATTTCATATTGCTCGAAATCAACTATTTTGAAATATTAAATTTAAATTTTAGTAAACTACTTTAAACTGAACTTAATTAAAAACTATAAATACATACCAAGTTTAATACTGTCATCAATGATCTGCTTTCCATATGAAAGTATTAAATAGTTGGTATTTTTGCGATCTTTATCTTCTGATTGGTGAATGAGCAGTGTACAATCTTTGTCTGATTCAAGAGATCGTTGAAATTGATCTTTGAATGAATTCAATTTGAAATATCGATTCTTTTTATTGTCAAAATGATCTTTGCTTTCTTGTTTTAAATCAAAACAATTGAACCAAAGATATTTATCTCTGTGATCGAACCATCTCTTACAAACTAAACTGAAGCAAATTCTATCTATATCTTCATCTAACTCTCTGATTATCTTTGTGAGCAAAAGATATGGTAGATTCATCAATAAATCATTATTAGGTATATTATTATCTTTTTTATTTTTCTTTGTTCGTGCCATGTTTGATTGTTTTTTAAAAAAAAACAAAGATAATTTAACAATTGAAAAAATCATGATTTCAGTTAGTTTCTTTTTTGTGGAAATCATTCATTTCCCTCATTTGATAAATTTTTTATGATCGAAATCTAATTGATTATTTAAAAGAATATCAATGTTTTTATTATTTTAAAAGTACACAGTTTATTTTTTAGTTATTTTTTATCACCTGAATTTGATTTATATACGAATAGTTTGGATAACTTTGATAGTATATTCGACCAATCTGATATGACTGCAATGAATCGATCACCAGCGACACCATAGACAAGGAATGTTGATTCTCCAAGTCTTTTTATGGTATAGGTATGCTCTTCTTGTTTTACGATGATTGTGTTGGTGGTAGCGAAATAATGATTTTCCAAATTAAACTTGTCTCCATCGATTTCAATGTTCATCGATTTGATTGTCGGTGGCAACGCTCCTGATAATACACAGCCTGGTCGCATTCCGATGTTTTCCACGGTGCTTGGAATGGATGTAGGATCGCCATTCCAATTTCTACCTAATGTCAGTGATTTGAGTGATTGCGGTAGTCCTGTTATCTCTTCGATCTGATCACCCAAATCCAATGATTCCAAGTTTGGTGGTAACTTCAAGCCTTGTTCCGTTCGAAGAATTAGTTTTCTCGGCAGCAATAGATGGATGATACTCGATGGCAACTTTCCAATTCTAAAGTTATTGTGCATGATCAGACCGGAAAGATCCAATGTTTCCAACTGACTAAATTCTTCGAATATGTTGGCATCGAAACTAAACCTACCAAACAGTTTGATATATTTAACTCCTTTGGGAATGTCATTTGATCTTATCGATTTCAAATCACCATATACTTTAGACAATTTCAAACGTGTAACGCTCTGCGGAATGTCGCCAGGCATAAACACTGTATTGTTATCCACTTTCAGTTTTAATGACTGAAGCAATGTCAGAGAATGGATTTTCTTCAACCAATAACCTGTTGTTTTGAGATGTTTAAGTGTTGCTGGAAGTTCTATGATGCTAGATTCTTTAACAATATTGTAGACCCTGAGCACCTCAAGATTCGATGGAAATGCTTCATTGGAACAACTTTGTCCCTTCGGCAAAGACAGAAACTTGAGTGACTGAGGTAGTTGTGAAATCTGAACCTTCTGGTGTATTTTTCCAGTATACGCCAATCTTTCAAGTTGCAACGGTAGATGTGACATTTTAATATCAGAATAGGATATGATTTCCGTGATATTCGATGGTAAAGGTTCATAATCTTGAATATCAAATGTTCGACAGAAATGAATTGAATTGACATTTGATTTACTGAGTCTTTCTATATTGTCTTTATTGACCAAGGTGAAATCCGTCGCTGTTGAACCTACGACAATAAGTTTGGTGTGCGATGATTTCAATTCATACTTTTCAAAATCAACTATATTAATAAAGAGAGAGTTAATAATCATTCGATTATTTGTTTATAAATGCGTTAATGATGATTGATATTTACTTATAGAAACAGGTCTTAGCCAACCTGATTCAAAAGGAATATTAACAATGGTTTCTTTAACTAGAAGGGAACAATCTGATTGTACATCGAAAGATCGTTGAAATTGATCTTTGAATGAATTCAATGAGAAATATTGATTCTTTTCAATGTCAAAGTGACCGATCTCTTGTTTTAAATGTAAACAATTGAACCAAAGATATTTATCTCTATACTCGAACCATCTCTTACAAACTAGTGTGAAACAAATTCTATCTATATCTTCATCTAACTCTCTAATTATTTTATTAAGTAAAAGAAATGGTAGTTTTATAAACAATTCATTATTATCTATATTTGGTATACTATTATTATCTTGGTAATTTGTCATTATACAAAAAATTAAATAATTTTTCTGATCAAATAAACTTTTACAAATTTTATAAATCATATGATCGATTTACAAACTTTTCCAAGAAATTTCTGATCGGATATTTTGATTAGAGTTCTAAAAAAAACAAATAAAATTTTATTTTAATTTAAATTAAGTGTTTCTTTATGAATTTCAATCTAGATGGATAATTGTAGCACTGATTTGATTTTGAAGAGCAAACTTCGGTTCGGTTTTCATGAAGAAATTTAATTATTGGGAAATTTGCTTTTTTTATACTTCTATCGATTGCTTTCGTTGAACAACCTTCACTCCTATTGAAATGCAAGAACTCCACCACCGAGATATTGGAAGATTTATCCATAGCGGCTTTGGTAGCACTCTTGTTTAAATGATGGAAATGACGTACCACTTCTAGATTTCCATGCTTTGCTGCAAAATCTAAAATATAATCTTCTTCTCCATCCTCTTCGAAATCAACATAACCATTATCTATTAACCATCTTATAACCAAATTATTATTATTTTCGATTGCATTCTTCAGTGCCTGAATAGAACAACAATCTTCATCTCTACTCCATTCTTTTTTTATCCATTCCAGTGGCGCTACGTCATTGAATCTTGCGAAATTATCCATCGATTCGAATGTATATTGCTCGTTGGTGGTGTCATAGAGATGTTTAAATATATGAAAATGTCCAAAGAATGCAGCTCTATCCAAAAGATTCGGTTTATCCAATGTGTTGAATTTAGTTGATGATGGTTGCTGCTGTTGTATCGATGAATCTGCTCCACTTCCACCACTCATATCCTGTTGGCTATATTGTGTGTCGCCATGATCGTCTCCGTCCTCCTCAAAACTGGTTGTCGAAAGATTGATGTTTTCCTGAATGAATTTAATGACCTCCAAATCACCACACTGAATAGCATCGTGAAGAATCATGTCAGTACAACCTTCGGTTCGATTTTGAAGTAGGAATTTGAGGATGTTGAAGCAGCCGTTAGATGCGGCGATGTCCATTGCATTCGGGGTCGATCCTTCCGTCCTAGAGTAGTGTAAAAACTCTATTATTGGAAAATTGGTTTCCTTTTCGCAGGCAAGGTCAATCGCATCGGTTGTACAACCCTCTAGCCGTTGGAAATGGAGGAATTTAACGATCTTGAAGTGTCCATTTTTTGCTGCTTGGTCAATCGCCAGAGTTGAACAACCTTCACTCCTGTTGGCGTGTAAGAATTGAACGATTTTGAAGTGCCCATTTTTTGCTGCATTGTCAAGAGCATGAGTTGAGCAACCTTCACTCCTGTTGGCATGTAAGAATTGAACGACTTGGAAGTGTCCGTTTTCCGATGCGAAATTAAGCGCGTCGGAAGTACAACCTTCACTTCGATTTTCATGAAGAAACTGTACTGTTGGTAGATCTCCATTCATCGATGCAAGGTCCATCGCCATTTTTGTACAACCCTCATTCCTATTTACATGTAGCCATTGGAGCATTGGCAGGTGTCCATTGATTGCAGCGTAATCCATCAGATTCTTATTTGTGGTATCGCCGTGATTGCCATAACCGTTCATTACGAATCTCTGATAGATCCACTTGATAATCGGTATATTTCCATAGAGACTACTGACAGCTCTATTGGTAGGACTACCGATGATACTCTCCAGCTTCCAGTTGTTCTTATCGGGCTTGGCATGCCTCATGATGTAATGAACAATATGCAAATGTCCGTATTTTACAGCGGTTTGATAGAGTTGTTTAAAGTCAATGTCATTAGGGAGTTGTGCATAGACGTATTTGATAATCTCCAAATTCCCATATCGCGCAGCAGTCTTTAACGATTTAACAAACAGACTCTTGAATAGCAGCGACACCCTGATATCCTCAAGACTGTAGCACCTACTCTCTAAGCCATTCTCATTCTTCTGAATGAAATCAAAGATACGTTTATATCGCTCGCAGTAATTGAACTTTATGAGCTCCGAAGGAAAACAACCTAGGTCATACCAATTGCATCGAAGTATCTGCTTCTCTGAGAGTAGTTCGTTATAATAATTATAGTTTTGTTGTTTGATCAATTGGAATATATAATTTCTTAATACAATAGAATTTAAAATTGCTCTAAATGGGTGAATTAAACTAATGTTATTATTATTATTATTATTATTATTATTATTATATCTATCTTTTTCCAGTTGGTCAAAAAAAAAAAAAAAATTAGTGATGTACATAAAAATAAAAATGAGCATTTTTTTTTTGTTTCCAGTGTGGTGAAATTTCGATTGGCAATGTTAACTTTTTTTTTTTTACAAAAACAGTAATGATTTGTTGTATAATTTTGTTTTATCATATAAAAATGTTCATTATTTTAATTTTATTTAGTGATTCCTTTTTATTGGACTATTTTTTTATTTATTTTGTTTATAAATTTTTTAATTTTTTTAATTTTATTTTATTTTTTTAATGAGAAAATATATACAAGTATTTTTAATTAATTTTTGGTGTTTTATAATTATTTCGATGTCTTTTGTTTTTTTACCTACATAAGATTATTTTTTTTGTTTTTGATTGTTGAGGTCGGTGATATCGGACATATGAGCTTTGCTTGGGGATGGCTCACCTTTGTGAATATTTCCTGTGATGGTTGGTCCGCTTATGGTTCCACCACTAATTGTACCTCCAGTAATTGTTGCTCCGCTGATTGTTCCACCACTAATTGTACCTCCAGTAATTGTTCCACCGCTGATTGTTCCACCGCTAATTGTTCCACCGCTAATTGAACCTCCAGAAATTGTACCTCCAGTGGTAGTCCAGTTACCAGTTGAGTGTCCTCCAGTTGTAGTCCAGTTACCAGTTGAATGTCCTCCAGTGGTAGTCCAGTTACCAGTTGAGTGTCCTCCAGTGGTAGACCAGTTACCAGTTGAATGTCCTCCAGTTGTAGACCAGTTACCAGTTGAGTGTCCTCCAGTGGTAGTCCAGTTTCCAGTTGAATGTCCTCCAGTGGTAGTCCAGTTACCAGTTGAATGTCCTCCAGTGGTAGTCCAGTTTCCAGTTGAGTGTCCTCCAGTGGTAGTCCAGTTACCAGTTGAATGTCCTCCAGTGGTAGACCAATTTCCAGTTGAGTGTCCTCCAGTGGTAGACCAGTTTCCAGTTGAATGTCCTCCAGTGGTAGTCCAGTTACCAGTTGAATGTCCTCCAGTGGTAGTCCAGTTACCAGTTGAATGTCCTCCAGTGGTAGTCCAGTTTCCAGTTGAATGTCCTCCAGTTGTAGACCAATTTCCAGTTGAATGTCCTCCAGTGGTAGATGATGTATTCCATCCACCAGTAGTCCAGTTACCAGTTGAATGTCCTCCAGTGGTAGTCCAGTTACCAGTTGAATGTCCTCCAGTTGTAGTCCAGTTACCAGTTGAGTGTCCTCCAGTGGTAGTCCAGTTACCAGTTGAATGTCCTCCAGTGGTAGACCAATTTCCAGTTGAGTGTCCTCCAGTGGTAGACCAGTTACCAGTTGAATGTCCTCCAGTGGTAGTCCAGTTACCAGTTGAATGTCCTCCAGTAGTTGATGATGTATTCCATCCACCAGTAGTCCAGTTACCAGTTGAATGTCCTCCAGTTGTAGACCAATTTCCAGTTGAATGTCCTCCAGTGGTAGATGATGTATTCCATCCTCCAGTAGTCCAGTTACCAGTTGAATGTCCTCCAGTTGTAGACCAATTTCCAGTTGAATGTCCTCCGGTGGTAGTCCAGTTACCAGTTGAGTGTCCTCCAGTGGTAGACCAGTTACCAGTTGAATGTCCTCCAGTGGTAGACCAATTTCCAGTTGAATGTCCTCCAGTGGTAGACCCAGTTACCAGTTGAATGTCCTCCAGTTGTAGACCAATTTCCAGTTGAGTGTCCTCCAGTTGTAGATGATGTATTCCATCCTCCAGTAGTCCAGTTACCAGTTGAATGTCCTCCAGTGGTAGACCAATTTCCAGTTGAATGTCCTCCAGTGGTAGACCAATTTCCAGTTGAGTGTCCTCCAGTTGTAGATGATGTATTCCATCCACCAGTAGTCCAGTTACCAGTTGAGTGTCCTCCAGTTGTGGATGATGTATTCCATCCTCCAGTAGTAGAGGTAGTGTTAATATGACCAGTAGTAGTTCTGTTGTGTCTTCCAATTGGACAACCAGCAATATGATACATTATAATTGAGAGATGGCATTGGTCATCTTTGTACTGAGTAGCATGTGGATTTGGATCAGTTGAACAAATAATATTGATAGAAGTAGATCTCTTGGTCCATTGATTGCACGGTGAACCATTTCTATACTTTAACCAAACACCAGCTATTTTTTTTTAATAAATGAAGCAAATAAGTATTATTAATTATGAATATGATCATTTATACAACATACAACTTAATTCCATAAAACTTAATGAACTGGAGCTACCATAGCTAGTAAAGGTTTGAGATTTCTTATCAAATCTACAGGATGCAGTGTCGACATTGCATTCACCATAATTAATATTTACTGGAGAGCAGAGATTGTAGTCGAAAATGGCTTCCTATAATTTTATTTGGTTTGTAAGAAATTGTAAAGAAAAGAAAGAAACTCGTAAGAGAATATACATACTTCAGTTTCATATTTGAAGACATTTGAAAAAGCTCTACATATAATAAATTATATGATTAGTTAGTTGTTTATTACTTTTTATAAATATACATTAAAACTTACGATTTTATTTTAGAAATATCATAAGCCTTTCCAGAATCAGCTTCCAACAAACAATTGTTGTTTTTATTGTTTTGATTGTATGCATTCACTACATTGTTTGTCAATGACAACACACAAACACAGAAAACGAATAAAGATAAAAGTATTTTATTTGTTTTCATCTTTTTGTTTTTCTTTTGAATGATTTTGATTATTGGTTAAGCTTAAATACACAACATTATTGGCAACTCTACCACCTCCATCACCGAAGAAGCTTTGCGAAAAAAAAATATCCTAAAATTAGAAAAATATCAAATCAAATATATTTGAGAATATTAATTATTATAATAAAGAAAAAAAGTGTTCGATCATTTAATGTGAGGTGATTTTAAGTTACTAACTACGTCAGTAACCACGTTTGTATTGGAAGTGCTTTGAGCAGAAACAAATTATTAAATTTTTTAATCTGAAAAATACAAAAAAATCACAATTTTATTGGGCATTAAAGTGATTCGCAACAAAAAAAATTACTTAATTTTTTTTTCTTACCCAGGTTTTGTTCTGCTTTGCAAGTTTCTTTTTTCATCAAATAAACTTTCGTTTTGTCAATGATGTCAAAGTGTGTGGTTAGTGTTTAGATTAAATGAGTGGTATTTAAAAATTGATCCGATTTGAGATGTTTATTTAAAATTAAGAAATTTGCAACTTTGGTGGAAGTCATCAATAGATGAGCAAAGTTATTTTTCTAGTTTCTTAACATTTCGTGTATCCTTATGATCAAAAGGTTCAATACAATCTCTGTTCATTTAATATTTCTTAATAATGCAACGTAGAAGTTTCTATGATTTTCAAGAATGACTTTTATTAAAAAGTTCAATACAATTTGTTTATCAAAAGAAATGTTAAATGAAAAGTTGATTTTGTTTAAAAAAAAAAAAAAAATCAAAAATTATTTTTAATCCATTTCTTAATCTTATCTTTTATAACTATCTTAAAAATCTATTTTGTATTTTATTACTTTGTTATCTTGGTATCTTCATGAAGAAAATGATTGGACAATATTTTATTTTTATTTTATTTTTTGATTTTTATTATATGTTTGTGCGAATCTATAATAATAATAGTAGTGGTTTGTATTTGTATTTGAGTGATTTGCAGACACTTTGTGAACACACACACACACTCATAATCACACAATCACACATTAACTATGAATAGAAAGTTCGATTATGATTCGAAATTCGATTTACTAAATATATAATTACCTCTTTCAAACACCCCCTGCTCAATCAAAATAGTAATTATTTATTTTGGATAATAAATTATTTACTATTGAAGGTAATAATCATAAAATGAGTTGAAATCTTGAAATCGTAAATAAAAGAAAATAATGTATATACTAATAATTTTATTAATTTTCACCGTACATATGACTATAGTGTTAACTTTTTGATTTATTAATCTTTTGATTGATATATGTAGCTATATTTAACAATTGATTAGTTGTGTTGATAGTTTATTTGTAATATGATTTTAAATTAATTAGCATATTATTCAATAATTTCTTCTTTAGATGTATTAAATATATAAACATTAACATTAAATAATTCTTATTAGTTATCTCTAAATATTCAATTTAAATTTCTAAAAATGATATTACTAAGTAGAAAACCAGATAAATATTATTTAAAATTACTAGAAGATTTTGAAAATGGTGATTTAAGATTAGAATGTTTTGAAATACCTTTTTTAACGGAAGATAAATCCATTAATACAAATATAAGTATGATTTTTTTTTTTAGTTTTTATTCTATTGTGTTTAATTTATTATTAACATTTTATTAAGGTGGAAAGATACATTTTGTTGTTCGAAATCAAAAAATAGATTATTTACCACTGAGAAGGCATACTGATAGCGGTAAAATTTGGAAACCAGTAGGTATGCCACAGAAATTCAAAGATAACAGTACAAACACAGTGAAATCAACAAAAATAATATTTTCACTGCAAGATGATGCCGATTTTACTTGTTGGGAATACGCAATGATTACTCCAAATGGTGATGTCAATAGTCACCTATTACTACGTCATTATCTAAGAAAGAATACAAATCCTGCATGATTTTTTTTTAAAAAAAAAAAAAAAAATATAATAAAATATCGAATTTTTTATAAATTTTACTATTATTCCAAAACTATAAATTTTAAAAAAAACTTTTTTCCATAATCCGACTTTAACTCAAGTGGTAGAGTGTTTGACTGTAGTAATAATCACAAGAGATATCAAAAGGTTGCTAGTTCGAGTCTGGCAAGTCGGATCTTTTAAATTTTTAATTCACCGCATGCGGACGGATTGTAAAAAAACATAAATAGGTAGTTGATCAGACTATATATTTATTAATTAATCAACTCAAATAAATTAATATCTATTCTGAGTTAGTGTAAGAACTTTTTTAATGTTTATTAATAAATTAATCGTACCTATTCTAAGTTAGTGTAAGAACTTTGAATATCGTTTATATCGTCCACATGAATATTCTTTCGGTAACACGCTTGTTCTGTAATCTGATTCTATAGTTGATATCAGATACTTGTTTCACAATAATGAAAGGTCCACCCCATGATTGCGTTAGTTTGCGATCATCTGATGAGCTTGATTTGTGTGTGTTGAGTCTGGATCTTCTAACTAAACCAAATCATTGACGTTGTAAGTGTTGAAGTTAGAGATTACCTTGTCATGCTGTTTTGCTTGTTGTAGTTGAGAGTCCAGCGCGTTGTTCTTTGCCTCCAATCTATACTGATTTTGACAGTCTATATATTCTCTGATACCAAAGTAGTTGGCGTTCCATGGTAACTTTGGTTCATAACCATACAGTATTCTAAGTATGGATCTGTTGGTGCGTTCTGTTTGACCATCTGCTTGTGCACGACCTGGTTGTGTCATCTTTAGTTCTGTTCCAATAGCTTTCATAGCAGATGTCCATAAATCAGATGTAAACTTTGGATCTCTGTCAGATACTATAGATGAAGGAGCACCGAATACGGCAATGATCTCACGTGCAAACCAGTTACCAAGTTGGATAGCATTGACATCTTTGTGACATGGGAATAATCGGGTCATTTTGGTGAATGTCCACCACTACGAACAGATTGTCCTCGTCTGTATCAGCCGGTAGGCAAAGATAATAGATCCATTGATATATCACACCAAGGTCTGTCTGGAAGAGGTAGTGATGTCAAGAATCCTTCTTTGATTTTCTTGATGGATGAACGTTGGCATTGGACACACTTCTTCACAAATTTAGAGATAGTGTCACACATGTTTGGTCACATATTTGACTTATTTAACTAACTAAGCATTCTTCCACTAACTTAGAATAGGTACGATTAATTTATATTAAGAATAGATATTAATTTATTTGAGTTGATTAATTAATAAATATATAGTCTGATCAACTATTTATTAAATTTTTTTTTTTTTTTAGTGATCGTTGAGTTTTTAAATATAAAAATAATTTGAATTTTGAAAAAGGGATATTACAAGTGTCACGAATCTGACCACAATGATCCTCAGCTTTTTAGAAATTGATTTCCAATTCTCGAAAGGGTCGTCATAATAGATTCTTGTTCATTGACGAACTAATATTTCTTTACAATTAAAAAACAAACATTGCAATTGTATTATTATCCTTAAAAACCACCTAATGGGCTGCTCCATTGTTCGAAATTGTAAATTAACCAGATCCAAAAGTAGTTTATTAATAAAAACTGAGGAATCTATAAAACAATTGACTATATCCCAGAGCATATAAAAATTTTCCAAAATAAATAAAAATATAGTTAATTCAAATATTTTTTTTATTTCTCTTCGACTAATTTATACAATCAACAATTTAATTTTATTTTTTTAGTTGTCTAAATGTAGTCGACTGTATCAAAAGGATTGAATCTTAAAAACCTATCATAATCCTTTCCGTTCCTTAACAATGTATATCCGTACTGAAATAAAGATAATAACGAGAATAAGATTGTATCGAGTCTAGAGAATGGTTTATTGTAATAGATTTCCACTCGATAGAATACAAGCTATATCTGTTGCCACAGTACAAATCTTCAAGTAAGAATGTAATTTGGGATTGTTTTTTATATAATTTGATTGATATTCCTCAAGTGAAATGAATGAGTTGGCATATTGCTCCAAAGAGAATCGTATTGATGAGACATCGATCTTTGAAAGTATGTGTTTATATATTTGATTTTCAAGACTCTCTGTTTCCACAATTTGTGTATTTCTTTCCTCTTCACCTGAATCAATTGATCGCAAACTGAAAATAGCATCATCGAAACGCTTCTTAAAGTCCTGATATCTATAGTTATTCTCTCCAACCATTATTGTTATTGATTTTATTGTTGGTGTTTGTTGAAAGTGAAAATAACTAATGATTTGACCACTATTATTACTACTATTAACATAAATATTATTACTATTAAACTCTTTGATCGATGAGATAGCACCAATATGAAAATCATTTGAAACAAGTGGTGTGTCCATATTAAAAATAGGTGAAACAAGTATGTTGTCATTGCCAACCGTAGATGCAGTAGCAGGTGTATTCAATAATAATCTTTGAAATATAGAATCATTGATATTCCTGAAAACCAATATGTTTGATAGATTTAAATAGTGAAGTGCAACCGCGTCTATGTCTCCACTGACAAACAGACAGTTAACATTGAGTTGTACCAACTGTTGGACCCATCGCTTATAGATTGATTCTTCATCGCTTTGCCAAGTAAGTAGATCTTCGATTCTAGTGAATTTCAACTCCATTTGTAGATCACTAGATTGTGATCTCTTTAAATCACCATCAAAAAACAATACTCTAGCATCCAACATTTCCTTACATCTGGAGCATCTATAAATCGGTAGAACCAATCCATCTAATATGTTAATCCTATAGCCATTACTATTACCGTCATCATCATCATCATAATAATAATCATCATCATCTAATGATTTCATTAAATAAATAGATTGCAATCTCTTACTCCAACTATCATTATTACTATTATTCTTTTTAGTTGTTGATAATAAACTTAATGCTTTTTCTATTGATATTGTAACTATATTATTATTATTACTATTATTATTTATAAGTGTATTGATCAAATTATGATCAATAGTTGTGTTATTGGTGTCATATAATGATGGTAATGTTACCACTTTCTTTTTTGCGTGATTATAAAGATAGTCGACAACATATGCTAAACCTTGTCTGTAACCATCAACAATAACATTAGACTCCAAACCATTAATGAAGAGAGTCATTGCATTCTTTAGCATAGAGGTAGCTAAAATCAGTGTCAAGGTTAATTGATTGCTATCAGCAAGATAGTCAGAGTTTAACAATAGCTTTTTCAAATAGATTGCAATAGGATGTTCTATTTCTAAATATTTTAATATAACATATGGATCTGAACTAATTATAACTCTGAATACACCAAGTTAATAACATTTTAAGTATTTTACAATTAATACATATAAATTATTTAAGCTTACGATTTTGATTGATTATCATATAATATCTTTGATGTATTACTACCATTCTTACTACAATACGATATAGATTCAGTCAATGATGTTAATATATTTAAATTACTTCTTAGTGTATCTAATGTAAATAAGTGATTCATTATCTTTAAAGACAACTTTGTGATTAATTAAATATGATGCAAATTATTTTGATCAATAGCGTTTTTTATTTTTGGTGATCTGCTTTTAATTTGATTTTTTTGATTTTCTGTTTTTCTTTGATTTCTTTGTGGGTGACTTTTTTTTGCTGACAACTGATTTGGTAACAGTTGTAGTGTCTTCCTCTTCCTCTTCTTCCTCTTCTTGTTCTGGTTCTGGTTCTTCTTGTTGTGCCTCGACAATGTTTTGAATTGGTTCTTTCTTCTTTTTGGCTGTTTGTTTGGATGTTGCTGGAGTTTTCGATGCTTTGGCCTTCGATGGTTTAGCAATGATAATCTCTTCCTCTTCCTCTTCGATATCTTCTTGAGTGGTATCGTTTTCTTTTTCGTCAGAGGTTGTTGTTAGCATTGTTGTTGAAACAGTCGATGTTGTTATCATTGTTGTTTCTTCATCTTCTTCCGCTGCCTCTTCTTCTTCCTCTCCTCCTTCGAGATTCTTTTCAATATCATCGGTTGACATCGATATTGATTCATCCTTTACTTCACTCTCATCTAAATGTTGATCGGTTTCAATTTCTTCATCGTCATATTCCTCTACCATGTAATTGGAGGTGTCGGTATCGAATGAAATTTCACTGTGGTGGGAAGTGTCGACCGCTTGAATTCTAGGTGGAATGTCGTCAGAGTCAAGTGCATCCAATTGTGATGTATCAACAGTTTCTTCTTCCATTGTTGTTTCCTCCTCTACACCAGCTGAAGTTTCCAATGCTTCAAGTGGTTGTTCTTCAATTTCTTCAACTCCAACATGTAGCTGTGACGATGATGATGGCTCCATCTCACTATCTTCATTTGAAGTTGGAGCGGAGGTTGAAGTGGAAGTAGTTAAAGTTGATGTGACTGTTTGGGTATCAATCTCATTGGAAGTTGATAAAATTTCAGATGTTACAGTTGCTGCAGTAGAAGTGGTCAATAAAACTGCATCTTCAAGTTGACTATGTTGTTCTTGTTGTTGTTGTTGTTTTTGTTGTTCTTGTTCTTGTTGTTGCTGTTGATGTAATAATTCTTGTTGTTGGTGTTGTTGACTGATCTCAGACATGAAAGAGGAGATTACATTCTGTTGCTCGGCAATCGACATCTCTTGCTCTTGAACTTGTTCGGCAAGATCGGTAGTCAGGATACTGGAAGTGTCAATTTGGAATGAAGCTTGTGCTTCATTAATTTCATCCAACATACTCTTCTCTTCACCACTATAACTAGTTGACAAAGTATCTGTATTCATAAAACTATCTTGTTGTTGTTGTTGTACAATTTGTTGTTCTTGTTGTTGCTGATGTTGAACTTCTTGTTGTTGTTGATGTTGTTGTTGTTGTTGTTGTTGTTGTGATAAATCTTCTTGAGTTGTTTCAATTTCATCTTCATCTTCATAAAAGCTATCACTT
This sequence comes from Heterostelium album PN500, assembly GCF_000004825.1. NCBI lineage: Eukaryota > Evosea > Eumycetozoa > Acytosteliales > Acytosteliaceae > Heterostelium > Heterostelium album. The sequence goes on from NW_008805075.1 coordinate 764,781, forward strand.
TCATCATCTTCTTGTTCTTCTTTTTCAAATTGTTGTTGTTGAGATGATTTTGGAGCGGCAGATTCTTCTTCGTCGGAATCAACAATTTCAAATGGCTGCTCTTCTGAACCACCTGTTTGTTGTAATCTCTGTTGATGCTCCTCATCGTATTCGTCATCGTATTGATCGTCATCTTCCTCCTCTTCGTAGTCGTCTTGTTCCTCTTGTGGATATCCTCCTCTTCTAAAGTTCATGGTGGCGAATATCGGTTTCTGGTCAGGGACATCCTCGTGAACAATCATATCGTCTTCTTCATCGTACATTCCGTCGTCGTCCTCGTCGTCGTCATCGTCGAAATCATCCATGGTAGCAAGATTCTTTTGACCATATCCACGAGTTCCAACACTATATAGATCCTCATCATCTTCCTCCTCTTCTTCTTCATCCTCGTCGTATTCCTCTTGATTTTCATCGACCTCGGCAAAGTGCATATTGTCATAGTCGTCTTGGTCGTCGTAGTCTTCATCATCGGATCCGCTTCCCATATAGGAAGTCTCTGCTCTTGTTTCGATTGGATACTCAATGTTAAGTGACTCTTGAATGTTGACACGATTGGTCTTTGAAGATGGAGTACCACGTACTTTAAGAGCAGACTTTAAAGGTTGCCAAACGGCTGGCGATGAAACTGGACTCTCCTGAGTGGAGTTGGAAGAGGTAGACGATGAACTAGATGACGATGGTGATGATCTAGATCCAATGTTATATCCATATTGTTGAATCGGTGAGGGAATATCTTCTTCCGATGATGTTAGTTCTTCGACAACTTGTTGTTGTTCTTCTCCCATTTTCTCATCAGCTTCTTCCTCTTCTTCTTCTTCTTGGTCGTCCATCATATCTTGATCGTATGAAATAACTGTCTTTGGTTGAAGTTTTTCGATTTCCTCTTCCATCATTTCCTCTTCAGATTCAATTTGTCCTACTCTCTCTTCTTCCTCCTCTAACATTTGATCCTGTTGTTGTTGTTGTTGATGTTGTTGTTGTTCCAACATTTGTTGATCTTGTGAAGTTGACGAGAATGCAGGTGGTCTATTCTGAGGAAGTGTACTTCTCTTGATGAAATCCTTAAATGAATCGGTATCCAATGATTTAGCATCTAAATTCATGGTATTGGTAAACATCTTTGTTGGTGGTTTATCAAGAATCTTTGGTTGGAAGAGGAATGATTGATCCATTTGTTGTTGAGATTGACTTTGTTGTTGTTGTTGCTGTTGTTTTGATGTAATTGATCTTGGTAACAATGGAATATCCTCAAAAGTTTGATAAACTTGTGATGAAGCTTGTTGTTGATTATTACTATTGAATAAACTTCTCTGTTCGAATGGCAATGCAATTTCATTGTTCAACATGATCGATTTCAACCCGTCGAATCCAGCTCCGAGTAGGTTACGTGAGATCTGCCCGTAGTTGTTGACTCCCTCGGCGATACGACCACGTCTTACCATGTAGATTGGCACCAACTGGACAGCGTTAATCTTGTAGAGATAGTGAATGAAACACTGGTCTTCAAAGTCATCGAGTGGCATCTCCATCAGCTTATCCAACTGACGGTGTTTCAAACAGTAGTTGTAGATCTCTTGCATCAGTGGCTCAGTTGCAGATGGCTCCAAACTTGGGAATCTCTTTCTAAAGTTTCGCTCCAAGAGCAGCGACTCTACCAGACAATCGTTTGCCAACAGAACCTTGACAGAGAGCATCGCTTCTTTCGTATCCTTTGGATCGAATCCCACGCTCTTCATAAACAACAAGGCATTCTTATGACCACCCATAATAAAGAATCTACTCAATATCCAATATGCATATTTCTTTGCTTTCTTTGACGAATTCAATAAATAATATGCTTGCTATATAATAATAAAACATTAACAAATATTAATATTAACAAACCACTATTCAAACTATTATAAGTAATACTTACAGAAGTTGACTTTTCAATATCGGTTTCAACTAATGGTGCACTATCTAAATACCAAACTCCAGTGATAAATGCAATGTCTGATTCTGAGATATAGAATGTTGTACTCAATGATTCTAATATGTTATTTGGTAATGGTTCAATCAAGTCCATATCCAACAAGAGATAATATAACTAAATAGAGAGAGAGAGATTAACCAGTGAGTTAGTAATTGTTGAAATTTCAAATCTGGAAATAAACCAAGTCTTGTACTTACAAGATTAAGGAGTTTAGTGAATTTCTTTGTTTGGAAAAGATCAAGGAATCGTTTCAATTGGATGGCTGTGGTGGGTGGATAAGATTCGGTGATTTCCATTTGCTCGTAGATCATGTCAATGAAGAGTAATTGATCTTTCTGAGTGACTGGCAAGTTTGATGAAGCCAGTTGATCTTTTAATAGTTGACGTTCGATCGATGAAACCTTTGGGAGGTTCTCGAGTATCGATATGATCTTTGGATTGAACAAGCCGTTGATTGAAGACCACTTTACAATCTCCAGGTACTGTGCAGCTGACAATACAGCTTCGTATTTACTCTGAAGATAGGGTGTCACCTCCTCGGTCTTGTATTCAGTTCTATATCGATCGCAAAGACACTCAAACACCTGGAAGATATCCAACATTCTCAAATAGACATTCTCTAATCTATCTCTCAATCTTTGTCTACCACGATCCTCACTTGCTTGTGTGAATATTTCAGCAACTAAAAGTTGAAAAAAAACATATTAGTCATATATATACTCTTACTTTTTAATTTATATTTAACTTACAATTTAAATTATTATTTAATTGTTCAAAATATTCCCATGATAAATCCAGAATTAATTTTGGATTTGATAGAATATATGAAATATTATCATTTCCATTATAATCTTTTGTAACTGTTGTTGTAGATTGTATATCTGGATTATTAAAAAGAAAATAAATAAAAGGTTACTTGTTAATAAAAATGGACCAGTCCAGTAATAATTATTCCTTTTACACTAACTTACAATCATTTACAAGTGAAAACATATTATTTTCAAGGGCAAATAATATTAGTTCGTTTCTTTGTTGTGCTGGATCGCTTGATGATTTCTGTTGGTTGAATATTTGTGAGTCGAGGAATCTCTGGTAGACTGGAGTGGGATTGACGAACGAGAGGAATCCATTTCTTGACATATAGTCAATGGCACGATCCTGTGGATTGAAATAGGTGTGCGAGGTAATAGATGCACCGTCTAGCAGTAGTAGCAAGTCAAAGCTACTGTGTGCAACGGCAATCGATTGGTAGGTATCGTCTTCGTCGATGTCCATTCCCTCTTTGCCTAGAATGCGTCTGGAGATCGAGTAGGGATTGACCCAACACGCTGAAACCTGATCGTTGTGACTGAATGAATTCATCGATGCTATTGGGATGTCAAAGAGACACTTGTCAATCTCTGTTATATCTTTGGAGAGTCGTTCAAAGAGGAACAGATCAAACAGTTTGATGTTTACTCTTGGACGTCCACTGACCGGATCGATCAACTGGTAAATGAAAATCGACTTGGAACGTGGAATACTGTTGTTGTTATTGGAACTGTCGGACTCTGCGATATTCACTTCTTTTGGAGTGTGGAAATAACTCATCTGCAGGATATTGCCACTGAGATTGCCAGAGACAACATTGGTGGCAATGTCCAACTTCTCATTGGTGATGTCTTGCAGTGTAACAATGTTTTTCGGTATGTTTGAACTACTGGATTGCGCTTTGATAAAGTCAATCTTGTAGAGCATGATCGATACGGCTGTGGAGCCATCCGACGAGGAAGCGTCGACGGGAGTGGACTGCTGATGGTTACTACTGCTGTTGTTGTTCACGAGCGAGTGTGAACCTCTTCCAATCCAGAGATAGGAGGACGATGAATCGGGATCGTCTTCCAACTCTTGCAACAGGAAGTGTGTTACCGCCGGACAACGCTGTGGAAACTCTTTGATCGCCGAGCAATAGCTGAGCTCAAAAGTATCGCTCGAGAACAGCTGGAACACACCGATACTGTATCCAATGGCTATGACGCGAATCGACGAGATATAGGCGATGCTTGTCACATAGACACTGGATGCCGGCAGCTTCACCGTCGATTGATCGTCGGCGAGCAACGCACCGATATTACTGTCGCGAATGATGACGCCATCGACCGGCGATCGACTAGGATAAACGAAACGGTGTTGCTGATCAAAGTAGTTATCACCGATCGCCACGAATGGATATTGATGACGCTGTTGCAACTGTGCGAATCTGCCCTTGTCGTACTGATTGATTGCCAGCTGCTGAAGAGTGTAGATCTGGCTGTTGACCGGTGTGTTTCGCTCAAAGTGCAGATCGAGAAGCATCGCTGCCGGGCCAGCACTTCTCAGCCCGAGAGCAACCGGCACTCTAAACATCGATAGGCCATCCAAGAGTATGGGTGAATCGCCTTGTGTCAGGGGATCGAGCTGTGTGATCCTAGAGACTACTGGACCGACATGGATCGTTCTTATCAACAGTCCATTCTGACAGTCCAACACCTTCAAAATACCTTGTTGTTGATGGTTGACAACCGCTGCTACCAAATAGATTGAATCTGATAATCTTAATTCTGAAACCGCTGTAACAATCATCTAGATGTATATACATTATTTATGTTAGTAAAGAATTGAAATATATATATATACAATTGATCTGTATAGAACATGATTTCTTACCTCATATTTCTGGTCGATAAAACAAAATGTTGTCATACGAATACCAGTGTAGATATCGTAGATATAGATTTCATTTTCGTGATAGAGATATGTCCATTTACCATTGGAGGTGATACCAGATGGTATTTCTCTTGGTAAAATCTTAATGGTATTGTTATTATTGTTTTGTTGGTGTTGTAGTTGTTGTTGATGATGTTGTTGTTGATGTTGATGATGATGATGATGTGTATTTGAGGATGATTGTTGTTGTTGATCAATATCATCACTATCATTCTCCATTGAATTACTACTATCTTGTTGATCGAATAACAATTCATTGCTCCATGGTTTTTGTGGATACAACTCTACATTCTTTGATGAACTACTGCTGCTACCACCACTATGATTACGACCATTATTATATTCATTAAAAGAAGGCATATTTATATAAAAATCTATATATTTTTCATCTACCTTTTTATAATTTATATTAAATATATAAATAATTGTAAAATAAATATATCTATATATAGATATAAAATTATAATCGGTAAAAATGAACTTACTCTTTGAGTTCAGAACAACTAGAAATCATCAAATAACACACAAAAAAAAAAATTCTAAAAAAAAAAATGAAAAATATTATTTTTTTTTTAAAAAAGCGAGGGATTTGATTGTTTTAAACACACCAAGATGGGCATGATTTGCCAGTCGGTCGTGTTTTAAACAATTTTTAATTAAATTAATTTTTTTTCTTTTTCTTTTCTATTTATATAAACAGATCAATTTATTAATTAATTAGTTAACAAAGTTATGACAGATAATCAAAAAGAACAACATCAACAACTAAACTATCCAAAGAGTATACAAGTAAAAGGTACAGACTCTGAGGGTACGATTGTATATAAAAATTTAAATGAACTTTGGAGTAAAGAATTGGTAAACGATAATAATAATGATTTGAAATGGTATACTTCTGCTGGTATGTTTTTTTTTTTTTATTCACACATTTTATATTGATATTGATATCATTCATTCATTCATCATCACCAAATTTATATGTAAATAAATAAACAGCTGACTATTGGAAATCTGTAGATGCTACTGTAGATGGAATGTTGGGTGGTCTTAGCTATGTATCCGATACAGATGTAGAGTGTAGCAATAAGTTTATCACTGAAATGACATCATTGGGTAGAGGTAGAGCTTTGGATTGCGGTGCTGGCATCGGTAGAGTCACTCAACATCTGCTACTTCCACTCTTTGAGAAAGTTGATCTTCTCGAACAGAATCCACTATTCTTAGATGAAGCTAAAATTATATTTAAAGAGTAAGCTAATTTAGATATCTAAAGTAGTATTAATATTAATATATATTAATGTCTTTTCTCTCTCTTTGTTTGTTTTTGTATATAATTTTAGTGAAAAAAGAGTTGTTAATTATTTCGCAGTTGGATTACAGGATTTCGATTTTAAAGATAAGAATAATGGTGAGCCGATTAAATATGATTGTATTTGGGTGCAATGGGTTATTGGACATCTTACAGATGTAGATTTCATTACGTTCGTTAAGAAGTGTTTGGGCGCGTTGAATGAAAACGGTGTTCTTTGTATCAAAGACAATATAGCAAAGAAAGGTTTCATCATGGACAAACAAGATAGTAGTGTCACTCGTACCGATGAACACTTACGTTATCTCTTCAGTCAGGCTGATGCAACCGTCACCAAATCAATCTTACAACCAAACTTTCCTAAATCATTATTCCCAGTTAGACTTTATGCAATCAACTCAACACCAACTACAACTTCAACATCTGAAACTTCAACAACTACAACATCTGAAACTTCAAATGTTTAAATTAAAAAACTATATATTTATATATAAAATAACTCTTATTATTTAAATTATAATTTTATTGTTTTGTTTTGTTCAACAAACAAAAGACCATATTTTAATGGTTGAATCATCACCTGAAGATGCCAAAATGTTTGGTTTCTTTGGATTCCATCTAATTGAGTTGATATCGGATTTATGTGCTTTTTCATGTTTATATAATATTTCGTATTGTTCGATTTCATTTGGTGTTGTTGATGATGAAGAAGATGAATCGGATTGCTGTTGTTGTTGTTGTTGTTTTTGATGATAAATGATGATGGAATCATCACCACCACCTGTACATATCAATTGTTCAGTTGGTGACAACTCTTGGTTGTGTGACCAATCCACTGAGAAAATAGGACGACTGTGTACCGATTCCAATCGGCTGAGTAACTTCCATCGGCCGGTGGTGCTATCGAGTCGCCAGAAACAAACACTACGATCATCGCTACACGACACCAAACGATTGCCACTCGCATTGAACTGTATATCCCAAATAGTTGATTCGTGAGCACTCAGTGTATCGATACACTCCCAGTCGCCATCTGTATCCTGCCACATCTTGATGGTATCGTCGTACGACGCCGATGCCAATATCTCCAAACTCGGATGCCATCTCACACATTTCACATCTTGACTATGTCCATTGTTAATAGATATACATTCGAAATCTTGGTCGTCTTCCACTTTAATATGCGATGTTAGTTATGTTTGTTCAATATTACTTCAAAACTTGTAATGATAAGTTGTAACTACTTACTTTGCCATATCCAAATAGATTTATCACGTGAACATGTTGCCAAGAGTTGACCGGATGCATCCCATGCCACTGATTTTACTTCGAAGGAATGACCTTCGAGTGTTGATATATGGTTGAATTCACCGTTGTTCACTTCCCAAATCGATGTAGATGCATCGAATGATGCAGCGGCAAGATATTTTCCGTCGGGTGACCATGCAATACGACGAACAGTCTTCTCGTGTGCCTCTAACTTTTGAAGAACAACCCATTTATTCTCGCTTTCCTCCATCCAAATATGTATAGTTTTATCATCTCCACAACTTGCTAACAGCTTACCATCTGGTGACCACTCTATATTCCAAATCTTTGATGGTTGATCATCTTAACAATCATAACAAACAAATAATCAAGTAGTAAAAAAAAGTTGTTAGTTTAATAAAGAGATTAAACGATAAACAAACTTAAACTTAAAACTTACATGATAAAACAGATATTTCATTTAAAGACATATCTTTATATTTTATATTTATTATATATTATAAATCTAAATTAATAGATATATGTTTGTTTTGTGTGTTAAGTAATCGTTTTGATTGATTGCTAATGTGTGTGTTGATAGAGATCTAAAAATTCATTGAATTTTAAAAAAAACAAATCAAAACAAGTGTATAAAATAATGATCTTTGTTTTTTTTTTATTTTATTTAAATCATTTTTGTGTTGTAATTTTAAAATATATATATTTATATTGTATTATAATTTGTAGATAGAAGAGAAGAGAATAGAAATGTCAAATACATTAGATATAGAGAAACATGTTAAATATTTTAAGAGATGTTTAAATGCATTGCCTTCGCCCTACGCAAAAGGTCTAGCCAATCATCTATCTCTTACCTACTTTGTAATTTCAGGTCTTGATTTGTTAGGAAAGATAGATGAAATTCCAATCGCAAAGAAAGATATAATCGATTGGGTTTACTCAAGACAAATCATACCATCAGAATCAAACCCAGATGGTATGTAATTCATAACAACAACAACATAGATTCTATATGATTAAATTCTAAAAGTACAAATACTAATAGTAATTAAAATGTTATTTATTTGAAACAGATTTCATAAAGAATTGTGGATTTAGAGGAGCAAACTTTTTGGGTCAACCATATTGTGGTGGTGTAGGTTGTCGTTGTCTGTTTGATTTCGATATGCCGAGTATTGCCAACACCTATTGTGCTCTGGCCATTCTTAGAATAGTTGGCGATGACTTTGGCAGAGTGAATCGCGATGCTATCACTCGTAGTTTGAAGTTGTGTCAGCAACCCGATGGTTCTTACGTTGGCACTCCATTTGCTGGTGAGAGTGATATGCGTCATCTCTATGCTGCCTGTGTCTGCTCTTTCATGATGGACGACTGGCGTGGTATTGACCGTGACGCCGCCACCAAATATATATTGGCATCGCAAAACTACGAGTATGGATTCGCTCAGGTTCCAGGACAGGAGGCACACGGTGGTTCCACCTACTGCGCGGTGGCGTCTTTGTCGCTCATGGGCAGACTCGACCTGCTCACTGGCGAGCGTCGTGATAAACTCGTACATTGGCTTGCCAACAAGCAGATCACCGGTTACTCGGGACGTATCAATAAGGATCCAGACACTTGCTATTCGTTCTGGGTCGGTGCAACTCTTGCCATTCTCAACGAAACAAAGGTTGTCGATCAGATGTTGCTACGTGGATTCATCTACTCTGCTCAGGATCCAAACATCGGTGGAATCGCCAAAATACCTCAGAACATGCCGGATTTACTTCACTCCTATATGTCACTCTCTGGATTGACACTACTCAACGAACCAAACCTCAGACCACTCAATCCATCACTCGGTATCTCACAAAGAGCTGCCGGTGAAAATTGGAATAAAATTTTAATTAATTAATTGATTCCAAGTTAAGTTATAAATGAATAATAAAATGATATACAAATTAAAATACAACAACCAAACTTATTATGAACAATTAATAAAAAAAGTAGAATATTCTGATATTAACGATTGACAAAAGAGACATTTTCATAATATTATAACTTATATTTATTAAGTGCGAGAATACAAAAAAGCTGTGCAAACAAAACCCAACCTGTAAAATGAAATAACACAACTTCAAAAGTTAATATCAAACTAACATGTGTTTCAAGTATTGTTGTATCTGATTCACATGTTACAAGTTGGTTTGTTTAATATCCTTAATAAGTTTTATTAATGGTGATACTTGGTATATCGAAATCAAGATTATTTTTGCAAAATGCAAACAAAAGCTTTGCAAAATTTTTTCATTTTTTGGGGAGGGATAAAATGAAATTACACATCTGATCAACTAAAAAATAACACTTGAATATTTAATTAAGTAAATTAAATAAAAGATAATAATAAATAATCACATATTATATTGTAAATAAAATGTTAGATAGAACTCAAACTAAAACCAAAGAGATTGAAGGTTCATTGAAAGAATTGGTAGAGTTATACAATGAAGATATTAATGCTTTGAAGGAAGAGATCAAAAATCTTGAGATTAGAAAAGCAGCTTTTCTCGATGTGAAGAAGGCCATCGATATATCATTGATACCCGATCCAATCACACTGAACGTTGGTGGCATGAAATTCCAGACCTCAAAGTCAACATTGACAAAGATACCTGGTTCCTACTTTGATGCAATGCTCTCCGGTCAAATTGACATTCAATCTGTATCCGGTAAACCAAATAATACATTCTTTATTGACAGGTAAGTAAAATGTATCCATTTATATGTTTACACTCTTTAAATAATCATGATTACATTTAACTTAACATACAATCTAACTATTTTAATAGAGATGGAACTCACTTTAGATACATATTGAACTTCTTACGTGATGGTGACACACCTATACCCGATTCCGTCAAGCCTGAAGTCAGCAAAGAAATGAAATTTTACAAACTTGTACCGCCAACACAATCCGATTTGATAACTCATGACCAATTTAAGATTATCAATGGATGGTTAGGTGGTGAATTAAGTTATGAATTGATTTACAAGGTAACATATCTTTAGCTAAATACATATAACGTTTATTAATATTGTTTTTTTATATTATTAATAATACAACAAAACACTCAGGGTACAAAAGATGGATTCGAATCAGCTAATTTCCATACAAAATGTAATGGTAAAGGTGCAACTCTTACTGTTGTCAAATCGAGTGATGGCAATGTGTTTGGTGGTTATAATAGTCAGTCATGGAATAGTAATGGTGCATACTGTGGTGATAACAAGTGTTTCATCTACACAATGGTTAATAAAAATAATATTGTACCTACCAAGTACGCACCTATTGGCAACAACACCAACATTGTCTATGGAAACAACGGCTATGGACCAACCTTTGGTAGTGGTCATGACCTCTACATCAGCAACCAATGCAATGTAAACCAACAAAGCTATCAAAACTTTCCGCACTGTTACGCGGACACCACAGGCAAAGCTAAAGCAACATTCGCAACAACCTATAACTTTACTGTCTCTGAAATCGAGGTATTCACTGTACTTTAAATCAACATAAAAAAGCTCGTTTGACTCCCTAGGTTTTAATTTGGTTGGCTATAGTATGCTGTTACACCACCATTCAATAATTATTTTAAAGATCAAACAATTTAATTCGAGATTGCAACTCCCAATGTTAATAAGCAATAAAGAATAGTTATTAATTAAGACGGTGCACCTTTGAACTAACTTTTTTCGAAAAAATAAAATAAAATTTACATGAGGTGAACCCCAAATTTTAATTTTTCCATCTGTCACTGATTGGAATTAAACAATTGATTTAAAAAAAAGTGATTAAACCAACACTATCAGTTACTAAATTAAATCACTAAATAAAATAAAATAATAAGCTCAGATCAATAAATCACCTATCCATAAAATACCATTTAGAGATTCTTTGTATACTTTTATTAACAAATATTCTTTTAAATTTCGCTTTTAACTGTAAAAAATTGTTTAATATTAAAGTTTAGAATTTAGGTATAAAATTTTAATGATTTATCTCTTTTAATATTTAATTTGGATGATAATAAAAATTTTTTTAAATTTGAAAAAATATTTTTATTTATTTTGAGTAAAATGGTAGTCATCTGCATAACAGCACTAGACAATGGAAAAAGATAAATTTTTACAGATATTTAATAATATTGTATTAAATAAATTAATATTCAAACATGTTAGTAGCATACATGATGTTGTTTATAAAGGTTTAGAAAAATTTAGTTGGTCGGAATTAATTAAGTATCCTGATAAAATGGCTGGTAACTCTTATCTAAATGAACTTAAACTGTATTATACCGATCATTCTATCACTGGTGATATGTATCCAACAATTGAAGCGGCAATCAAAAGTGGAAGTTTTGAGATATTGAAATATCTGGTCTATCTTCTCAAACCGATATCAAGTTCGAGTTTACATCAAAAAGTATCTTTCGATGATATCTTAAAATATGCAGCGGAGCATGGTAGTTTGGAGAAAGTCAAATACATTTGTGAAGAGTTTTCAAAGAAGAGATTGAATTACTATAATGCATTGATGGTGGCACCGTTATCTGGAGACATTGAAATAGTCAAGTACTTGGCTGATAAACTGGAGAATTGTGGTTATTCACAGAGTAGAAAAGAAGGAGATATAAATACAGATGTAACTTTTGATAGTGCTGCCAAAGTCGGACGAATTGACATAATTGAGTGGTTGGCAGAACATAGATCAGAAGATAGAGCTGGTAGTAATATGTATTATGGTGCAATTAATGGTGGACATCATCATATTGTTCAATACCTACTCGATATCAACGAGCCAAGAAGAGAAGAACCACACGAGAGATATGGTACATTGTTTGACTATTCAATCTATTGCGATCAATTGGAAATAGCAAAGCTATTGCATCAACATAACATCAGAGCATCATTTGGAAATCTAATAGATGTGGCTGCATTAGATGCAAATCTTGATAAGATAAAGTGGCTCAATGATAATACAACTGTTATTGCAACTGTGGAAGCCATGGACAATGCAGCTTTTAAAAACAACATTGAAATTCTCAAATGGTTAAAACAACATCGAAATGAAGGTTGCAGTCACCATGGGTTTTTAGATGCCTGTCATAAAGGTTATATGGAAGTTGCACAATGGTTATGGTTAAATTATCATGAAACAATAATACTTGAACCTAGTGTTGCAATCGATGCAGCGATTGGAAATGGTAATCTAGAGCTCGCCAAATGGTTGTTTACAGATCTAAATCAACGACCATCTGCATTGGGAATGGATCAGGTCGCAATCAATAACTACAAACATATCCTCAAATGGCTGGTTGATAATTCATTATTCTCATTTTCAACATCAGCAATCGATAATTTATCGAGAACTGGCAATCTCGAGATGATAAAATGGCTCAATGAATATGATCCAAGTATAGGGTGTACAGAACGTGCTATACATGCAGCTGTATATCATGGTCAATTCGAAACAATGAAGTGGCTCAGAGAGAACAGAACTGAGATTTCCAGTTTGAAAACTATAAATCATAGAATTTACAGAGGAGGTGCAGAAGCTATCAATTGGGCATGGGATAACTTTGAAATCGATTTGGATGAAATGCTTAACAAAGCAATTATCATGAATAAATCAGAGGAAGTTGAAAAAATTATCAAACGGAATCCCAGCTTTATTTTGGACAATAAACATATCTCAAACACCTTTTTCAAAGCAAAACGAGATATCATCAAATTTTTCCATGACAATAATACACCGGGTGTATTCAATGACAAGTCGATGGAGAGTGCAATCAAAGGAATGCAGATTCCACTTGTTAAATGGCTCTATGAGAATAGAAGTGACTGTCAATGTACAATTGATGGATTTGTGGTTGCCATTGAAACAGGACATATGGAGATGATCGAATATCTCTTGTCTAAACATCCAGAGTTTGCCAATCAATTAACAAAACCAAAGGAACTTCTTAAACATTATTTTAAAAAGGACGATATCGAAATGATTGAATTCATTTTGGACAAGATCAACTTCTAAGAAAAAGTTCTAAATCAATATAAAAAATCGATAAAAAAAAAAAAAGTATATTCAAACATTTCAAAACAACTTCTACAAGATCACATCAAAAGAAAATATATCTCTGCAATATTAATAAACACTGATGAATAAAGTGGTAACCTTAATTATATCATACACTGTTTATTAATTTGTTTTTTATTATTACTTGGTTTTTACTGATGTTTTATAAAATTTATTAGAGAGAATTAAAGAGCACATTAGTTTGTAATAAATTATTTTATTTTTTGGTCCCGTTAATGGGTACTTTTTTTGTTTAACTATTGGCATTATTGAAAAGTAAATGATTATTAAAATAGGCAGCTTTGAAAGAATAAAAGTCATTATATCATATAAATTTTGATGTAAAATGGCAAATATTTGACATCTTGATTCTTTTTTTATAATTACATATAAAATATCAGTATGAATAGCTATTTACAGTCAAACACTTAAAGAAATGTATTCGTCAATTCAATTCAACAACAATCATCATCATCAATAGATTAAGAGATCAAAGAACTTGTACAATAAAACAGTAGGTTATTCAATTACTAATAATAGTTCAAATAATGCACTACAACACATCAATCTTTTAATCATCAGTTAGATTTTCACTACTCTCATTCAAGACACTAAAGTAGAGGATGGTGTTATTTCAATCACAGCTATCTATAACAAATTGTAAGTATAAAGAATCTAAATATAATTTTCTCTTATCAATAAATCGATTATTTTTTTCAAAAGATGATTATTTTGTTGACATCATTCCCACGAGATCTAGAGTTTCTTTGTCAAAGAGAAATTTAAAGAATTCAAAGATAGTAAAGACAATTTTAAATAATCTTTGCCAATAAAAAAAGGAATAAGATCATTCTTCAAAGTCCCCAAATTTATATTATTATATTATAAAAAAAAATAAAAAAAAAAAGTAATAAAAGGGTCATCTATTCATTCCCTTTAATCAGTTTCGAGGTGATTGATATGGATCAAAGCATCATATCATTGTAAGTAATACCAAAATATTATTATTTATTATTAATTATTTGCTTAATTTTTATCTAATATTTTTTATATTTCTATTCTTTTTTTTTTTTAAAAAAATAAATAAATTAAAAATAAATAGATGCACCCAAACTCAAACCATGTCGTATGCAAAGATAATTTATTATCTATATTTCTGTAAGACAGTTTCTGCTGGAAATTGCTGCTGTATCTTGGATCGTGGGAAGCCAGTATCAAGCTGAGATAACAAAGTCAATATTATTATACCCCGGTCTTGGAAAGACTTCGGGCAAATTTAGTTTCTGCGTTTACACAGTAAGCATTGAACTTTTTTTTTTTTTTTTTTTTTTTTTTTTTTTTTTGGAAAACAAATAGCACAGTTTATTAATTTTTTTCTGTTTTTCAAGAGAATAAACCATTTGATAATCAAAGTAACATTTCATATGATATATAGATAATTATTATGATTATAAGAAAGTGACAGTTAATTGAAAAATAGATTCTTTGTAATAAGTAAAATGAAAAAAGATTGGGCGCTAAAGTCACGATCAAAACCCTTTTTTAATTTTACAAACACGTCCACTTCTCCACCAACAAACAATAACATCAATTACACTTTATCAACTATTCACCAACTATATATATCATCAAGAGCTCTAAGACGATTAATATTAAAAAATCAATCAAAAAAAAAAAAAAAAAAAAAAAAAAAAACGTTTACGAATATGTTCATTTTTTTTATACTCTGATCACATTAACCCCTCTATTTTTGATTTTTTCATTTTTTGTAAAATTAATGCTCAGGCGAAAGTTTGGAGCCAGTTTCATTTTGTGATCAAGTTCTCATTTTTGTCAAAAAACATTTGTTTATCTATTTTAAATAACATCGTATAATTTATATATAATAATTGTTTACTATGTTGCCAGCAGGAGTGTCTTCCTTTGTAAGCTGGTAGAGGTGCGAATCAACTGCGATGTCATGAGTTATCAAATCGTAAGTGAATTTCAAACAACATTTATTTATTTAGTTATTTACTTTTATTAATTTGGACTTTTAACAGTTAATCTTTTCATATAATTTATATAAATTATATAACAAAAACAACCGTATCAGTTTCATTTCAATCAACCAGATTGTTCTTCACTATGTCTATAGTAAATATAATTTAAAAAAAGAAATAAAATACATTAAATAATATTTTTTTTATTATTGTTGTTACAAACTACCCTTCAATCTATCACCATCCTTCTCACTGATCGCCAATCTTTCCACAAATCAATCACCAGGTTACCATCCAATCGCCAGATTTCCATCCAATCAATCGCCAGGTTGCCATCCAATCAATCGCCTGTGTTTCCATCCAATCGCCAGGTTACAATCAATCTCCGGCCTTTCCATCAACGCCAGCTTTCTCACTGATCATCAATAAAAATGACATCATTTGTTATTATCAATTACAATTTAATTAATTATATTATTTATTTGTTTAAATTGAATAATTGTTTCTATATTTGAATCGAATATTTGTTTCTTTGATACCGCCAAAATATTTGATATTGAGGTCCCTAAAATAGACATCCATTGACGTTTAGATACTCAATATGTGTTTGGTTGCAATTTGTTTAATTTTTTTTGTTTGAAACTTTTTTTATTTCAGTTCAAGATTTTTGTGTTGTTTGAAAAATCAGATGGATTTTGTTGATTTGTGATTCTAATATTTGTGTTGTTTGAAACATCAGATGGATTTTGATTGTGATATTTATATTGTTTCGTTCTCAAAAAAAAACAAATATTGTTTGCATCACACAAAATAGGATTTTTTCATGTTTTTGACTTTTTTTGATAATAATTCTCATAGGATTATCAAGGTTTAATAGGAAAGTTGTGACGTGTTTGGATACCTTTGAGCAACCTGTTAACAAAAATGTTCAATCTGCTGCTGTGTAAGAAATCAAATTCAGTAAATATCTATATCAATATTGGCAAAAAAAAAATATTGAATATGAACAAGTGGATATAATAACAAGTGGAAGATGGTTATCACTTATTTGGACTTTTCAAAGTGTGTTCGATTTGTTCAAAGATTGACTCTGCTAATCAAACAAGCCCAATCTATAGGAGGTCATATTATTGGAATATTATTGGAAATCTTACAAATAATTTTCAATCAAAGACAATTGTTAATTTAATTGGACTACCCGATTTAAATCAATGTAAGCATTAATCTTGTTTATTTATTTAATCAAAAACAAAATTAATTATTGTTTATTTATGCAATCTAAAACAAAGCAAAAAAAATGTCGATACATTTTTGATCGCAACAAAAACGATCGAATCAATCAACCAAACTTAAGTTTTGCAATGATCAGTGATTATTGATTGAACGAACGATACACAAAGTGTGTTTTTCAATCTAATACTCAATATATTATTTTTAGTCAGTTTTTATATCTCTTAATAATATTGATTGCTTTTTTAGTAAAACTTTGAATCAACATACCAAAATAAAACAAAACACAAAACTTTATTCTATCTAATGAACTTTTATTATAATTATATAATTTAATTATCTTTTATATTGATCGTTTTATAATAATTGATTAAAAAATATTAATATAGAGATAGAGATAAAGATTAAAAATAATGATAAATAAACAAAAACTGCAACTACTATTGATTACAATATCATTTGTAATCAGTTTAGTCAGTGTAGTTCATGCAATAGAAATAGATTCTCATTCACAACTTAAAGCCTATGATGGTGGTAACTCTATGTATTTATCTTTTTGTTTTTTACGTTTTCATTTTCATTTTATTTTTGAAAGTTGAATGTGATCATCACTCACATGATATTGATATTTATTTTTCAATTATAATAAATTATTATAGATTCAGAGTAGTTGGTAGAAATTTTCCAAATATTCCAATACTTTCGAATACAGTTGGAACGAATCCACCTGTTGTTTTGCTTACAATGGAAACTTTGGAGATACCTACAGTTGGACTGTACCGAGAGCACCTTTAGATTCCACTTCAAAGAAACGTAAGCTAGGTTCAACCTCAGTGATATTTAATCTTCATTTCGATGTCAATGCCGCTCCATACTTTAGTGGTGCATTCGAATATGTCGAGCCGATCATCAATGACCACTCGCCACAGTCGTACTACCCCAATGCCAACGGCAGAACACTCCGTCTCCAAGGACAGTACTTTATTATCAACGACGACGATCCTCATCCCACTGCACAGATGATTCGTCACGACGGTGCTGTTCACGCGCTCACCATCAACAGTGTCGGACACAACGAAATCCAATGTGTAATACCCGATATTTCGCCGCTAGACATCGGTGGTTATGTAATTAAGGTGCGAACCTACACAGGATTGGAAGTGACTGGGCCAAACAACTTTGACTATGTCTTTCCCGTCGTTAGGTCGGTTACACCCGATCGTGGTATCGCAGGACAAACACACGTCATCGTGCTGAACGGTGACAACTTCCATGATATCTTCGGTTCTTCTGTCTCCACCATTACTGTCGGTGGACAACCATGCACCAATCCCCAAGTAGACAAAATGACAGGCGCAATCAGTTGCACGACACCCAACGTAGCGCTAGCACCAAGTCAAGCAGACCAACAAGATATCACATTAACCATCGATGTTCAACAAGCTCATTGTGACAGAAAATTCATATTCTACAGTAAGTAAAGTTAATTATCGATTCTCTATTGATAGAATCTCTTTACTAATATTAGTTTTCTAAAAGCTCCTGAAATTCTAACTATCAATCCAAAGAGAGGATTTGCAGCTGGTGGAACCAATGTTGTTATTCAAGGACACTACTTGATGGATGTAACAGCAGCTAATATTGGTGGATCGATATGTACTATCGATGTTACTACTATCACTGCCGATACTTTTACATGTAGAACTAGTGCTTTCGATTTGAATGATATCACTGGTGTCACTCATAGTCTTGTGGCAACGATTGGCGGTGGCCAATATAGTTCGCCACCCACCGAGCAATTCACTTATTACACACCGAACATCGTATCGATTTCACCTGCTAAAATCATTGACAAAGCTAACTGGGTTGTGACAATAACGGGAACTGGATTCTTTGCGAACAACTTGGTGAAGATTGCCGACCAGGTGTTTGTACCAACCGGTGCATCCACCGACATGATTCTCTATGTCGACGTCGATGCCAGCACACTCTCAGTAGGAAATGCTAATCTTATTGTAAACTCTGATGGCGGTGATTCCAACACTGTTCAGATCGCCGTTGCCAA
Source organism: Heterostelium album PN500 (assembly GCF_000004825.1). NCBI lineage: Eukaryota > Evosea > Eumycetozoa > Acytosteliales > Acytosteliaceae > Heterostelium > Heterostelium album. The sequence continues at coordinate 783,504 of NW_008805075.1, forward strand.
ACCAGAGATCTCTGCTATCACTCCGGCCAACGGATATGTATTCTCTGAGACCGCTGTCACTTTGACCATCAAGGATTTCCCACTTGGTATGACTCAAGACGATATCGATAAATACTTTGTAGTCAAGATTAAAGATAAACTGTGTGAGCGATTGGAACAGGTCGACGCAACCAGAATGACGTGTATGGTGCAACCAGGTGATGCCGTTCAAGCCGAAGATCTATCATTCTCCATCAAAACCATTGCATATACATCAACCGTGAAATTCACTTACTTTGAACCGACAGTAACTGCACAGGCACAATCTACAAACATCCCTAAGGGTGGAGGTAATCTTGTGATCGATGGAACCAACTTGGATCTCGTCTCAACTGTCAAGCTGGATACTGAAATCATGGATATCACAACATGTGTCATTCAAGTCGCTCAAATCACTTGCACTATTCCAGCTCATATTCCAGGTGCTTTCCCAATTGTTTTGGTTGTTGTCGATACCAACGATGTTGAACACGAATACAACACTGGTACAAACATCAATTATGTCGGTCCATCCATTACCAAAGTCAGTCCAAAGTATGGATCGAAAAAGCATGCTGCCACCATCACTCTTGAGGGAACAGGCTTTGGAAATACAGCTGGTTTGATAACTGTTACTGTGGGTGCCAATGCGTGTAACAACGTTGTAGTGGTCACCAACAACATTAAGATCACTTGTGATATTGCAGCACTCGCACCGGCAGTCTATCCAGTGGAGATTCAAGTGCAACCCAACGCACTCACCGCAGCAGTCGATTCAATGGACCAAATTACCTACACTTCAAACACACTCTCTTGTCTTGCACCCGGTGGAGCAGACGGTTCGAGTGCAGCAGTCGATTGGTGGTTTGTCTACAAACTCAGATTGGGAGCAAGCAACCCATATCTCTACATAGATTCCACTATGGATCGTCTCGAAAGAAGAATAAATCTCCAAGATCATCCAACAGCCAACACATATACCAGTCCAATAGAAGCAACTTTCTTACAACACCCAGATTACTACTATATGTTTTTCAACGATCAACCAAACTCTAGAACTACAACCGGTAAAAGACCGAAATCAGTGAGAAAAGTATCAGCACATGGTCATCTGAAAGGTATGATCTTTTGGGATGATCCTGCACCTGTGACTGGACATGTCAGTGGAATTCATATTGAGCACTCCAATCCCGCTTTCCCTTTTCTACAAACCATGCTGGTGCAGCACTGAATGGACCGGACACAGGTATTAAATTCCTTGGTGCCAGAGATTCAATCAATACTTCTTTTGCTATTCTTTCAATCAACTGGAGCATGTTTTCCGTTATATTTCATTCAATGACGGTAATCCACTTGAAAAGCGCCGTGTGTTTGCAAACATGAATACCTGGACACAAATTCAAAAGAATCAATACCCCTATTTCTATGATTATCTCTCTCAACATCTCGGTTACAGCGATCGTGTACCGTCGCTTGGAACACCAGCCAAGAAGAAGCCAAGTGAATTGATGGCCGATTGTAAAGCTGTCATCGCCGGTACCGTTGCCCTAGAGAATGTATGTTGGTGGCGAACCGGACAGATTGCAGTGGCCAACGGTAATCTCAATGCCTACTACTTTATGAAGATAGGAACCGATTTCACCGATAAAAACAGTCCATTTGGAAATGCTAATTTGCCACGTCCACCAACACTCAGCAAATACATCCTAAAGAAACAGGAAACAAGAGTTTATGATGGTATCGATATGTGGATGGTTGTAGCCGATTACTTCCAGAGAAAGATGTTCATTGAAATGTTCTATGCCATCGGTGCCAACCAGATGGAACCAACCGAACAAGTCTTGAATGTTGCATTCCTTGAACTTCCTCAACTACTTGCCACTCGAACACCAAATGGAGCAGGTGGATTCGACTACTCTGATTACCAATACTCGGAAGAAAAAATGAACATGCTAAATTTGGTCTGCCAATGTATCCAGCTTATGGTGCAAACGCAAATAATGCCAATGAAAATTATTTCTGTGTTGGTGATAGCAATAGACATAATGGTCAAGGTAATTACTATTTTAAATCAATTCTTAGTCATGATTTATTAAATTAACCATTTATTTCTTTGTTTATAACATTAAAAGGTGGTCGTGGTGGTGGAGTTGTTTGTATTCAGCATCCAACATTGGTTTATCAATTCCACAGAATGGTTAGACACTACAACACTTTGAATGCAGCCGGTGAACTGACAAATCCTTCTAATAGAGATGCAATTGAGTTTTCTTTTGCAATTAACCAACCAATCAAGCTTGACAGACCAGCCACCTGGACAAACCCAGTCAACATCGAAATCAAAGACTATATTGCCAATGTTCATTACTCAAAGTTGCCAAAGGAAGTCTACCAAGTTCTCCCAGCCACCATCCTAGCGGCACACGATGTGCTCGCCGAGTTCCAAGCACTCAGAACCACCCTTACCAATGTAGCACCAGCAGGTGGCGAGATGACATCGGTCACCCCTCCAGCGACATTCCCGGTAACCCAACCCGATATTATGAATTTCGTTGCAACGGATATCATGACTCTCCACTACCAGGCGTTCGACCAAGCCATTGGATCGGTATGTGATTACGACGCACTGAAAGTTGCATGTTTGCAAGCGGATACACGTGTCACAGAAATCGATAGAACACTTCCATTGGGTTATGCAGCACCTGACTATCCTGCCGCCCATGGATACACCTATGCCGGATTGCAACCATTGAGAACCTACAATTTGAATACCAACAAGGATTTCATTCTACTCAAATTCGTATCGGAATTTATGACCAAACTTCCAAATCCCAAGAGAAATAACTACCAATTTATGATCGATATCACAGGTACTATTTTAACAACTCGTTTCCAACCACCGTTTATTATAAGACTGACAGAAGATATGTGTCAAGAAGAAATTGCTTACTTTATGACACTTCAATACATCTACTACCAAGCTGGTGCACAGAATGAAGCAACTCTATTATACAACATCAATGCCATCAGTCCAAATTGGGCAAATGGTGTAATTTTAGCAATTTCAAAGAAACTTTATAATGTAAGTTAAACATATAATTTAATTGTTTTATATTATTATTAATTTTATTTTATTTATAATTTATAGAGTTTAGTTGTTGGAAAGAATGCAAACTTTGATCCATGTTTTGATAATATTTTTGATAATTTCCCTAATATTGAAACTTATACAGAGTATGTTATTAACAAGTTTTTTTTTTGAAAAAATAATAATACTAATTACTAATATTTTAATGAAAAGTGATAAGGCAATGGATCCACTAAGTTTAACTTTGGAAAAGATTGTAAGAAGATCAGCTGCTGCTGCTTGGGATTGGATGGGTCCATCCTATGCCGATGGTAATGGTGCCAGAGTTAATAGAGTTGATAATGCAGATGTTATTCCAGTGGATTACTTGATGAAGCTGATGATTAAGACCTTCCAAATTAGTGGTGTTCAATCAATGAATGGTTTCGCCAAATTGGTTAAGAAACAATACAAGACTGAGATCAACTTTAAGACCATTCTCATCAATAACTACATTATTAAACCACCTGCACCAAAGGTAGCTGTCGTTGCTAATAATGGTATCGTCCTTATGAATTTACCGATGAACTTCCAATCGAGAAGATTACAAGAGTTGATCGAAGATCCAATCGATTCACAAGCACCACTTCTTCAGAACGAAAGATCATTGGACTCGGGTATTCATCAACTCCTGCTTTCCTACATGAATACAATGAATGAGAGCAGTGTCACTTCACTCACTCAATATGAACAGGAAAAGTTGGAGACATCCATCGACAAGTGGATAACCATACGTAGTCAAAGCCAAGCAATTCAGACATTGTTATTGGATCCAACCAATCAGCACAGCAATCAACCGATTAAGTTTATCGATGAAATCAATCGTGACCAGAATGGCTATCAAATAGATCTTGGATACCAAACGATTGGTACCACCGGTAGTAGATACACATTGTTATCACCTCTTTCCATAGTCTCAATTACATTCGTTCTCGAGAGTATCATGATAGGTGAAGAAGCAAGCAGAGTTTCAATTGGAGATTTAGAATTTTATTATCTTCCAAAGCCAGCCAATTACAATGGTGTCATCACAAGTGATGTCGATGGTATGTTGATTGCAACAGTCAATTCACAACTCTGTGATATCCAGATGGTCAAGTCGAGTGATTTTTCAGCCAAAAGATTCGATTCTATTTGCATAGGAATCGGACCAGTTGTGACATCCATCAGCAACTCCACGGGACCAACCGTGGGTGGTAATATAATTACTCTCAATGGTATCAGATTCAATTCATCGATGACTGTCGCAGTTGGTGACTATGAATGTCAATCCACTACACTTGTCTCTTCCAACCAAATAGTGTGTACAGTTCCTAAGGGTTCAGGTACTCAACATTTGATTCAACTCTTTACCGACCAAACTTTATTCAACCTTCAGAGAACCAAATTCTTCTATTCATACAATGCACCAGCGATCAGCGATATCTCTCCAAATATTATTGAGAGCTACGGTACTGATATCATGACTATTTTCGGTTCTAACTTTGGTGATGATGTCAGCAAAGTCAAGATCATGATTGATGAGAGACTCGAATGTTCTCCAATCATTGGTATTTCATCGGATTCAATCGTTTGTGTTACACCATCTGCCATTGGTGACCATCGTACTGTGACTGTATCTGTTGCTGATCAATCTTCAAGATACACAATCGCTACTCTCGAGACCCAATCATTCAGTTTCAGCGGACCTCAAATCAACGCTTTCGCTCCGAGCTCTGGTGATCCCAATGATGTTATTATTGTACTGGGTAATGGTTTCGGTAATCCTGAAGACTCTGACTTGCCACCACTCATCTACATCGGAGATGATCTCGTTGAAATCAACAACTTCACCAATGATGAGATTACCTTTACACTGGAATTCGATACACTCACCCAACCACTCGTCATCCAAGCCGGAGATCAATCTGTCAACTCTCAGTTCACATACCTTCCACCAGTCGTTTCACTTTTCAACAATACATTTGTTCAAACCTCGGGAGGATTGATTCAAATCTTTGGATATGGATGGGGTATCTCAACGGATGAAGTTGAGTTCACAGTGGGAGCAAGCGATATTGATTGTAATGCATTCGATTACTTTGTAGAGTGCTACATTCCTCCTGGTATCGGAGCAAACCTGAGTGTTACAGCAACAGTGTCAGATCAATCGATTGATCTTGGATTAAACGATACCATTTCCTATCTTCCACCAACCATCTCCCAGTACAGGATTGGTGATGAAAATAACTTGTTATTCTATGGTACAAACTTTGTTCCAGTTGACCTTGGTGTAACATTCGACGCAGCTACAACCTATGTCAAACTTGTTTATGATAACCACATACAGACATGCACGACCTTCAAGAGTAGCAGCTATATCGAATGTGCCTATTCAAATCAGTTACCAAATACAGCTCAAGTCTTTATTGCTGGACAACCATCAAATATTCTCAATCTTTCACAAGAGTAAATAAATATATAAATAAATATAAATTGTTATATATTTAAATTACAATTTTCTTTTTTTATTATTTTATTCATCAATTCAATAATAATAATAACAATCATCTTTAAAAAAATGGTGTTTTGTAAAAATATTCGACTTTTTTTTTTGAGTATCTGGGCTTCGTGGTTGAATACTGCAATTTTGAACTGCCCAACTGAGAAAGATATTAAGTTTGAAAGACAATTGTCAATCATATATTCGAGGAAATTTAGATGTAAGACGTAATTGACAACTCAGTTTCTATACTGTACACGTATAGTATATCAATATGATGCTTAACTATTAAAGTCAAACAACTTGAAGAGATGAATTCATCAATTCAATTCAATAATAACAATCATCTTCAATACTACAAGAGATATGTTTAAACAAATATTATTATCAAAGAACTTGTTCAATAGAACATTAGGTTATTCGATTCTTAATATTCGATCAAGAACAACACCATACCAACACTTCAATCTCTTCATCATTTGTTAGATTTTCAACAACCAATCAGAATCATGATACCAATACTGATCATAATAAATCAGTTGTTGACGAAACCAAATGGGGTAATTTGTCTGTTTTAAAGTAAGCATATCTTATATAATATAAATATACCTTGAAGGGTAATTTACATGACTTTGTTGATAACAATATCATCTCATTCTCATAGAAACATCCCAGATCCTAAAGTAATTGAAAATATATCGGAACTTGGTTATTTACAAACCTATTGTAGTACTTTGAATGTACAAGATAAAGAAAAACCAAAATATATTGGCAGTGTACTTCTCCATTTTCCAGATGTTAATCGAGAGACGAATCTTTTAATAACACCACTGGTCGCTGCCTTTTACTCTTTTGACCAGTTTAATTTACTCGATCACCTTTCCTATAGATATCCTCGACTATATTTCAATATTTTCCTTCGAATGAGATTGAGCACACCAACTTGGATCGATTATCAAAGTTTCAAAGATAGTATGTAAATATAAACAATTCATTTCGAAAAAACAATTCTAATTCTAATTATTTTCTATTATTTCCAATAGATTCAAGCTTGTCTATTCTCAAGATGTTTAGATACACAATGGATAATGACATTGAATCAATCAAGAGAATATCGATTCCAGAAGCTTTGGACAATCTCTTGTCTCTCCGTGATTCATTCTTTTCATTTGAGAGTATTGCTTATCAAATTACCCTCCAGCTTATCCAACCATTCATTCAAGACACTAAAGTAGAGGATGGTGTTATTTCAATCACAGTTCTCTATTAATAGGTTGTAAGTAAAACGAATCAAACATAATTTTCTCTTATTAATAGATTATTTTTTTCAAAAGACCAATTTTTTGTTGAAATTCCCAATAGATCTGGTGTTTCTTTGCCAATCAGAAATTCAAAGGATGCAAGAATAGTTATGGCTCCACATCCTATACTTTTAAAGGTGACATGGTCATCAAAAGTAGCACATTCAATGAATGAAAATCATCTTGATTGGAAGATATCGAAACTTTATATTTGGGATTCTTTTATTGATGAAATACCACCAAAATATTATTTACACTAATCAAACTTAGAAGATCTTGCTTTAACAACCATTAATAATAATAATAATTAAAATAAAAGTCTAGTGGAGTTTATTAATAGTTTGCTATGATTGATGTATTCCTTAAGATAGATAATCATCGAGAATTCTAAGTGTTTTTTCTGAGTTTGAGTAATCTTTTTACAAGTCTATCTTTGAATTTGACAAGAGTATCGACATAGGTATGTTGAATCTTATGTTCTCTACAATAGCTAATGATTTTCATAATGGTTTCGGTGTATAGATTTTCTCTCTCATGGTAAATACCCAATCAACAATAACTTCGCGAAGATTATAGTTAAACACACCACCACTTGGTCAACTTGAAATTTTTTGATTTACTTTTTTAAAAGCTTTTAAGAAATAATAATAAGATCAAAGTCTGTCACCTTTGTCTATGACTCTATTTTAAGCTTGTTATGGCAATCTATTAATGATTATACATTATCTATTTAAGACATTAATATTTTCTATTGGAAATTTATTTGTTCGATTTCAATGAAACTATCGCTAGTTCCAGATTTTCTTGCCACTACACCTTGACCAGTAAAGTATCCACTTTCTTTCCAACTCTTCATGTCTTCACTTGAGAAACCACTATATACATTTCCATCACTAAGTTTATATTCCCACTGATTATTACCGTTGCTATTACTTTCACCAATACCATTATTATTGTTTGTTGATTGTTGTTGTTGTTGTTGTTGTTGTGACACAGGTGTAGATTTACCAATATCTTTATTTAAAACTGCTTGAACCGATTCTCTTTTATCTGAATAAATATCTATTAAAAAGTTTAGAATAATAGTTTGTTGTAAATAATTAGCTAGTGTATTTTAGATAATAGATAGAAATTAATAATAACATACTCATATATCCATTTGCCAATAAATAATTTGAAGCCTCTGTTAAATCAGAGAATTGTCGTGACTTCAATAATGCTTCATCTGTTTCCATTGAATCATTATTATTTTCTATGTTTGTGTTTGAAGTTGATGTTGTTGATGTTGTTGATGTTGTTGATGTTGTTGATGTTGTTGATGTTGTTGTCGATCTATTTTGTTTCTTTTTTATTGTTGGTTTCTTTATTCCACCACCTAATCTTCTGAGAGCGGTCAGTACAGTCTCACCGGGTTGCAATATCTTCAGTGTGGTAGTGAGTGCATGTCTACGAGTATCACGCTCCTCGATAGTCAGTCCACGACGTTTCTTCAGTGCCAACTCACGATCCTCTTTCACCCATTGATCTTCATCGTCGTCGTCACGCTCCCTCTCCGCTGCCTCAAGCTTGGCCATCTCCTTCCTGCTAACCTTTGGCAGTCGCTTCAACATCACCTCGTCGTACTCCTTGAGCCAAGGATCGTCTTCCTCGTCGTCGACATCCTCCCTCTCGTAGGTTCCATCGGCCTTGAATCTTCCCTCGGATTTCTCTTCCGCCAAATTGAAAGGCACGACATCGATGTCATCTTCAGAGTCATCGTCATCTTCGTATCGCTGCTGCTTCTTCTTCTCCATCTTATTGCCATCCAAATGATGTTTCTCAGTGTCCATCCTATCTTTTAGCAATTGTTTTTGTTCTTGTCTGTCACGTCTATAGTTGTTATTATTATTATTATCGTCATCGTCTTCGTCATCTTCTTGTTCTTCCTCACCTTCAACCGAGCGAATTACACCATCATCGTCTACCTCTTCTTTAAGACGTGTTTGTCTCTCAGAAGCAACAAACAACTTTTCTCTTTTCTTTGTTTGTGCATCTCTTTCCTTTTGTTTTTCATCTGCTCTTCTTATTTGTTCTAATATTTCATCATCATTATATAACTTTACATCATTACTACTACTATTATTACTATTTTTATTATTGTTTGACTCTATGATTCTTACATCAGGATCATTTCTAAATCTAACTTTTTTTCTGTATTTCCATTTTCATTACCACCACTACTACTACTACTACCATTTCCAAAATCATTTTCATGTTTTCTCTTATGACTGTTATTATTATTATTATTATCCATTTTAAAATGACTTAAATATATAAATATTTATTAATAATTAAAAAAAAATCTTTGAACCTCAGTCAAATTGATTAAAAATACCCCATTCATTAATAAAATTTCCAAAATCAACAATATTTTCTTTATTTTACTTATATCATGAAACTTTAACAATTTCTCAACAATCTATTCTTTCTACACTCCATAAGAAAGGATGTAAAACAAAGTAATAATAATTCAGAATTATTATTATTATTTTATTTGAGATAGATTCAAAAAAATTCTTTGATCAACTTCGAAATATATTTTAAAAATAAAATAAAATAAAATAAAAATGAAAATTAAAAAAAAAACAAATTTTGCAAAAAAACGACAAGACTCTTTCGTCTTTATAAATTTAATCAAAAATAAAAAAACAATAATTTATTTATATTTATTTATTTTATTTTAATTGTTTTATTTATTTATTTAACTTTAATAGATATATATTACAGATCTATAGATAATGGCACCTCCACCAAAAGGAAATAAAAAAACAACCACTTTGACTTCTTCGCGAGTTGTCAACAACAGCAAACAACAAACAAATAAAAAAGAAAAGTCTATTTCAGAATTATACGGTAAAAGTGATATAGATGAATGTAAGTATTATTAAAACAAAATAAATAATATATATATATAGATATTTAGTTAATGTTTTATATTAATTTATTATTATTATTATTGTTGTTGTTATTTAGTTATTGATAAAAAGAGTCAAATTAATATAACAAAGAACAAACAAGGTGGTCAAAATTCAAATATTACAAAGAAGAAGGAGATCTTACCTGTTGATGTATCCGATGAAGAAGTAGAGGATTTCGATGATGATGATGACGAAGATGTAGATGGTTTATATGAAGATGACGATGAAGAGTTATTGGATGGTGGTGATGACGATGATTTATATGAAGACGACGAAGATGAAGATGATCTCGGTTTAAAGAAAGCAAAGAATAAGAAGGATTTGGCATCGTTGGACAATCGTGTTGCATGGGGAAAGGAGCGTGATGATTTCTATGGTAATCGTGTCGACGAGGATGAAGTCGGTTCCGAAGACGAAGAGGAGGAGGAACGTGAAGCACTCGCACTCCAAGAACAAAGAAAGAAACTGATGAAAGAGGAAGACTATCAATTCGAAGATACATTCAACAACGTCATCTCCAAGAAACTTTCTGTAGACACCAAGAGATCGATTGACCCAGAAGAAAAGATCTTGGATTCAATGAACAAAGATTTATCATCGATCGACTATGGTAATAAGTAAGTGTTAACAATTAATCATTAAAACAATCGATATACTAATATATTAACTATAATTATATAAATATAGTCAAGATATTGAATTATTACAAAAGAATCTATCAAATTTCACAAAGAAAGAAAAGTTACAATATTTAATGCAAGAGTCACCAATCTTGTTGCAATTACTCGATGACTTTAAATCAAAGATTGAAGAGATTAAATATACACTCATTCCAATACTAGAGAAAGTAAAGACCGAACAATTACCAACATCCAAAGGAATAAGCTTTTTAGAGACAAAATATCGTATGTAAAACAACAACAACAACAACAATAATTAATGTTAGTCAAAATTATAGAATACTTTATTAATTTATATCTATTATAGATTTACTATTAAGTTATTGTTTAAATATTACATATTTCTTGATGTTGAAAGCATCGGGATCATCTATTAAAGATCATCCAGTGATTGACCAACTGGTAAAGATACGTACGATCTTGGAGAAGATCAAACCTCTGGACAACAAGTTGCAATATCAAGTCGAGAAGCTATTGAAGGCTGCCACTCTCGGTGTCGTTCAACAATCGAAAGACGATCCAATGCGTTTCAAACCGAATCTCAGTGAGTTGGCTGCTGGCGGTGACGATGACGACGACGACGCCGCTATGATGCGTGAAGCGAATTTGTATATGGTACCACAGACCGCTTCGGAGCGTAGCGAGAAAGAAGCATCGGCAGACAAGAAACGTCAACAACGTGATCTCGCCAAGAAGAAGAAGGCTGCCAACTCGACCATTGCCAAATTCATGGAAGATGAATACGGTGATGCACCAGAGGAACTCAACGACGACTACGACATGCTCGAGAAGGAAGACGATGAAGACAAAGAGGTCAAGGAGTACGAAGAGAACAACTTTACACGTATCACACAAACCAAGAAAGATAAAAAGAAAGAAAAACAAAGAAAGTTATCCGATGGTCTTAGTGTAAGTGTTACTTATTAACAAATCAATAACTAATCTAGATTATATAATAGATACTAACATATTTGATAATTAATATCTATATAGGATTTATCTGATTTCAATGATTTAAGTGGTATTTTGGGTGAAGAAGATGATAAAGAGGAACGTGAGAATAGAGAGTATTTGAAGAAGAAGAGAATGGAAGCTGCTTTACAAGCTGCCAGTAGTAGTAAGAGATCTAGATCGGCCGATGAAGACATTCCACTGCAAGAGAGAAAGAAGAATAAGTTGGCTCGTAACAAACCGGTTGAGGATGACGATGAGGTGATAGAGTCCGACGGTGAAGAGGAGTACGATGGTATTCCAAGAGCAGCAGGCGATTACTTTACACATGACGACGTCGCAGGTGACAAGAGAAAGATTACCAAGCAAATCGAAGTCAATCGTGGTCTCACCCGTTATCGTAGCAGAGAGCAACGTACTCCACATCTTAAGAATCGTAAGAAGTTCGACGAAGCCACAAAGAAGCGTAACAACTCAGTGTCCAAGGCAACCAGACAATCTGGAAGTTTCAAAGGTGTTAGCTCTGGTGTACCAAGATCCGTTAAGAGTACAACATATCTTCATTAAATTATATAATAATAATAATAATAATAATAATATTAATAACATATATTATAACTTTTTTAAAAATAAAATAATATATAACTTTTAAAAAGTTAAGAACAATTGTTTTGTTTTGTTTTGTTTATTTATTTTAAACAAGTACATGTAGTAGTTTAATTTAACTTACTAACTATTGAAATGAATCAATGATAGTCTGTCTTATTAATTAATTGATTATTATTTTTAAATACCAAAAACATATTCAGATATCTTTGATATCAATGATGGTTTGGTTGCATTGGATTGTGAGTTGTTATTGTAATCTGATGGGTCGTAGTTTCTTCTATATGGTGTATATGTTTCTATTTCTTTAAATGGTAGTTGTGTATTTTGTTGTTGTTGTTGATCTTCTGTTTTCTATTTGTATTATAATAATATTAGTTAAATGTAAATAACATAACATGTGATAGTTATAAAGTTATAAAGTTTATAAACTTACAATTGCTTCTTTATAAGGTGTTATACCAATCATACAATTTCCAATGATCATACCATTCTTTGCTAGTAGATCTTGTGCAATTGCTTCACTTTCAAGTTTAATGTATAACCAGTTGGAGTTACTGGATGGTGGATATTTAATTTCAACTATGTGTGCACTCGATTCTATTTCGTCTAGTACTACATCGCTTGCTGTCTGTGGGAATCCAAAGATAGTGACCCAACGTCTATCATACTTGTCGGCGTACAACGGTAGATTCTCTGTTGCCGCTGTATAATAGAGTGAGGTAGACGGCAGCATCGAATTATTGGCATTCATCATATTGGTCGATTGCAATGCCGACATTGTCATAAGTTGATTATTGCTTGCAGATGCAGGTGAAATACTATTGTTTCCAAGTGTAGAGATTGATAGCTGTTGTTGTTGTTGTTGCTGATGTTGTTGAAGAAGTTGTTGTTGTTGTTGCTGCTGTTGCGATAGCTGCGAAGATTGTGAACCAAACAACTGTTGTTGTTGTTGTAGCTGTTGTTGTTGTTGAAGTTGTAGATGTAATTGAAGTTGTTGATTCTGACTCTGTTGTTGTTGTTGTTGTTGTACTGCTGGTGAGACTGGTGTCTCAAAGAATGAAAGTGGTGGAATTTGGTTGGCTACATTACTGTTGTTGCTGACACCACCGATGTTGCTAACTGCTGTAGAGGCAGGCGATGGATCGTCGTAGATAGATGTTCTCGGTATATAGTCTTTGTCGATCATCATTGTCATCATGGAGGATTGCGATTGATTCGGTTGGTGATGTGATCTCATTGTGGTGGTCATTGGCGATGACATCATAGATGAACTATTGATATTGTCACCCCCGAATCGCGACTTTAGCGAATAGGAATATGGTGTTGTTGGTGACAGTTGTTGATGACCGTGATGGTGGAGCGAGCTATAGTGATGACCGTGATGATGATGTTGTGGCGATGTTGTAACAAGCGAATTGGAGTCACCTGGTGAAGTTTTTCGCTTGTCGGTGCTGCTTGACAAGAGGTCGGATCGCTCCTGACTGAAGATCCGACTCGGTACGTAATGTTTGTCTTGCGATGGTTGTTGTTGTTGTTGTGATTGTTGTTGTTGTTGTAGTGTCTGATATTGTTGTTGTGAAATTGAGAACGATGGATTGCTGCTATTGTTTGTATTGGTTGTACCAGTACCTATGCTAGAAATCGAATTACCACCGGCACTACTCGATTGTCCTCCCAAGGAAGACAACGAACCTCCACCGCCGCTTAAACTTTGCCCAAAACTACTATCATAATTGGTTGAATAATTTTCCAAACAAAGACATCTCTTCCCTTCTCTTTTTCTTTGTTAATTTTCGTTTTCAACTAAATTTAAAACTAATCAAAATCACACAACAAATTCATAAATAAAATTTTTTGATAAATTTTTTTTTGCAAAATAGATACGTTAAATTTTTTTGAATTCCAAAAGTGATCATCAAAAATATTTGCGCTTTAAAAGTGTTTTTTTTTTTAAACAATCATTATTCTTACTACACTTCAAAAATCATATAAACAAGCAAGATATAATAGATAACTAAAAATATTCAATTAATAGTATGTATATATAGTTTATTATTCAATGAATTGAATAGCTGTTATTTATCTTTTGAATTATCAAAATATTTATTTTTTTACTTAAATATTCTTATGTTTATTTTTTTTTTTTTTAGATATTTATTTTTAGAGGTTGTAGTTGTTCATGACGGTTTGCATCAATTCTAATATAAACATGATATCTACTCATCCACCCATTGTTTTTAATATCGGGGTATTGATCGAGATATGGGAAACCACTTTTTTGATTTAAGTGGTGATGGTAGCATCCCTTATTTTTATTTTTTTGTGTGCACCTTTTTTTTTTTTTTCAAGATTCTTTTTTTGTTGTTTTGATACCATGTTTGTTTTGTTTATTTATAAATTAAATAAATCAGTCGGAAATAAACAACACCCATTGGGGATGGTTCCCAAACCATTGTGTGAGTGTGTGGTGGTCCCCTTCATCCGACAACAAACAACACCCACTAATCCATCATTCACAACCTATTTGCTTCATTGTGTGTCACACCTAATCGTGTTTATCGCATCGAGACACTTTGAATGAGGATAAGAAGAAAGACTATAAACAATCAAATCTATAATGCATGACACACCGACACACACGCACCTCCATATTTCATCAATCAATTCAACAATTCAATTGCCTATTCAAATCGACATAACACTATAAGATTTATTCAACACTATTTCCGAATCGGTAATCATGATCTCTCTTTCCTCCATTGAAAAGCAAAATGTCTCCAACAATTTAATTAAATTAAAAAAAAAATACAAATCTAGGGGATGTTCAATGTTTCCCCATTTTGTTGAATCATTGCATTTCTATTCCTTTCAAATTCCTCCAAAGCTTTAGATTCTCTTTGATTATTTTTTAAACCAATTAATGGGCAAACACCTTTTCAATAAAGGGTTTTTTTTATTTTTTTTTTTCTTTTGATGGACCATGGTATTATTTGTGAAAATATATGTCAAGGATTAATTTTTATCGGAGCAACTACAATTTAAATTAAGATATTTTTTTAAATATTGGTAACAACCAACAACTGTTTTGTTTTTTTTCTTTTAAATAATTTAATTACGTAATAATTGATTGAGTGATTTCAATTCCCCATATTATAATATCATACAACTTGAAACCAAAATTCATTTATTATTTTTTTTGCCTCTAATTTGCAAATTTAAATAAATAAATAAAATGTCAAATTATTTAAAGCATATACAGCTTTTATGTATTATATTTATATTTTTTAACTTTGTTAATTATTCCAATGGTTTGTTTTTTTTTTTTAATATTGTATATAAAAAATAATTATATTTAATAATTAATTTATTATTTTATTTTAGGATCTCATTTTAGATATGGATCAATAACATGGTCAACATCACCAACAGATCCATTGTATTATCAATTTTCTATAAAAGTTGCATTCAGAGCATCTTTTTTCTACCCAACTCCCAGTGTTAATTCGACACTCAGCTATGGATATATCACCATTTATGAATCCTTTGATAAATTCGTATCATGCGGAAGTAGTTGCTCTCTTAAATCAATATATACAAACTTTATTGTAAATAACGTCGAGAAGGCCACCGATTGGGTCACCGCAGAGATGATTTTATATCAAACCTTCCCAAATAATGGAACTAGATATGTAAATTACTATGATAATGCACGTTTATCAAATTTAGCAAATAATGCAGATGGTAAGTAATTAATTATTATTTTCTATATTTTTTTAATTGATTTCTAATATTATTATTTATTTTTATTTTTTAACCAGGTGATTGGAATGTTGGTACTGAAATTGCTTTATCAGCAAACGGTGGATCTTCACCAGCATCCGGTTTGTTGCCAATTATGAATTCCTATGTTGGCATTCTCAAGCAATGGCAAGTTCCAGTTGCCGATCTGACACCACGTGCTCAATTCGCTTTTGAGTTGGCTTCCTATGATCTGATGAGGGGTGTTCAGCCAACCGGTATGTCAATTTCAACCAATGGACTGGTTTCTTTCAATGCCACTCAAACCGGAATGTGGTCGGCACAGTTCAAGATTAGCAAGTATGTCGACAGTAATTTCATTTCATCGGTTGTAATCGATTTCCTAGTGAATTCTACTATGCCACCTGCCAATTTGCCAAAACCACCAGTTTTTATTGCACCCACACCCGATGAGAACAAGGTAGTTGCCATTAATGCCACCACAGCATCCACATTCACCATCGTTGGAAAAGCATTCAAAACAACATCGTCAGTCACCATTTCAATTGGAAATGTTCCAGAGGGAATGGTAGTTGGACAACAAGTCGACAATCCAACCAATGTCGGAACTATCATACTTAGTTGGACACCCACTTCCTCACAGGTTGGTGTTTTTGTAATTTCACTTGGTTTGGTAGATAGTGATGGCAATCAATTGGCACAAGGTGTCTATTCCTTCTACATTGAAATTCGTATTCCAACCTGTGGAAATGGTGTCCCCGACACTGTGAATGGCGGATGTATTTGTAACACTGGATGGGCTGGTCCGAGCTGCACTGAATGTGACAATGGATACTATGGTCCCTATTGTAAGCCAAATCCTCCATGTGAACACGGAACTGTCAACAGTGGGATCAATGGTGACGGTGCTTGTATTTGTGATCAAGGTTGGATGGGTGAAACTTGCAATTCCAGTTTGTCACAGAGATGCGATCCAACCGCTCCAAGTTACATAGTAAACCAGATCAATTCACCAAGTAAATTGGTACAGCCATCAATCGCCCAAATATACTTAAACAAAGACACCAATTCTCCTGTTAAAGTTGGATTGAATATATCATCTTTGGCCACTGCCCCTACCGACATCTATTTCGTTGTCGATGTTTCCTCAGCTTCTTCCATCAATTCTAAATACCTGAAATTCCAAAGTGCCTATCGTGATTTTGAAATCAACGCTGGATTTGAAAATATAAAGTATGGATTGGGATATTATTCCGATAGTGTCGGCCAGCCAAACACATTCCAATTGAAAGCACTGCTAAAACCATCGATTTGGGACGAAATCCAACTTTTGGAATTCAAAGTTGGTGCTCCACAAGCCAACTTCCAATACCAAGCTTTGAGTCAAGCCATTTCCAATGTTCAATGGTCTGCCACTGGATCCGTCAGAATCATGATATTGGTAACCGACAATGATATTACACCGACCGACTTTACTTTGATTCCAAAGCTCCAAGTTTTGTTGGCAAAACACAATATCCTCTTGGGTGTCTATTGTATGAGTACAGTTAATTCCTACTTTTGGTTAACACCAGACCTTGGTATGTCATCGGCTTGGTTAACAACCGATTTATTCTGGTATTCTAAAATGTTGTCGAATATTATCAAGCCAATGAAGACCGTTCCACAAACTACCGTTTCAGGTGACATTATCTATATTTCCAATGGTCCAAATCGAATTACCAACGAATATTTTGAGACTACCTTCAGCTATGTCCAACCACAAAATCCAACTAGAGTACAAACTGCCACTCTCAACGTTGTTGGATTCGGTTCTCAATCTGTCCAGATTCACTATAACCATGCACCAGTCACCACATCGTCCAATTTAACATTGCTCGAGAATTCCAATGTTGTCTTCAACATCCCTGCTTCCGATGAAGACGGAAATATTCTACTCATTAAATTCAATACAATTCCAACCCAAGGAGTTTTATTTATGAATGGTTCGCAAGTATTCTCTGGTATTCTCTATCAACTACCATCCGTCCAATCCAACCTCTTCAATTATGTTCCAAATCATTTCTCATATGGTGTGGATCAATTAACCTACACCGTAGACGATGGATGTGCATCCGTTGACGGATTGGTAAACTTTACCATTACATATGTAAATGTTGCTCCAGTTTGTAACTCCACTACAATTAAAACCGATCAATACACCGAATATCTCTTCCCAATTCAATCTGTCGATTTGAATTCTGACGTTGTTACCATTTCCTTCAAGGGTTTATCATTGCTTAGTACCATCGGTAGTATATTTGCTCCGGGTAATATTCCAGTCGATGAAGGTCTTCAATATCCAAACAATACCTACTTCCAATTCGTTCCAATACAAAGCGCACCCAGCACCACTGTATCCATCCAAGTGTATGTTACCGATACCAAATTAACCTCCCAATGTTCAATCAATATCCAAATCGTTAGAAAAGCAGTCATTCCAACCATTAACATCAATACCAATCAAATTATGAGACCAGATTCAAGATTGTACATTCCATTCACTGTTTCGGATCCAGATCCAAATGAAGTCGTTGTTATTTCATTGTATTCCATCCAATTGACTAAAGGAACATTCTATGATTCCAATAATGTTCCTATTACCGGAAATTCTTACACACTTGGCACATACACAATGACTTCACAATCAACAACTATTTCCTCTACCATTTCCTATCAATCGGCCAATGAAAACTATGCTGATACAAGTTTCACCATAGGAGTTGATGATAGCTCTGGACTATCAGCTTCCACTTCAGTTTCAATTTTAGTTAATGGAATTATTTCACCATATCCACCTGTTGCCCAACAAATTGCTCAGTTGACAGTCGCCCAGAACAGTGTTACCTCAGTGTTTGTTTTGAATGGTAGTCACCCACAACAACCAAGTTATGCCGGAGGTTTCAAAATTTCATTCCTTAGTTCTCCACAACATGGAACCATATTGAGAAGCAATGGAAACACTATTCCATCGGTTTTACCAACACCATTTTCATTCACATACAAGCCAGTTTCCAACTACTTTGGAGAAGATCAATTTAGTTACTATGTTAAAGATGATTCTGGTCTGCCATCCAGTCCAGTCACAGTGGCTATCAATGTTACCAAAGTTGACTATGCACCAGTGATCTCAATCAATCCATCTCAAATAGTAACAAGCAACACTTGTCCAAGTTCACCACAATCCGTCAACATTTCATTGACTATCAACAACATCAATCCAATGACCAATTTAAGAGTTACTGTAATCCATCCACCAACTATTGGAACTCTATTCTCTGATGGACAACCAATTACTACACCATCATTAATCGATCCAACCAAGCCACTCCAATATCATCCAAGTGTTAATGGCTATGAAAACTATGATGAAACCTATGAGATCCAGGCTTGTGATGTTCTCTGTTCAAGTATTGTTGGAAGAGTAAATTCCGAGAGTATTCCAACAAAACCAACTGGAGAGGGTAAATCGTTGGTAACCATTCAGAATCAACAAGTTTCTTTCACATTGGTTGGAAATGATTGCCAAGATTCCGCAAATGTTAAATATCAATTCTCTTCACTTCCAAAGTTTGGTGTATTATTTGATGCAAGTGGATTAACAATCAATTCAACCGATCAAATATTTAAATCCAATTCATTCACCTACTCACCAAACAAAGATGAATCCGATCTCAATTCCATCGGTGGAAAAGGACCACTTGAATCATTCTCATATTTTGTCATCAACAAACACTCTATCGGTTCAATCACCTACCCAATTGATATATCAGTCAATCCAATTCCAATGTTCATTGGTGAAAGAAATCTTACCACTCACGAGAATGTCAAGCTTACAATTCCAATTAAAGCAACTGCACCAGAGGGTGATAGATACGTAATGAATATCACAAGTTTCACTGGAAATGGACAACTCTATTATTTCAAAAACGGTAACTCTCAAATCAATATTTCCTCGACTGGATTGGTATTAGATGAACAAAGCTATGTACTTTACTATATGCCACCAAACAATACCTATGGAGTCAATGTCGATAGTTTCCAATTCGCAATCAAACAAAGATATTCATCTGAAATCTATACAATCTATATCGATGTAATCCATGTCTTTAGAGCACCACGTTTAGTTCCATTAACATACACATTCAACGGAACAGTTCTCCCAATAATTAATAACAATGTCGAATTACATGTAAATACATCGAGTATCATTACATTCAATGTTACTTCAGATGATCATCCATGGACAGAGCTAAAATCAACATTTGGAAGTGGTTTGACAACTGGTGGTGTCGTTTGCCAATATGATTCAAGTGTAGAGAATGGATGTGGTTCAATTCTAACTTTTAATACTGAAATCAAACGCTCTGCCAATGATAATCTTTGGAGAGTTGTTTATATCCCAACCAAAGGTCGTTCCGGTTTGAAACTTTCACAATTCACTCTGATTGGTACCGATCCTTTGAATATGACACAATCTGAGAGATTATTCATGTCGGTCATCCGTATTAATATCCCACCGGTAGTCAATGTCAACCAACTTCAATACAATACAACAGTCAGCATCCCCATTTCACTTAGCAACATCACAGTTTTCGATCCAGACTCCGATAAGAACAACATCACATTCACCCTATCCCTACAAGAATCATCAACAAATCAACTCACCCAAAACGGTTCAATTGTAATGCCATTTGCCTCGCCATCTGCATGCAACATCTCTAGCAATCAAATTACCTGTCTCGACACCAACCCAGTGCTCAACATGTATTTAAATACACTATCACTAACACTCAACAATACTGGATCCTACCAATTGATTGTCTACGTCAACGATCTAGGTTACAACGCAATGAATAGAAGTCAATATATTCTAAGCGATAGCAAGACCATTGCTATCATAGTGTCACCCTCACAAAGCGGAGGTGGTAAGAAGAGTAACACCGTCATTCTCTCAGCAGCAATCGCAGCAGCAGCCGTAGCAGCAGCTTTGATCGCGCTTGGAGTATGGCGTATTTTGAAATCGAGAGCACCTCCAACCGATTCCTTCTTTGGAGAGTCTCCATTCAGCGAGGGTTCTGTTTCAACGAATCCATTATACAAAGAATCACCCAATTCTGGTTTTAACCCACTCTATGATAATAATCATGCTTAAAGTGTGGATAATTGTAATAAATAAATATTAACTTTAGTATTTTTTGGAAAATTAAATCTAATGATATTGCTAGTAATTTTGTATTGATTTATTTTAACCTTTTCTTATTTCATCCAATGTGTTTAACAAAGTTGCTGTTGTTTTATTCTTCTTTGTTGTGTCTAATTTTGGATTTCATTTTGTTTATATTAAAGTTAAGCATCATATCTGTAGAAGGTATAATTCGATCGAAATCGTTTTCAGTATACTGAACCGGATTATGACCTTGAAGCATTACCCAGTGTACTTTATCTTGCAAGATATCATAGATATCATATACCATAGTGTTCTCTTTCCAAGTTGGAATATATAATAGAGATAAACACAATGACACAAATCTCGTTGTTGGGTATTTATAGAAGTTATTAATGATTAAATATAATCCAGTGGTTGCCAATGATTGATTTAAATTCTAAAATATAAAAATAAAGATAATAATTAGTCTTCAAGTCTTAATCTTTGAATTTACAATAAAGCGCTTTGAAACAACTTACACCTGAACGTTTATAATTGTATAATAAAATAGTTGCTGGACTTAATAAAGTGAAGAATAAAGATCGCAACTTGTGTCCTAATAATACTCGACGTGTAATGATTTGATTGTTATCTACTGGATTGAATGGGATCGATGAGTATGGTGCTGCAGAGGCTAGAGCATTTATAGATGATATCTCATCCTCTCTTCCTGGATAGAGACAGGTAACATAGAACTGAATGAGAGGAAGACCATTGGCATCGATAATGGTTTGTATATTGCTTTTGGAAAGTGCGAATCTAGAAAGTATAATAGTACACATTCTACGAACACCAAAAGTTACCTTTGGATTGGTACCGAGTGATACTACATTTCTAATAACTTCAATAGGTGCATTTTTATCTAAAAAAAGAAGATATGGTATTATAAATATTAGACTTTTATAGCATACGATATAGTAGTCAACTTACAATCTTCTGTTAAAAATGAAAATATTCTTGTTAGAGATTCTCTTAGATTGAGAAGTTTTAGGATATCTGTAGGACACTTGTGCATATCCATATAGAAATAGACAGCGTAAAGTGGAATTGATTTTCCTTGTGAAGCTTGGAGTGATTTCTCTCTGATCAATTCATCGATGTTGGCTATGCAGTAGACCACTTTATTGTAGATCTCTGGCAATTGGAACAACTTTCTATACTCTGGTATATCTTGAATCAAATTAATGAATAATTGAACTCTTTCATTGCTATAGTAGAGCGATGACAACTTGGTACCATCGATTTCATTCTTTGGTGCTGAAGCATCATCTAGCAGATCCATTAATAGTTGATGTGATTCTTCATAGGTCATCCATCCCTTGATGTCTGTCTTTGGTTGAGGTTTATCTTTTAGAAAACCAACTATTAAATATATAATTAAAAATAAACATATTAGTGAAGGAATGAATATATATTAATCTATATTTTATAATATAAAGATAAATTACCACTTTCATATAGACCATAAGCAAAAAAGAAATAATCAAACCATGATATGTTCGAAATTCTATTAATCAAAAATTGTTTAGATGTACCAGTTGCTAATATGCTCAACAATTGTGATGATCCTTGTGCTATTATAGATTTGAAATCTGTTGCCATTTTATCTCTTTCAAAATGAAATTTATTATTATTAAAATAAAATAAAATAGGAATACTGATCAGATATTAAAAATCTGGATATTATTTTTGGAAATGGGCTTTTTTTTTTTGATCATTTTTCTGTGACACTTCACACAAGTTAACTAAATGCCCAATCTGAAGATTTAAAAGAGATAATAAAGTATTATTATTTATTTTAATAAATTTTCGAAAACAATAATAGAATTTGTTGCGTTTGGATACTTTGAAAACAATTCCTTTTTGATGGACTCTAATCTATCCTTTGAAAAAGAAATATTTTCAACCATCCATTGTACATTATTGCTGGAATCTTTGTTGAAAAGATGTTCAAAAATAATTTTGATAGATTCTATTGTCTGGAATTCGCTTCTATTTTCGTAGAGCCATTTTACCTTTGTTCGCTGATGTGATTTAATTCCGTTTCTCAAGACTTTTTCGGTGAATGGTATATCCATATTCTTGTGGAGCCACCATAATATAGACATGTCTTTTAGTTTTGCTGCTAGTTCAACTCCAGCCTCTGTACAGCCTTCCGTTCTATTTTCATGTAACCATTTGACAACTTCAAAATGATTGTTTCTAATTGCTTTGTCCATTGTCTTTGCAGAGAAACCTTGCATTACGTTATGATTTATATTCTCATGGAACCATTTCAAAACAGATAAATGGCCGTTGGAGGAAGCGCCATTAATTGCTCTCGCTGAAAAACCTTCAGTCCTATGTTCGTGAAGCCATATCAAAATTTCCAGGTGCCCATTCTCTGCAGCTTTGTTCATTGCAATCCTTGAGCATCCTTCAGTCCTATTGGAATGCAACCATTTCACAATTTCAGAGTGGCCGTTGCCAGCAGCTTTGTTCATCGATTTCAAAGTGCAACCTTCACTCCTATTGGAATGCAACCAAATCACACAATCGAAATGTCCGTTGGCAGCTGCACCGTTCATAGCCAAAGTGGATGTGCGATATCCACTCTTATTTTGGTGCAACCATTTCAGCGCTGTAAGATTACCTTCAGTCGCAGCGCTGTTCATTGCTTTACTCTTGTTCCTCCTGCCCTTATTCAAGAATCTCAAAACGTCTTGTCTCTCCTCCACGCTCAAGTTGAAACTGGTCGGTCTTTTCATTGACAAGTGTTGTTCGAAGATTGCAACCGATTCACTGGCACTCTCTAGAAATGGATACAAATAGGTTTCCATCCTCGACAACTCTGACATTGTGAACTCCATGTTTTTCAGCACCCATTCTAGATTGACGTGATCGTTGACATCGAAAAGTGGAGCCATTATACTGACTATATTGAGCTTACGAATATCTTTCTGTCGGTTGACCAATAACCATCTTAATATCTCACTATCCTGGCTGAATGACTTCTTGTAACAATGATAAGTGACTGCTTCAGTACGGTTCTCATGTAACCATGTGAGCATCTGTTGATTACCATTGCGGATAGCCCAATACATTGGACTATAGATATAGATCTCTGCCTTTTCTCTGTATCTTTTAATCCAGTCATTTCCTTTCTTCAAAGATACATCCTCTCTTTTTTCTTTTCTATTGTGTAACCATTGTAAAATACTGAAATTATTATATCGTGCAGCTGTTACACTGAATCTATAAAGATAGTCTTCATTAACATATCTAAATATATATTTACATAAATATATATTCTTAAATATTTTTAAGAATATTTGTTTATCCATTATTAAAGGTGAACAAATATAAAATTTAAATTATATCAATAAAATAGTATCATCACGATGAGAGAAACAATCATTTATTTTTCTCAAATATTTTTTCCAATAAAACCATAAAATATGTTATCGCGAGATGGTGAACTTATTCTTTTTATCATCTAATTGATTTGTTACCTTTTTAATAATATTATAGGTAGATTTATAAATAAAACACACATCCTATGCAATCACTATTATCTGTTACATGTAAAATTTAACTTTAAAATGAAACAGACTCTTTTTCATCATAGATATTTATTTTTCTTAGAAAAAGTTGTGCACAAAGCTTGAAAAAAAAAAAAAAAGGAATAATCCAAACAAAGACTTTTTTTTTATAGACAACATCATTAGTTTTATTAGTTCAATGTACCTCTACATTTAGCTGATTTACAGAGACATGGAATCTTAACATCTTCAATAGGGAACTTATAGTCATATGTTATTTCCTCACCGATCATGATATCTCTCTTTGCATAGATTACAATCTTTTTCTGATTTCCAGTTTGAATGATTTTTGCAATACAATTTGGCTGTTGTTGTTAATAGAATAGTTAGTAAACATGTTGGACCTTCGATCGAATCTATTAATTTAGTTAACACTTACATCACAACAGTGATTGATGAATCTTGCAAGATTTCCTTTGAATGTAGCATCGATAATGGTGTCGTCGTCGATTCTAAAGAGGTAGCTGCTACCGATACCTTTCTTGGTGTAACGTTTCTCACGCTCGTCTGCAACCTTTTGACGGATGACTTCACCGATATATTCGATAACCATATCTTTTGCGGTGATCGGTTCCAATGCAAACAAACCCCAGTCGTGAATGGCAGATCTTGAGAATTTGATCTTCTTCTTTCTCGAGGTCAGTACGATGTCGCCACCCATTCTGCTCTCGTAACGACTGCTTCTGGCCGATCTCGACAGATCCAGATCGATGCCGGCAGTAGTTCTTCGTACGGTAGTCGATTGCAGCTTTTTCTTTTTCTCGCTATACTTTGAGTATGGTTCTGTTCTTGCGGAACCAGATGGATTGACAGGCAGTTGACTTAATAGTTCATCTTCTTCCTCCTCTGCTTGTTGTTGTGCTTGCTCCGGTGTCAATTCGTCTTCTCCTCCAGCCTGGTTGATAACATAATCCATAAAGTATGCATCTTCTTCATCGGGAGCGAGTTGTGCCATAATTGCATCGTCTTGAAGTTGTTGTTGTTGTTGCTGTTGTTGTTGTTTCTTTGTTGACCTTGACGATTTGTTCTTACTCTCACGTTCAGCTCTAGAGGTAGATATCTTTTTCTTCTTTTTCAACTCTTGTTGTTGACGTTTCTTTCGTTCTTCCACCACCTCCAATCCATACAAATCCGACTCGGACATTGATTCCTCGGAATCATCATTGGCATGTACAGGTGAAGATAGTTCCAATTGATCTGTTGATGATTGTCTATTTCTTCTTGATCTGCTACTTGATGACTTTTCTTTCTTAACGGCTGTGGATTGTTGTTGTTGTTGTTGTTTGGATTTATGTCCACTACTACGTCTATCACGATTTCTTCTTGATCTCGAAGATGATATCTCTTGGTCGCTATCACTATCACCATGATCTATAAATTGTCCTTCCTCCTCTTCATGCTTATCGTACTTATTTGAATGTTTCTTGAACGATGGCAAAGATCCAAAGTCAATCGACTTTTTAACTCCGCTCGTTTCCGCAGACATCGATGAGAACAGTGTGTTGTCTGACGAGTTGGCAAAGTCACGTGAAATCGATGCACCCGATGATGATAGCAGCTGTTGTTGTTGTAGCTGCTGTTCGGTCAGCTCATCGTTTTCACCAAGAATGTCAATCTTTTCTCTGCTCTGTTGCTGTATCTCTATTGCTTTGATGGCAGCGGCAATCTCTGCCTCCACAATCACTTTCTGAGCATCGACAGCAGCAATCGAAATCAACTCGTCACACACTAACTTCTGACAAAGATCCCTTAGGAACTCTGAGTTCTCCAATAATAATTTCTTTCTATCTACAATTGGTTGTTGTTGTTGTTGTTGTTGTTGCTGTTGCTGCTGTTGTACAGGTGAAGTTGATGATATCTTTAGTTGCTTACTGCTATCATTCGATATATCATCCATAACTTTATCAACAATTTTTTCTTTCTTTTCATCTTTAACAATAATATTATCAATCTTTGGTTGTTGTGGTTGTACAGATGGTTGTTGTTGTTGTTGTTGTTGTTGTTTTGGTTGTAAAGATGGTGATGGATGTGGTTGTTGTGGTGGTACAATAGGTGGTTGTTGTGGCATTTGATCAAATTCTATATTTTCACTATCAAGTGGTCTTATCTGAATATTCAATTTGCAATTCTAAAATTATTTTGGTATATGAATAATCTGAACGTTGAATGAATGATTAACATTATTAACTTACTTCATAAAAAGTTCCATTATTTTTAGCGATTGCACCATCTCTAAGTTCTTTGTTACGAAAATCGACATACCAATAGACATCGTCGTAGTAAACATTGAAAGGATCGAATGGCCTGAAAAGTTTATAGAGTTTGTCACGTTGTCGTTTGTCTCGAGGCAGTGCTGGACTGAATGGTATCTGTACAGAGAATGGTGTTTGTCGACCGAATCTTGGTTTCGGTTTGAACATTGGAAGTGGTGGTTGTTGTAATAGATGTGGTGGTGGTGCTGCTCCCGCTCGTAAACTAAGAGGTGGTGGGAAATACTCTGGATAGTCTTCGGGAATTGGTGATCTCGATGAATCTGTTGGATGCAATGGGTCGTATGGCTGCTCCATGTGTAGATGGTGAAGATGATGTTGATGATTGTGATAGTGATGTTGATGCATTTGGTGCAGGTGAAACTGTTGACTCTTGGTGAGCAGCGCTGGATTGGTTGGTAGTGGAATCAAAGGTGTTTTCGGTACAAGTGGTGGAGATACCAATCCCATATGATGATGAGGTGGGATTGAATGTGGATGTGAAGTTGTTGGTAGATGAGGAGGTTGTTGTAGCTGTTGTTTAGAGTCATAATGATTGTCAAAGTAATCCATTTGATAATAATCTTGACCTGTTGATCCTGCTGAGGTTGGTGGTATTTCTTTCTCTGAAGAAATGTTTGGTGTAGATACTGCTGTTGCTGATGTTGGTGCTGTTGTTGATAATTGTGACAATGTCGATGTTGATGAAGAAGAAGAAGAAGTTGGAGTTGTTGTTGTCGATGAAGTTGGTGATGTTGTTGTTGAGCTATTTGATAAATTAATATTGCTGTTACTGCTGCTACTGTTTGATACACTTTGTTTCAATGCTTGAATTCGCGACAGTCCAAACTGAGTCATCCACTCACCAACCGGTGCGTTGGAATAGGAGTTGTTCAGGTTGATTGCAACCGATCCGTATTCAGAGATACCAAGATCTTTGATGAGTTGTCGAGATGTGGTTGCCGGTTTCTTGGACAACATCGAGTCAAACAGTGATTGAGAGAGGTGTCCGAGTGGATCGAGATTGATTCTTATGCGACTGCCGTGTATCACTGGATTCTCACTGAATTGCTTTATAGAATTGAGTGCACTCGACATCTCGTTGAAGCTAACACTGGCAATACCAGAGCTAACTTTGCTGCTGCTGTTGTTATTGACCTGCAGGTAGTATATCTTTATCCTGTCGATGGTTCCATAGCGTTGGAAGTTGTCGCGAATCACCTTCTCGTCGACGGTAGCCGGCAGTCCTGAGAGATGTATGGTTCTCGGTATTTGAATGACCTGTGTATTCTTGTCACTGATGAATATGGGAATCGGTAGATCCACTGTTGAGAGTGGTGCCGATGGAATCGATGGTAGTGTTAGTGGTGTTATCAGCGATGATGATGATGATGATGATGTGAGAGTGTTGGGTGGTGTGTTGAATAGACTGTACGGATGATACTCTCTCGGATCGATAAACTCTGAGTAGATGTTGTCGACTGCGTCACTCTCAGTGACATAACCATTGACACGGTATTGACGTTCGCCACTCCCGAGAGCACCCTCACCCAGAACAATCCAATCGCAAGCTGCACGCGATCTAATAGGAAATGGTGGTAAGTTTGGTTCATATTCAAACTTTGGTTTCAGTGATTGCTTTATCAACTTTTCCTTTTGTTCTTCACCTGAAATTACTA
This sequence comes from Heterostelium album PN500, assembly GCF_000004825.1. NCBI lineage: Eukaryota > Evosea > Eumycetozoa > Acytosteliales > Acytosteliaceae > Heterostelium > Heterostelium album. The sequence goes on from NW_008805075.1 coordinate 812,145, forward strand.
TAGATTTTGGTAATGTTTTTGGTACTGTTGTTGTTGTTGTTATTGATTCCGATTCATTATTAATTGGACTACTATTATTATTATTATTATTATTATTACTATTACTATTATTTCTTGATGATGATAATGATGATGTATTTGTAGTTGATGGTATTGAAGTTCTTCTTTGTGTTTGTTGTGGAGGTGGTGATTTCCTGAAATTTGAAGTATTAGAAGAAGAAGAAGAAGAAGATAAAGGTGAAGGTGAAGGTGATCTTGATCTCGATGATTTCGTAGTTGTTGTTGTATTTGTATTATTAGTATTTCTTTTAGTTGGTGTTGGTGTTGTTGTTGTTGTAGGCAAAGATGAAGATGATGTTGTTGGTGTAGGTGTTACAATAGCTGATCTTGGTGGTGATGACAATCTTTTATTGTTTAGTAATGGCTGTGCAACTACTTGTTTAGGTGGATGTGTTGGTGTTGTAGGTGTTGTCGGGGCTATTGGTGGTACTGCTGTTGGTTTTAGACTTGGTGTCGTTGTCGTTGTTGCTGTTGGTGGAGTTGCTGGTGGAGGTGATCTAGACCTTGATCTACTTCTTATCTCTTTTGAAAACCTTCTATTATCAAGATGACTGCCATTAGTTCTTCTGTCTCTCTCTCTTTCTCTTTCACGTTCTCTCTCTCTTTCTCTTTCGAAAGCCAAATATCTATCTCTATCCCTTTTCTGTACAGGATTTAAATCTAATTCACCATCTTCCATGTTATATAATAAAATATAACAACTAACAAACTATATTATCTTTTTTTTAAAAAAAAAATTTTTTAAGAAGTTTGTGTTTTTTTAAAAAAAAAAATAAAAACAAAACAAAAAACAAACTGAATTTATAAATAAAAAGTTAAAACAAACATAAACTAATATATATCTATTTAAATTTGATTAACAATTTGTAAATAGAATGAATTGGATGGGCATGTATGTTTATCAATTTCCCTCCTTTCATTTCATTTTGTTTTTTTTTTTTTTAATTTTTTTAAATTTTTTGAATTTTTTGCCAAATTTTAAAAATTTAAAAACTAAATGAATAAAAATAACTTGAGCAAAAAGGGCGACAGTTTGTTTGTTTTACACCACTCTGTATGGTTATAGATTTATTATGATATCAGATTCTTTGTAAGGTTGCAATTTCTTTGGTTGTGGTGTTGGTCTATTTTTTGTGTTTTCATCAGATGTTGTTGTTGTTGTTGTTGTACGTTTCTTAAATGCGAAAAGTCGATAAATGGAAAGTGCATCCCATTCCTCTTGTGAAATTGATTGTGATCGATTCATACGCTGAAAGAGCTCTGTGTTTTCGGGTTTCGCATAGATTTCTCTCCTAATGAAACTATGAAAGTCTTCGTCTGAAACCAATTCCAAATGATATTGCGATGCCAACTCCACCAAGATATCCATATGTACCAAATACTCTTCTAAACCATCGATTGCATCCTCCAAGAAGAAATCATAAGCACATCCAAACTTTTTGACATCAATCTCATTCTCATTGTCTGCTTTCAACGACTTGAACTTTATACTATATAATTCATTACCGATTCTATTTGATTTACTATCTCTACAATTCTTACTATATATATATATATATATATATAGTTTATGTTTTCAACGAAAAATTAGTGTTATTTGTATTAAATTTTAAATGAAAATAGTGATGACCAAAAAAAAATTAGTTGCCGTCAACTTCCACACACGGAAGTCAGTTGATAATGTCGTCTCCAAACAACAAAACAAATAACTATAAATTATGATTATTTGTAGTTTGAGTTCTATAGATAGTTGGTAATTAATCGACATTCCAACTTTGGTGAGAGACGACGGCAACACTGCACTTATGGTAATGACGAAAATATATGGGTTGTTTTAACTTACACTATGTAACATGCATCTGGAATAGTACCTATAAAGTATCCACCTTCTTCTAGTAGCGATGTGACATTGTGGAGAAGTTGACGTGCCGACTCTTCGGAACGGAATGAGTAGTGCAGTGCAAACTGGCAACTGACAAGATCGACTTTTGAAGTGGCAGGTGGCAGTGATTCCAGTAGCTTTGGCGAGAAACAATCACAACAAACAAAGGTGGAATCGAATGTAATCGGCTGTTGTTGCTTTGCTATCTCGTCGTTTAGACGACCCATTCCATGTCGCAGTGAATCGAGCGCGATGTCAGCTACGAAGAGCCGACCAATCGATTGTTTCATCCATTTTTGGAGGTCACCCAGTTTGCCACCACAGATATCCAAGACACGATCACCAATACGACTATGTTTCTGAATGAGAATCGACTTGATCCAGTTGTTGATCGATCGCATCTTGATGATCTTACTGGCTTGACGATCGTTCCTACTGGTATTGGAACGATTGTTGTAATGTTCATAGATCGACTTGTTTACTTGACCGTATTGCTGGTTATTGAATCTATCATTATATTGTCCACCGATTTGTCCAACTATACCATGTTGTTGATTATGATGTTGGTGGTGATGACCTCCACCTCTTCCTCCTCCTCCTCCACCATTATATGGATTATGTCTTTGATTTTCTCTTCTTTGTTGATGTCTTTGTTCATGTTGTCTATATGGCTTATATCCATTTCCATTATTATTATTATTACTACTATTATCTATAGAATTATTATTACCTTCATGATTTTGATTATTTCTATCTTTATAAAATTGATCATTATAATTTTGTCTATTATTATTACTATTATTATTTAATTTTTCATTTTTAAAATTACCATATATTTCATTATACAATTCCTCTTGTTGTTGTTGTTGTTGATTATTATTACTCATATCTGTCTATATATACTAATTAATTACTACGATAAATAATAACTGCTGCTTTCGTTCTCTCTAAATGAATTTTTAAAATATTTTTATAAAATTTTGGGAACCTCAGATGAGGTGTGTTGTTTTTTCAAAAGTAAAACCCATGTTTTCTAAATCATATGTGATCACTCTTGCAATCATATCAAATAGTGCATTTATGGGGTACAGATTTATCTTCACACACTCATTATTTAATTTAATAATAATACATGAATAATCATAGTATAAGTTTGATAGTAACGAGTTTATCAAAAATTTAAAAGTATACTTTAAAAATATAAATACAAGTGCACTCCATACCACTAGCTATTATAATCATGGGAATAAGAGTGCGTGGAGAGTGGTATAAGTAAGTTTGTATAAGTTTATCATTGTGAATGATCAAATTGAATTAGAAATTCTTTTGTTTCTTTAAAGAAAAATAGAATATAAATAAATAGTTAGTTTACTTTAAATAATTATAATTTGTTTAGATTATAAAATATATATTTTTTATTATGTATTTAATAACGAGCACTCAACACTTGGAATATTTTGATGATGAAGTAGACGAAATAGATGAAAATGAAATAGATTCATTCGAGGAGATATCGAATCATTCGGAATGTAGTTCTTTCTTTGAGATATCAACCACGCTGAATGATGATGAAAACGAGACCGAGCAACTAGAATGCTTTCCAATTAATTATCCACCGAGAAATAGTCAATTCATTATGGAACCAATAATTTTTGAAAGCAATAAAGAAGATCAACACGGTGATATTTCAAACTTTATAAAAGATAATAATAATAATCAACCTCATTATAACAATAATGTAAATCCACAATTTATTTATAATGAATTAGATAGTTGTACATGGAATATACAACAACAACAACAACAACAACAAAAACAAAAACAACCAATTTCTCATGCTCACCCTATTCTTTTACCATCTTTAAAAGGTAATTTCAACTATAGGGTTTAACTTTTCTTTCTTTTTCTTGTCTTTTTTTTTCAATTTTATATATAAATAAATAAAATAGATATATGTATTTATTATTTTTTAAAGCTATAATAATGTGGTGCTATTTCATATAACCAACTTGGTTCGATAACAGTCAGTTCCTTCATAAATTCTTTAGTGGTAACTGTTACATCATGAAAAACAATCCATTCCGGTGAATTAATTGTACTTAAAACTGAAGTTGGGTGTATCCATAGATTCTAAAAATAAAACAGTTATCATTTATATTAGTATAATAATTATTTAAATATATTAATTATTATTTCTTTTTCTTACATGTTTATCTTTTATTGTTTGATATGAACCATCGGATTGAAGATGTGCAGCATTCGTAAAGAATCCAGTGACAATCGATTTCCTAATGGGTACTGTCACATCGATATTCTTACTATTCAAAATACAAGATACCAACTTTATACCATATTTCTTTGTGTAGGCAACCAGTTGTTTCCGAACTTGTATAGCTCTCAACATTGCCTTGTAATTCAATTGATGTTCATGACACCAATTCGAATCTGATTTTCTTTTAATGAATTGATTATAAACTATTGTTATTATTATTATCGTTAAAGTTTGTTAATATATTTTTACTTTGTTCAAACTAAATATATATATATTTTATAACTATTTACTTACTATTTAATAAAGTTAGATGATCACCTTCTTTAACTGTGAATTGATGACGTTGACTACTATGATTGTTTTGATTTACGAATAGACCTTGAATGCTAAGCATCGCTGTGATACTAACAATCTCCTCGCTACAACCATAGTCAGCGCTTGCTATGATCATTCGCGCGAATTGCGGATCCACAGGGAACTCTGACATGATATGTCCTATCGGTGTGGTGAGTCGCGCGTCGTCATCGAGCGCACCCAACGCATAGAGTATCTCGAGTGCGCGAGTCATCGCTTCGAGTGGCGGTGGCGATACAAAGTCAAAGTTCAGCACATTATCGATACCCAGTGACTTCAACTGTAGAACCAACGCGGTTAGACTCGATCGCTGTATCTCTGGTCGGGTCTGCTGTTCCAGCAGCTTCGTGTAGTCGTCCTGTGTGTAGAGACGGTAGCACTTGCCCGGCTTGTTACGACCGGCACGACCTGCCCGCTGGTTGGCCGACGCCTGACTCGTCGGCACAACCACCAACGACTCGAGTCCCGAGTGTCCGTTGTACGTCTTTATCTTTACGAATCCACTGTCGACAACATAGCTGATTCCATCGATAGTAATCGAAGTCTCTGCAATATTGGTTGCCAGCACAATCTTTCGCACGCGCATATCGAACGGCTCGAACACTCGCATCTGTTTATTCATGGGCAGTCCCGAATAGAGTGGAACTATCTTGTAGCTCCGTTTACCAGATGACAGTCGTTCGTCCAAACTATGTTTGATTCTCTCGATTTCCTCTTGACCGGTGAGGAAAACCAGAATGTCGCCGGGTGGCTGTGTATTGTGAATGTCGACGATCGTTGTTACCGTCGTCTCCAAGTAATTCAGTGTTGGTTTCGTCAGGTAGTGAATATCCACCGGGTAGTTTCTCCCATCGATTGAGATGATCGTTGCCGTATCTTTGTCGACGTCGACGTCGTTGTTTGCATGTTTCCTCTGGTTGAAAAAGTTAAACATATCTTCGGCATCTAGAGTGGCGGACGACACTATTATCTTGAGATCGGGTCGTCGCTGTTGCACCTTCTTTAGTAGACCCATGAGAACGTCGGTTGCCAGCGTGCGTTCGTGAGCTTCGTCGATCATCACCACCGGATAACGTTGCAAGAGTGGATCGATCATCATCTCGCGAATCAACATACCGTCGGTGCAGTATTTGATTTGGGTGGTTCGCGCGTTGATCGACTCCTCAAAGCGAACGGCATAGCCAACGCGCTCACCGAGCGGCGTCGACATCTCCTCGGCGACACGCGTCGCCACGCTCATTGCCGCGACACGACGTGGCTGTGTGCAGACTATCATTCGCCCGCCATCTGCCCAGCCACTCTCCACTAGGTACTGCGGCAGTTGCGTTGTCTTTCCGCAGCCGGTCTGGCCGACCACCACCAACGTCTGGTAGGTCTCCAGCAGATAGAGTATCTGACGACGCAACTGGAAGATAGGCAGCGCTATACGTTGTTGTGCAATCGATAGTTTCTGTTTCGAGGCATTTCCATACACTAAATAATCAGATAGATTATTGGAATCACTCAACTCCCTATCAAACACTGATAGTTGTTGTTTTTGTTGTTGTTGTTGTTGATTTGACATGATTCTATAAACAAAATATAACTAAATCGACATTATTATATTTTTATGTTATCAATGTCTGTCTTTTAAAAGTTTTGACATTGGAGAAAAGTAATGAATGAATTACAACTTTATTTTTATTTCTATTTTTTTTTTTTTTTGTTTTTTTTTTTATCAAAAAATGCTTGGTTTTACCAAATTTGGTAATTTAATTGATCAATCAATTTATGAACAATTGTCTTTCCAAACATTACCCATTTTGTTAACCTTATAATCTACCAACAATTACTACATTTGTCAAACACAATTATTTTTTACGTCTATGCAAAGATCATGAAAATATATTACTTCAAAAAGAAATATGTTGTTTATAAATAAATAGTTTTACAATTGTAACTGGTAATGATAACCCTTTAAACTATCATATGGTAATTGTCTGGTCATTTTTTGAAGTTCAAAAAAAAAAAAATGGTAAACCGTTACAAAAATTTAGCTGGTGAGTTTTTTATTTTTATTTTTTTTTGTTTTTAATTTTTTTTACCTCCAAATTTGAAATTTGAAAATTAATAAAAAAAAAAAAAAAAAAAAACAGCAACAACACTTAACCCAAAAACAAATAACACCTAAAAAAAAAAAAAAAAAAATAACAAAAAGAATAGAAAGACATCGACAACCATCAGCTCAGATCAGAAAAAGCATCAGTCAATCAACTGTTGTCCTATCCTATCCACACAAGTTTGTTTTCCAATCTATTTTTTTTTCACATTTTTTTTATTTTTTTATTACCAAAGAGAGAGATTAAAGAAAGTTGACAGTAACTAAACTAATAAATATTAAAGTAAAGAAAAGTAAAGTAATCGATTCAGATATATTGAACATGACAAGACAGAACTAAACAAAACAAACAGAATAATAGTAATAGTAATAGATAGATGTTATAACTTTTAATTAATTCATTTTGCATTTGACATTTTTTTTTTTTGTTTTTTTTTTTTTGTTTTTTTTTTATTTTTATGTTATTTTTATTGGTTATTCTTAACTTTCCACACCCATCTAGATGTGGAGTAATAATAATAATTAAGATATCAGCAAACTTGTATACAATACATTGATTAAATTTGTCGACAGATGATTGATTTCTACTTTCAACCACAACAACCTTTGACATTATAAATATCAACAACAGCGAAGCAGTAGCAGTGCACAGTACCAACAACACAGAGCAACAACTTAAAGTTATCGACTGCGAGTATATGCTAATAAGGCAATCACAATCTCATTTTGAAATACCAATCAATTATCGACAGTGTTTCACAATTGAATGACATCAACAAATTTAGAATACATCATCAAGTCATAAAGAGAAAAGAGTAATTAATCGATCGATCTCGATCAATAATCAAATCAATCAAGACGATATTTTAAAGTGAACGAAACTTAAAGATATTTAAACTGTTGTTGTTGTTGTTATTGATCAACAACAATCTGTTCAACCATAATTCAAACAAACAAACAAACAATTCAATTAGATTCAAGATATCAAAACTATAGTAGTTAGTTAGTTAGTTATATAACTAACGGTCATAATTAATTAAAAAAAAAAAAAAAATTTGTGTTTTATTTTAATTGTGTTTATTATTATTATTATTATAAATCAAAAAATAACAATAATATTAAGATAGGTGTTGGGTGTTTTTCTATTATTACTTTTTATGTGTTGTTGTGTTGTCATATTATTTTTTTTTTATTTTTTTAATTAAAATTTTAAATAAAATAACGTGATTTAATATCATATGATGTATTAAATCACAATCAAATCACATCACATCTAAGTGCAAATAAACAAAAACAACAAATTTCCTTAAACATTGTTCATCATCATCTTTCAAATTCATTCGCATTCTTTATATATTTATTTATATATTTTTATAATTAGTTTTTGTAGTTAGTAAACAAATAAAAACAAACAAAAAACAATGTTGTTTATTTTAGTATTATTATTATGATCATCAACCAACCAATCAATCATTCACCTCTTCAATAAATACTCAATTTCAAACAACATTTAAATTGCATGATACCATTCAAATCATCTTCTTCTTCTGTAAAATCGATCAATCAATTAATTCAAATCAATCACACCACATTTACTTTCACTGATTGTTGTTGTTTCTTATAATAAAAAACAATTTAAAAATAAAAATAAATACTTTTCTTTTTTTGTCTCTAGAGATTCGATTTAATTTAGTTGAATCGATGTTCGACAGCAATTCCCGTCATCATCTTCGATATTGACAGCCGGGAACAACTTTAATAACCTGACTATTTTTACAATTTATGATTTTTTTTGTTTTTTTTTTTTTTTTTGTTTTTTTTTGTTGTTTTTTTTATCAAAACAAACCCCCTACAATTTCATCTCCATAATTCAGTTTTATATTACCATTTTCAGTTCATTGGCATTTTATAAATATATATATATATAACATATATATATGTACATGACACTATAAATAATAATTATAGTTGGGCTAAATATTTTTCATATTTATTAACTTTTTTTTTTTATTATTCATTTTAAAGAGATAGATTGATTATATAGATAGATAGGCAAACATTTCAGTTTGATTGTAGTTTTTTTAGTTTAATTTGTTTTTTAGTTTAGATTGGATAAAATAGGTAGAGATAGATAATCTTTAGTTAGTGTAGTTTTAGGTTATATATATATTTTTGTAGATTTAGTAGTTTTAATTAGTAGTAATCACTAATCAATATTAATTGGATAATAAAAAGAAAAGGGAAAAGATAAAAAGTAAACTAAATAACTCAACATAAAACACAACACAACAACAACACACAGATATCAAACAAAAAAAAAAATACAAAACAAAAATTATATTAAAAAACGACGACGCTATCACTAACCAGAGATGGCTACGGTCGATCTGCGAAAGAGAGTGAAAGTATATCAGCTCGACAACAGTGGCAAATGGGAGGATAAAGGCACGGGATTCGTCAATTGTCTCTACATCGAGGCATTGGGATCACACTGTCTGATGGTCAAGTCCGAGGAGGACGGTTCGATCATTCTCGAGTCCAAGGTGTATAACCTCGAGATCTATCAGCGACAACAGGACACCCTAATCGTGTGGGCCGAGCCCAACACCAACATAGACCTGGCAATATCATTCCAGGACTCTGCTGGTTGCCAGGATGTCTGGGACTTTATCATCCTCAACCAACGAAGAGATTCCGATGTCGAACTGATCGATCTGCCCGAGGTCAACGCTGCCAACCTCGATTCGATTCGTGATTGTTTGGATCCCAGTCTGCCACAGCCTGTTCGTGACAGAATCGTTAATGTTATCGTTAGAGATGTATGTATTTTTAATGCGGTGATCTGTTTATTTTACATGTTTAAGCTTACATTTTCTTTGTTATCGTTTATTTTATATATTTTAGGATTATTTAAAACAACTATTGGAACTGTTTGATCAATTAGAACAATCAAATGATATTCCTAATCTACATCATCAATTTACCATATTTAAAAATTTAAGTAAGTACAATATTGTTAAATTTAATTAAAATATTAAAAGTAAAAGTTGAGGAATTTAAATAACTAATAAATGAAACTTTATTTTTTAGTATTGTTTAATGATTCATCCATTTTTGAATTATTACTCTCTGAAGAATATTTATTGAGGATGATGGGTGTATTAGAATGTAAGTAAAATTGAATAAATAAAAAAAACATGTCGTGAGATTATTAATTATTTATTTTCAACTTTATATCACATCTAGATGACCCAGAAATTTCAGAACAAAATCGAATTAGACACAGAGAATTTCTAAGTCAGCAAGTTATTTTTAAAGAGGTGGTTAAATTTTCATCGGAATCTTTAATAAGTACCATTCATCAAACCTTTAGAGTACAATATCTCAAAGACGTTGTTTTACCAAGAGTTTTGGATGATCTTACTTTTTCAACGTTAAACTCTATCATCTATTTTAATAACTCTGAGATTGTTGGACAAATTCAAAAAGATACTACATTTTTACAAAAGATGTAAGATTATATTATATTAGATTAACAATTAATTAAAACAACCAAGTAAACTAATTAAAATAATATTATATTATAGATTCACACAGATACAGCAAAGTCCATCTGGATCTTCAGAGAGAAGAGATTTATTACTCTTCTTACAGGAACTATGTGGACTTGCAAAGAATCTTCAAATTCAAAACAAATCAACCTTTTTTCTCAGTCTTTCCTCATTGGATCTATTTAAAACACTTTCAACTACACTTGACGATGATATAGCACAAACTAGAATCTCAACGTATGTTTATAAAACTATAATTATTAATAATGATGATGGAAAATAGAAAAAAGATTCATCTAACTCTCAATTATTATTTTATTATTTATTATTATAGAACTGAAATAATATTATCAACATTGTCACATGATACTAGAATGCTAAGAAATTATATAACATTAAACAGTACATTCCTATCGCAACTTATCAATGGTTTTATAAAGGATAATGATATTGGTGTAAAAAATCAAATTGTCGAAATAATTAAAGTATTACTGGAAGCAGATACCACAGAAGTAAGTAGATATGATATAGATAGAAATATATATTCACATTTATTAAAAACTAACAATCATATTATTTTTAGATGAATGAATTTTTCAAATTGTTTTATGAAAAAGGTATATATGAATTGGTATCACCGTTGTCCAGGAACCAAATGAAAGAAGGCGAGCCGATCATTCCAGGCGATCCAAGCAGTAACTTGGAGTCGTTCGTTCTGTATAATGTGATTGAATTGATAATATATTGTATAAAGCATCACTCTTTTAGAATCAAACACTTTATTGTCAACGAGAACATTGCACAAAAGATACTGTGTCTGACGTCGAGCAACGAGCGATACATGGTGTTGGGCGCAATCCGATTCTTCCGTTGCTTGGTCAGCATGAAGGACGAGCTCTACAACAACCACATGATCCAGGACAATCTGTTCGACCCGATCATCACCATCTTCAAACAGAACATCAACCGATACAACCTGCTGAATTCAGCGATAATCGAACTGCTGCAGTTTGTCTACAAGGAGAACATCAAGCCGCTGGTTGTCCACCTGGTCGAGCGATACCGCGAGCTCTTTGAGTCGATCACCTACACCGATGTCCTACACCACATGATCACCAAGTATGAGCAAATCAAAGAGTCGAATGAAAGTCCCGAGATGCCATGCAACGATAGCAGTCTGTAAGTACAAACAACCGACACTAATTTCTGTTTCTTGATTTTACTGATTATTAATATTAAAGATACGATGAACGTGACAGACTCGAGGGTTCAGACGATGCATATTTCAATGCTTCAGATGACTCTGACGATGAACGATATAATTTAGATAGTAAGTTTGAACAATCTAGCCATTCCAGTGGTGGTAATAATATTAGCAGCAACAACAACAACAACGATAGTGACTTGCAAGATAACAACAAGAGCGAGAGCAGCAGTACTACAATGAACATTGGTGGAAATGTCAAGCTTGTTGATTATGACGACGACGAAATCGATAGTGACGATGATAATCAACAACAACAACAAATGTTGAAACTACAACAACAACAAGAAGAATCAGATGAATCATCTGTTGTTTGTAATGGAAATTCAATGGAAGAGGATAAGCTTCTGCCCGACAATGAAACCGAATTAATAACTCATCAACAACAACAACAAGAAGAAGAACAAGAACAAGAACAACAACAAGAATCCAAACAACAGGAAGGAGACGAAGAGAAATCAATAGCAATCAGCACCAACACCACCACAACCACCACCTCAGAAGAAAAACCTCGAACACCCAAGAGAAAATTGGATAATGGTATGGTGGATCACCAACACAACAACAATAACAATAATAACAACAACGAGTCATCAAGCGAACATCACAGTTTCTCAGTCAACGAGAAATCAGTTCATATTGTTTTTAATTTAAATAGTGTTAATAATAATAGTAATAGAAGTAGCAATAGTAACGACGACGACGACAATAACGATAACAACAACGAAAACAACGACGACAATAACAAAGATCAAGATGAAAAAGATAATAACACAAACAGTAATCATAAGAGTAGTACGCTTAATGGAGACGAAGAAACCACCAATTTAAAACAACATCACTTAAAATCACATCACAACAACAACATTAATAATAATAATAATAATAACAATGAACAACAAACACATCATCAACAAGATAATTGTACAAATCATCATATCAACGATAAACAATCTCTTGAAAATGGAAATACTATCTCTTTGAAGAGAGTGAAAATTATGAAAGATGATTCCTCTACACTGGGCTTAGTGGATCAAGAGTAGCACAAATAAAATCATATATTAATTAATTAAAAGAAGGTACAGAGCTGGTTGGTTATAATATTATTATTATTAAAAATATATTTCATATTATCTTTTTTCTTTGTATGTCACTTTCTTTTTTTTTTTTTTTTTTGTTTTTTTATATCAAGTGTAATTCAAAAGAACATGATGTTCATTTTTTTAATGATAGAAAGAATATGATGAAGGAATTAAATGGTATTAGAGAAATAATAAAAGAATTTGCAATAGTCTATGGGGATGAAAATGAACTTTATATATTATAGATCCAATCAAATGCCAAACGAACCTCAGGATTATGTAGAGCTATTGGATATTTGTGGAAATCAAAATAAATATAGAGAATATATAACTTTTGGCTACTATATTTACTCGGTAGCCGATGTTCAAGAAAATACAGCATTTTTAGAGAAAGATGAATATAGTTTATATTTAGTAAAGAATGGAAACTATTTATTGGTTGCCCTTAAAACTATACCCTTTAATGTAAATTTATTGAATAATCTTAAAACCATCTGTAAAGTATTATTTTAATCTTCCAAAATCTTATTTTCATTTTACCAATACAAATTATTTTATATTAAACTACAGTTTCTTCAATTTTATAAAAGATCAGTAAAATCCAAGAAATAAATACCACATTAATATAAACAATCATAAAGTTAACCACTTTGTTCAACAGTGTTTTCATTAAATATTGCCTATACTTTTATTTTTCAATTAAAATCTTTTGTTTAGGAGATATATTTTCTTTTGATATGATATCTTGTAGCAGTTGTTTTGAAATTTTTGAATAATCTTTGGATTTTATCGATCGTTGATATTGATTTAGAACTTTCTTTGAGAAGTTGATCTTTTCCAAAATGAATTCAATCATTTCGATATCGTCCTTTTTAAAATAATGTTTAAGAAGTTCATTTGGTTTTGTTAATTGATTGGCAAACTCTGGATGTTTAGACAAGAGATATTCGATCATCTCCATATGTCCTGTTTCAATGGCAACAACAAAGCCAGCAATTGTACATTGACAGTCACTTCTATTCTCATAGAGCCATTTAACAAGTGGAATCTGCATTCCTTTGATTGCACTCTCCATCGACTTGTCATTGAATACACCCGGTATATTATTGTCATGGAAAAATTTGATGGTCTCTTGATTTGCATTGAAAAATGAGTCTAAGATACATATATTGTCCAAAATAAAGCTGGGATTCCGTTTGATAATTATTTCGACTTCTTCTGATTTATTCATGATAATTGCATTGTTAAGCATATGATCCAAATCGATTTCAAAGTTATCCAATGCCCAATTGATAACTTCTGCACCTCCTCTGTAAATTCCATGTTTTAGTGTTTTCATACTGGAAATCTCAGTTCTGTTCTCTCTGAGCCACTTCATTGTTTCGAATTGACCATGATATACAGCTATATATATAGCACGTTCTGTACATCCTACACTTGGATCATATTCATTGAGCCATTTTATCATCTCGAGATTGCCAGTTCTCGATAAATTTTCGATTGCTGATGTTGAAAATGAGAATAATGAATTATCAACCAGCCATTTGAGGATATGTTTGTGGTTATTCATTGCGACCTGATCCATTCCCAATGCAGATGGTCGTTGATTTAGATCTGTAAACAACCATTTGGCGAGCTCTAGATTACCATTTCCAATCGCTGCATCGATTGCAACATTAGGTTCAAGTATTATTGTTTCATGATAATTTAACCATAACCATTGTGCAACTTCCATATAACCTTTATGACAGGCATCTAAAAACCCATGGTGACTGCAACCTTCAGTTCGATGTTGTTTTAACCATTTGAGAATTTCAATGTTGTTTTTAAATGCTGCATTGTCCATGGCTTGCTGAGTTGCAGTAACAGTTGTATTATCATTGAGCCACTTTATCGTATCAAGATTTACATCTAATGCAGCTACATCTATTAGATTTTCAAATGATTCTCTGATGTTATGTTGATGCAATAGTTTTGCTATTTCCAATTGATCGCAATAGATTGAATAGTCAAACAATGTACCATATCTCTCGTGTGGTTCTTCTCTTCTTGGCTCGTTGATATCGAGTAGGTATTGAACAATATGAGGATGTCCACCATTAATTGCACCATAATACATATTACTACCAGCTCTATCTTCTGATCTATGTTCTGCCAACCACTCAATTATGTCAATTCGTCCGACTTTGGCAGCACTATCAAAAGTTACATCTGTATTTATATCTCCTTCTTTTCTACTCTGTGAATAACCACAATTCTCCAGTTTATCAGCCAAGTACTTGACTATTTCAATGTCTCCAGATAACGGTGCCACCATCAATGCATTATAGTAATTCAATCTCTTCTTTGAAAACTCTTCACAAATGTATTTGACTTTCTCCAAACTACCATGCTCCGCTGCATATTTTAAGATATCATCGAAATAAACTTTTTGATGTAAACTCGAACTTGATATCAGTTTGAGCATATCGACCAGATATTTCAATATCTCAAAACTTCCACTTTTGATTGCTGCTTCAATTGTTGGAAAATCAAAAGTGATAGAATGATCGGTATAATACAGTTTAAGTTCATTTAGATAAGAGTTACCAGCCATTATATCAGGATACTTAATTAATTCCGACCAACTAAATTTTTCTAAACCTTTATAAACAACATCATGTATGCTACTAACATGTTTGAATATTAATTTATTTAATACAATATTATTAAATATCTGTAAAAATTTATCTTTTTCCATTGTCCAGAGCTGTTTTGCAGATGACTACCATTTTACTCAAAATAAATATAAATATTTTTTAATTAATTTTAATAATTCTTTATAATTTCTTAAAAAATCAAAACAAAACTGGCTCTTGCTTGTAACTAAGATCACATTAATTAACCACTAATTTTTAATTTTTACATTTTTTTACATGCGAAAGTTGTTGGGAGCCAGTTTTGTTTTGAGGTAGTCATAATGTTAAAAACCTTTTTCATCTTTGCCCATGAAAAATTCATCTAAATTACACCGGGTATTTTTAAAAGAAGTAAATCATATGAAGTTTAATACCAAAATACTAATTTTAGTCTTATTAATCAGTTTTGATAAAAACTCATCAATTTTTATTTTATTTTATTTAGTGATTTTAATTTGGTAATTCTGTTAGTATTAGTGTAAACACATTTTTTTAAATAATTTACTAATAACATCAAGCATATCGTCATTGTATTTTCGAAAAAGAATAAAATCATTTGTTTGCCCGATGAACATCTTCTAGAAGGGTTAACCCCACCATCATTTATAGCTTATGCATAAAAAATAATACTAATTTAGAAAGTTAAAAAAGTATTATTTTTTACCCCATATTAAATAAAATGTATTTATTTATTTTTTTTATTCACTATCATCAGCTTCATAATATGTGGTGGTTCCCACTAACTAATTTTGATAATTTGCAATTTTATTATTGGAAATGACAACATGAATGATAACATAGAGCTAGTAGTTTAAGAAAACTCAATTAAAGAGGATTATAAATAGATCTCATTTTTAATATTTTAAAAAACAAAAAAATAAATTAAATATTCTAAATCATTTTCTAAAACATATATTTTTTAATATTAAATTAATTTCAAACAATATCAATTCGTTACTTTCATCAAAATGGATCCATTAAAAACATTATTTAACCTTTCTGGTGGATATGCTGATACCCAAATTCTTATGGCTATATCTCAGTTGGATATTGCCAATCACATTGCTCTTGGAAATTCAAAATCCTATCTAGAATTGGCAAAGGAATTAAGTGTTAATGAGGAAGTTTTATTGTATCTCTTGAAAAATGCTACTGGATTGGAGATTTTCCACGAGCTGGAGGAATCAGAAGGTGTTTTCAGACATACTCCATTGTCGATTGCTCTTAGAGACCAAGAGTATCGTGATTTTATCATGATGAAAGCAAGCATTTACAGTCTTAGATCTTGGGAATCTTTGTTTTCAACTTTAAAAAGTGGAAATAGTGATAACAAAACTTTAGGCTTCAATAGCATTTGGGATTTTTTGAATAATAATAAAGAAGAAAATGTATGAATAGTTTAAACTTTTAATTTAAATTAAGATATTAACATATTTCTTTTTTGAATAGGAAATTTTCAATAGATCAATGACAACATTGACCAGAAGATTGGGTCCAACAATCGTTGAGAAATCAAATTTTATGAATTTTGAAACAGTTACTGATATTGGTGGTGGACATGGATTGTAAGTTTAAAATATTTTTTGATAATTATTTAAATATTAATTATTTCTTTTTTTTTTGGTAAATAAAATTAAGTTTATTACAAGAAGTATTGAGAAAGAATCCTCATTTGAAATATGGTATCAATTTTGATATTAAGAATTCTGGAGATGGAAATACCAATGAGGTAACTTCGACCAATGTTGACAAGAGATACAAAACTATGGTTGGAAATGCAATCACTGATGAAATTCCAGAGACCGATTGTTATATACTCAAACATGTTTTACATATGTTTAAAGACGATGTTGTCATCAAAATCCTCAAGAAGATTGGTGAGAAACTCAAATCGAATGGTTCTATCTTTGTCTATGAGCTGTATGATGAAGAACTTAAGAATCAAAAATCAGCAATGTCACATTTCTACTTACGTAAGTATTGTTATTAGTAATGAATTTGGATTTTAAATATCTTCTCTAATAATTGATTATAATCTTATTATCTATTATCTTATTCAGATCTGATGTTGGTTACAGGTGGTGTTGAAAGATCCAACAAGAGATGGAGAGAAGTTGTACAAAAAGCAGGTCTTCAAATTAAAGAGATCGAACACATTCCAAATTCAGTTGAAATGCCAGTGTGCAAAATAATAATCACAAAATAAGAATATAATATAATGTTCTTTTTTTTCTCACTCACTTGATCCTATCTCTATATCTCATCTTCTTATTTCTTTTTATTTTTTTTTGAAAAAATAATAAATTAATAAAATAAATCTCAATCAATTTTTTTTCTTTTATATCTTTTTTGATCAACTATAATCATATTTTCTTTTGTCAATTTATTTGATTATAAATATTAGAAGATGAGTTGTCAAATACGTTTTACATCCTTTTCCTCGAATATATGATTGTCTTTCAAACTTAATATCTTTTTATTAACTTAATAAATAATCATTTATAAACAACAATCAATCAAGAACAACTTTAAAAAAAAATACTGAAGCTCTTCTTTTTTTTTTTTTTTTGATCAGCTTATCCTATAGGATTGTTCTTGGTAGACAAAATGTTTAATAAGAGAAACCCTTAGGTGTCAGTAACTTTTCTATGGAAGGCTATGATTGATACTTTAAATTATTTAGTTATTATATGTGATTTATTTGTACACCCCTCCACACATATCATTGTAAAATTAAATATTTAATTTGACTAATAGTTTAAAAATGAAGGTGGGTTGGTGTAGTGTAACATTTTATTTACATTAAAATTATAACATATATCTATATGAATAAAAATAATTAAGGTTGTTTATAAATAATTTTAGAAAATAAAACAGTGGCAATTATCGGATGTGGACCTTCTGGTTTGGTTAGTTGTAAGTCTGCTTTGGAGTCAAGATTGATTCCAAAGGTATTCGAAAGAATAGTGATATCGGTGGTGTTTGGTGTCTGTCGAATGGCAAAGTTTGGGATTCATTAAGTACCAATCTATCTTTGAATACAATGATGTTGGGGGAAATCAAAAAAATACCATGGGTAATGGATAAATATTTACCTAAACCACCAAACGACAGGTCATCTCCCAACGATTACAAGGAAGAACCATTAATTCTCCCGGTGGAATTGGTCTTCTAATCTAGAGAGGATGCCGACTTGGCCAAAAAGAAATTTAAATCGGTTCAACAAAACTTTATAGATACCAATGATTGGGCAGCAAAGATGTGTAGTAAACAACAAACTCATCGATCTTCAGAAACAATTGTCATCGGACAACACTCCATTTATTATCATCTCCAGGAACTATGCAGACTGTGTTCTCGCCGAAAAGATACATGTAGTTCAGCACCCAATAACAGAGATACAAGGTAAAACCGTTTGGTTTGCCAATGGAGAGTCGAGAGAGATCGATCATATCGTTTTCGCCAATGTTTACACCTATGAACTACCCTATCTATGTGAAGAGGTGCTTAGAGGTCTGGAATACAATCCAAACGACAAGCTGATGCCAATCGTTCTACATAAATCAACCATTCATCCAACGCTACCGAATATCGGGTTTGTTAGTTGGTTCTCATCTGCGATGTTCCCAATCATTGAACTTCAAGTTAGTTGGCTCGCTTTAGTATTCTCAGAGGACTTGGCACCACTGACCAAAGAACAGATCGCCGAAGGTATGAATGCAGAGAGAGCCATTCGCGATGCTCAATTCAAAAAGCAATATCCACATATAGAAATGGTTGAAAGGGTGAAGAAATCGCAACTATCATTGGTGTGATTCCCAATCTAGAAAAGATAAAATCAGAAGATCCACACCTCTATAAATTGATTTACAACAAGGGTTTCTCAACTTCATCTTACAGACTTACAGTACCACATTCAAACCCACAACTCGCTAAAAACATTCTAAATAAAATAAATGATAAATATTATTGTAAAATTTGAAAAAATCAAAATTTTTGAAAAAAATATTGGTAACCAGCCTAATTTTGAATATTCGTTTTTTCTATTTTTTTGTATTTTTTAATTTTTTATAATTATTTATTTTATCGAATGATATTATTGTTTGATAAAAGATATCTTTAATTTTGAAGATCATCAAGTATTTTCAACCTATTTATAAAAATGTAACTGCAACTATTCAAAAAACTAGTTATGAGAAAATTAAAAGGAATTTTCTTTTTAACTTTATGATACTGAACGAGCTAGCTCGAAAATTAAATGATTAAAGATTCTATTTTTTTACACCTTTGATATTTTTTGATTCAAAAAATATCTGGCTTTTGAAATCACCCACACCCAATTTTATTTTTTTCGAAACCAGTAGCCTGTAAAGATTAGTTATATTTTTATTTAATATCATTTAAATTTAATTAGATAAAACATAAAAAATTATTGTATATAAACTCAACAAATCGACAACTTTTTTTTTTTCTACAGAATAATAACAAATAATAGAACAGATAATAATGAAATATCAAAATATCATTTTAGTTTTAGCAGTTTTGGTTGCTCTCTGTGGTGTTTGCTCAAGAGCTATTGCCGTCAAGGAACAAGATAGAAAGGTTGGTGACACTGGAACCTACACCATAATCGAGTACTACAGTCAAGATGGTTGTGATGAAAATGACTATGTTTCGAACCAATCTTGGTTAAATAAATCGTGCCAACAAGGTGTCTATTACTTCTGTACCCCAAATGACGACACCATCTTCAAGTACACATTCCCAACCCAATATTGCGACAATGGAGCACCAATCATTGAATCCATTAAAGCTGGTTGTAACGGAAATGTTTCATACTCCTGTTATCATTAAAAGATCAAAACTAAAAATATATTAAATTAATAAACATGTAATCTGTGTATATATTCATATTACTTTTATTAGTTCACTTTCATATATAAAAGGTTATTTGTTTTTGAAACCAGTTCCAATTGATTTTATTGTAAAAAACATAAATTACAAGTTTTGGTTGCTTTAGATGAGAAGTGATGAGATGATTACTCCAGAGATTAGAATGAAAATAATCCAATGGTCTTTAATTTTATTGACAGCATATAGTGCAGGATTGTTTGTAAGCAACCAACTATCAACTTGTTCATCTACTGCAACAAATGTTTGCTTGAAAATCCTTCAGTTCTATTCTTTTTTAGCCAATCCAATACATTGATTTGATTGTTGAAGGAGGCACCATCGAATGCATCACAGGAACATCCTTCAGTGCGATTAAAATGGAGAAATTCAATAACAGCTATGAACCTGAAATAAGCGGCTTTGTCAATCGCTTTTACCGTACAACCTTCAGTTCTGTTGAAATGCAACCATTTTACAACAGAGAGATGTCCGTTTTTTGATGCATTGTCTAATGCCTCAGTACTAGATCCTTCAGAGCGATTTAAATGGAGCCACTCAACGACTTTCAAGAATCCATTTTCAGCAGACTTGTTCATTGCCTCCACTGAACATTCACCAATATTATTGTAGTGCATCCATTTTAGAACTTCTAGATATCCGTATTCAGCTGCCAGATCTAGTAGCTTTATCGATAGAGAGCCAGGATATACATGACGATCCTTATTCTGTGACTTTAAAAACCACTTTGATTTCTTCGTATTTTGTTCCACCCACACTAATTTATGAGTAAAAATACTCGACTTAGATTTTTTTCGAAAAAAAAAACTCATTCTAGGTTGACCACTTTAAAAATGTGTTGTTTTTCAATTTTGCCAAGGTTACCAATATTAAATTTTCGATCAAAAAAAAAAAAAAAAAATCGACTTAATATAAATCATTGAATAATAATCATATATATTGAATAATAAAATAATTTTATCGCTCCTTACATACTTATACTATTAGCTAATCTTTATATTTATA
The DNA here is from genome assembly GCF_000004825.1 of Heterostelium album PN500. Classification (NCBI taxonomy): domain Eukaryota; phylum Evosea; class Eumycetozoa; order Acytosteliales; family Acytosteliaceae; genus Heterostelium; species Heterostelium album. The sequence continues at coordinate 833,302 of NW_008805075.1, forward strand.
TTAATAATTAAATCGTTATCATTATTAAATAAGTGTATAGTAAAAATCAATAAATAAAAATAAAATAAAAAGAATCATAATTTAATAAATAAGGTAATTTCAACGATTTTCACTTAACATTTTAATACAATATAATTTTATTTATTTATCTATAAGATATACTACATCTAACTTCACCTTTTCCATATAACTTCTTTCTTTTCCTTCTCTATACGATATAGTTCTTTTGTTATTATCATTTATTGTATAATCATCCACTACAATTTTTTCGTAGTTGTTACGAAGTTTTTACATAGTATTCAACTCAATAAATGCAAAAAAAAAAAAATTTGTATGAAAAAGCATACTACGAATGGGATTCGTTATGCCCTTTTTTACACTTTAAATTCGTAGTTGTTACGACAATTTATTTTTTAATGAGAAAAAAAAATGTTAAATAACTTTAAAAAGAACACTTGCAACGATTTTATAGATAATCTATATTATAAATGAGAATATTTATTTTTTTGTTAATCATAATTACTATATTAGTATTTATTAAGAAGATAAAGCTTTTAAATGTAAACATACCAATATTGCATTCATAGACATGTCTCATAGTTGAATCTACTATTGCAAAAGATCGTCAATGCATCATCGATCTCTACAATGTCAGTTTCATTTGTCTTTTGTATCTTTTCACCACCTTGTTTGAATTTGATACTGTTTTCAAATGAATTATTGATTATACTATACAATGTTTGTTATTGTAGCTTCCCACCAAGTGCTATATCGACACCATCTATTTTTTTTTTTTTTTGTTAGTTCACATTCTAAACATCAATTAAATATACACTGGAATGACATACTATTTGATTTAGCAAAGACCTTTTGTCCATTTTGGAATAACGATGGGCGAACATCAGATGATCGATAATTCTTCTCTCTCTTTGTGTTGTTTGTCTTTGTTGTATTTCAGAAGTTCGAACGATCGTTGTTGTTCTGTGGTTGTAGTTGCTGTAATTTGAGTTGTTGCTGCTGTTGATGTTGATATTGTTGTTGTTGGTTCGTTGGTCGCATTTGTAGTGTTTGTTGGTTTAGTAGCAATATCTGCTGAGAAAGATATTCGATCTCCATATCTTGACTCTCCAAATAACTAATAAACAATACTCCTAAATATAATAAATAAATACTCAACTCAAATATTAAATTTGAATATTTAATATTTATTATAAATATATATCAAATATATTTTAATATAAATATTAAATAAATATAAACTTTATTAAATTTATAGATCTATAAATTAAATAATTTTCTAAACCTCGATCGGTTATATCAATAAAATTATTATTAAATGTTAATATAACAACACTATGTGAATGAATTGAAGTACGATATAATTGAATTGAATTATTTAATTTTATAATAACTCTAATTAACACATTTTTCACTTTGACATACAAAAATACATATGTATATATTCATATTTGTATGATTTTTTTGAAAAATACAAATAAAACAAATTATTTTTTTTTCATATACATATAGTTCATTGACTGTTTATACCATTATAAAAGGATCAAGATATTAAATGAATGTTTAGGAGTTGAATTGATTCGTGGTGCGTTGTACTTGTACGGAATTTAATTGGTTAACTTAATCTATTTGAAAAACATACCAGTGTGTAGAAATTTCAAACTACATATGTCATACTATATGTCATACAGTCATTGACTAATTACATATATAATAAAATAGTTATATCACAGTCTGTGAGACTATATAGTAGTCGGTGTATAGTATTTAAATTGCTAATACACCAAAAAATACATAAAGTCAAGTGATTAAAATCAAAAAACGTTTTATAAACTATATATGATATATGACATACATATTCACATGTGAAATGTAGTATAAATTTTTTAATTTCAATAGTATTACTGATATTATTTGATTTATTATTTAACTCTTGTAACTATTTGAATAATATGTATTTCAAACACTAACTTTGATCATAAATTTGGTATATGTGCGATGGGGAGGTAAATTCAAGATTTTGAAAAATATTTATCAAATATTTAACAATATTTATGAATTTTTTTTAAATTTATTTTTTGATTTCACATTTATTACAATTATAAATTTTTGATTGATTCAGTGTTAGAGTTTTAGAATTTATTAATAATAATTAATTTTATAATAGTTATAAAATGAGTGAAAAATATCACCCTTATAGTTCATCTGATAAAGAAATAAAAAAAAGATCCAATAAATATAATAGTTCTATTTATGAACACTTTTTTAAATTTATAGATTCGAATGATAAGAATTTAATTAAAATGAAGTGTAAATACTGTCAAGTATTTACTTTTAAATACGATAAGGTAGACAAAAAATCAGTGTCTAGTGGTTTAGGATGGGCACATCTTGAGAGTAAGATTTTTAAATTTAACAAAATAATAACAATTTCAAGTGATCTGATTGTCCTATTATATTTCTTTCTCTATAATTTTTTTATAGATGTGAGATTATCTTGCCACAAAGAAAGTGAAATAGATTGGTCGTATGTCGCAGAACAAAAAAGGAAAAAAGCAGAAACACTTGCACTTGCTATATCAAAACCTTTTAGTCAAGGTGTATCAGAGTATGTATATATGATCTTAAATTGAATATTCAATTATTAACTATATTAAAATAGGGAATTATTAATAGATTTAGTAATCAAAAAAAATCTTCCCTTCAACTTAACAGAGGATGAGAGATTTAAAAATTTTATTTCATCGTTAAGAGCAGAGTTCAATTTAGTTGGTGGAGATACTATTAAAAATAGAATAATAAAAAGATATGATGATCAAGTTGTACAACTCAGAGAGTATTTCAAGACTATGGATTCCAAAATCAGTTTCTGTTTCGATATCTGGAGTGTCAAGGATATCTCTTTTTTGGGTGTAACTGGTCATTGGATCGATAGTCAATTTAAAGCTAGAAAGTGTTTGTTAGGAATGGAGAGCCTAAAAAGCGATAAAACAGGTAGGTATTGTAAAATGAATTTTTAATTTACAATTTATTAATTCAATCAAATATTATTTTATTAACATGATTCAGGTATAACTCTATCAAAACTTTTTTTTGATGTTATAGAAAAGTTTGATATCTCCAAAAAGATAATGTGCACCACTTCTGACAACTGCTCGAACAACCACACTACAGTGGAGAACATTGTCAAAAACCAAGATCCTTCCAATGATTACAAAGGATTCCAGGGTGGACATATTTTATGTTTGAACCATGTGATTAATTTAGGTAAGTGAATATAATAAAAATAATACATTAGCTATTCAAGTTATATAAAAATAAAAAAAATATTAAAATATTAATATTTTGTTTTAAACAAACAATTTGTTCCTATACATCATTGAATTTATTAACCCTTCTTTTTCAGCAATAAAAGCATTTATAGGAGATAAATCAACGAAATATCTTTTCGATAAAATTCACTCCTATGGTTCAAATTTAAGAAACTCCAGTAACCAAACAGATGCTTTTTTTGGGTAAGAAACACAATTATAATTTTTTTTTTACATAATTAATAAAAAAATTTTTAAAATTTTAGAATTTTTGAAATTCTAAAAACTGAAAAGAAGGACAGGTTAAAGCCAAAAGTATTGAACCCAATCCGTTGGTCATCAGCTTTTCAGATGACTAGTAGATTCATCAGGATCAAAGAGGCAGTTGAATACGACATTAAATATAAGATTACGAAACATGATATCCATCTCACTACCGATGAATGGGATATCATCAAACAAATCAATAAATTCTTGGATGGTGTGGATTTTATTACTTTGGCATTACAAGGAGCTGATGTTAATCTGTCTTGCAGTTTACCTGTGTATGGTCGGCTCTTGGACATTGGAGAGGAATGGAAAACCAATAAGATTCTCAAGACTGCTGCTGAAGCCTTTTGGAAAGAAATAGATGTATGTAATCATATTTTATTAACATTTGCATTTTCAAATTTGAAGGGTTTTTAAAAAAACTTTTTTTTTTGAAAACTATTAATCATATAAACATTCATAAACTTTTTAGGGTTACTATACAACACTTGATTATGGAATAGAACCATTTTATATCTCAACTTTTCTTGCACCATTCACCAAATTAGAGGTATTTAAAAGTGAATTTTGGAAAGATTATTGGAATAACATAAACAATTCAATTGAATCAATTTATACTAAATATGGAGGTACTAAGGGAAATAAAACCAGTATAGAATCAGTCAAACCAGAGATGGATAGAATGAAGTTTATTTTATCCACTCAAAAGATAGTAAGTTAAATTAATTTTTATATCTACACTATCAATACTCTTATTATATTTATTAATTTTTATTTTTATTTCAACAAGATTATTGTTGAACAAAATGAGAATGAATTATCAAAATATAAAAATCTACCAACTACATTCTCAAATGACTCATTGCAGTATTGGAAAGAGAATCAAATTGAGTTCCCAGTTCTATCTAGGATTGCTAGAGACTATCTCGCCATTCAATGCACATCTACACCTGCAGAGATTGAATTCCGTTACAGCTCTGACATGCTCACTAAAAATAGGTGGTCTCTTGGGAAAACAGTTATCAAATCACAAGTCTGTTCTAACAGCATTTCTAAATTAGATTTTATCAAATAATCAATTAAATAAATCAATTAAATTTAATAATATTCATCTATTAATAGTACTGAGGAGTGTTGAATAATCCAAATCACAGCACTGTGATATAACACTTAAAATATCATTCACTGTTGTATCTGTATTTATTTATTTTCTGTTTTATCATAAATATAATTGTAAATTGAGAATTATTGATTTATTTAAATTTATTTACTCACCTATTTCAACCATATATATATATATATATTCTCTCTCTTCTTTTCAATTTTTTTTTCTCAGTGTTTATAAACATTACTCACACTTCTTGTTTATTTTATATGATTTGCTTGAGTATTTGTTCACAATTTAATGTGGATATATACTTGTTTACAAAACTATTTAGAACTCTATCTCATGTTAACTTACAGAATTTTCAAAAATAACTATTTTCTGATCATTTTAATTATTTTTTGTTGTAAAACTTTATTTTTTGAATAATATATTTTGTAATCTTTTTAACTTTTTTAACTTTTTATATAATATTGTAAAATATTATTTTTTACTGTAAACTCATTCATTACTTTGATAGTATAGAATTTAATATAAATAGCAAATCATATTTTCATTTTTGTATAGAAAAAACAATTTATATTAAGAATGAAGATTATAATAGATTTGACAAAAGAAAACAAGTATACAGAAGAAATCATTGATCTCACATATGAAATCAATAACAACAGCAATAACAACAACATAAACAACAACATCATCCATATAAATCAATTCCAACTTAATTTAAAGAGGAATCTTATGATTTATATCACTGATTTGGAAGATTATATTTTCAACAAAATATTAGAAAATAAAAAAAATAAATTTTCAACATTAATTAAATATTTTACTTTTTCGCGTCTCACCAGCAGATTCGAATGTAATTTATGTGAATGTTTCACAATTTCATTATCAAACAAAAAGGTTGGACATTGTGCAACCTCTCATATTAATGGTATGTTAATTCTTTTTTTAATAAATATTTAAGCTAATTCGAATCTATTTTCTGTTTTTCTTTTTTCCATATTTAGCATGTTGCCAACAATACCCAAATATAAACCTTTGAGTATATTGACAACACCACAGATGTGCATGCACTGCCACTGAAAATAAACATTAAAATAAATAAATTTAGATTATTTAACAATTATTCTTTATAACTGTGTTTAAACATTTTATTTATTATTGAATTTTCTTTATTATTTATTTGATAAATGTTTTATTTATTATATTTGTTTGTAAATATTAATTAAATATTAAATATTTTTTAAATTAAATATTTTAAAATTATTTATTTATATTTGAGAGAATTTTGTCATATTAGGGAGTATTGCTTGAAATAAATATATCATTCTCTTTTTTCTTGAATTCATTTTCAAGACTTAATTTAAAAATAGATGATAAATATTTAATTTGCTCCTCTGGCTCTAAATTTAAATATTTCTGTAGGGTCATTCCACTTCCAAATAATCTTTCATAATTATCTAATTCTTGATCGAATTCTATATAATATAAAATATTGTTTTGTTCGGCGTTGGCGCCCATTTCTGTGTATGTTGGAATATTTAAAGTTGGTTGAAATAAATTATTATCTAGTTCCTTTAGAGATCTTTTTATATCTTGAGTGTCTGTTTCATTATTTTTATTCATTTTAGGAAGTTTTTTAAAGGGTAAATTTTCAAAATAAATACGTCGAGAACCAAAAAAAAAAAAAAAAAAAAAAAAAAAAAAAAAAAAAAAAAAAATTCAAAGGTTCAACACTAGAATTATTTATAAAAATTCCTCATTTGTTTATTTGTAAATTTTATTGATTTTGTATCTATAATATTAAAATAGTTAGATTTAGGCCATACATCTACTTTATATTGTAATTGCTCAACATTTATAATTTCTGTTGGACTATTTTCATCAACATAAAAAGGTGTATTATATTCTAGTAGTTTTTTTAGTTTTTCACGCATTGCTTTGTCACCTTTGCCTAATACATCATCTATTTCTTTTAATAAAAATCTATTGCTTTTAGGTATATATGGCTGTACCTATATTTATGTACACTGAATGTTAATATTTTTACTTTGTTAAATGTATTATTATTAATTACATACCTCTATTAACAATTTTTGTTCAAAATCGTTGTTTCTTATTAAAAAAATATTTTTAATAATTCCATATCTAATATTTTTATTATTATTATTTAAATATTTAATTGATGGTTTGGATTTATAGCACGAATATATATCATTATTTAATTGAAATGATTTAATATGTTGAGCTTTGCTTTGATCAAAAATTATATTTGTTTGTTGAGTAATGTGGTCTAATGTTTGCTGAGGAATTTTGTTATTTGTTTTAAAAGTTTTAGCATATACATAAACTACAATATTATTATTTATTTCTTCCACAAAATAATCTTCTGTTTCTCCATTAATTATAAAGTTTAATCGTCCAATTAAAAAAATAATGAAAAATTTCTCGGGATTGAAATGATTTGAACATATCTATTTATAAATATTAATAAAAATGTATACCAAAAATTAAAATAAAAGATATTGTCGATATATCACTTATACATACTGATTCCTTGTTTTTAAATACTTGGTGAGTATTTTCCATTCGATTTAGATTGATGCGTAGATTTCTATTCGGATGTCCGAATCTACGAATGTCTTCCGAAAGATGATTCAGCAAATGGTCATTTGGTGTAACTCGTACTTTCACATTTTTAAGACTTCGAGTAAGTGTATTAGATGTTGATGTTGTTGTTGTTGTTGTTGTTGTTGTTGTTGAAGTTGTAGTAGGTGCAGTTGTTGTTGTTGTTGTTGTTGTTGTAGTTGAAGTTGTAGCAGTTGTTGTAGGTGCAGTTGTTGATTCAGTAGCTTCATCATCGTCGCTACTTTCATCATAGTCGTCAGATTTGGATTGAGGTGTTGTTGTTGATTCCGTAGCTTCATCATCGTCGCTACTTTCATCATAGTTGTCAGATTTGGATTGAAGTGTTGTTGTTGATTCCGTAGCTTCATCATCGTCGCTACTTTCCTCATAGTTGTTAGTTTGTTTGGATTTGCTTAACACACGATTGATAATCTTATTATCTACTAATCTTTCTAACATTAAAAAGTAGTTTAACTGATGAATATATATTAATCTCTCCAACTCTGACATTTCTTCCTCATTTCCAACTTTCAAATCTTTTCCATTAATAAAAGAAAGAATATTTTCAAAATCTTTAATTATTCCTATAAAGTCCTATATATGATTCGAGAGAAGATTATTTATTAGAATTCTCACGTATACACCGTGTAGTACAATTTAACTTTCGCGAACTTACTCTATATAGTTCCTTTCTCTCATCTGATAATCTATTATCTAAATAAATTGTTGTAAGGAATTGTACAGCACCAAGAGAAAATGCATGGTAAAAAGCCTTGAATTCAACAGCTCGAAAGTTTTTAAACTCTTTAAAGTTTACTGTACATTTATCAATTCTCAAACTACCATATATGAATTTAGACATTTGAAGAATCAAATCCTTGTACACCATAATCTGCGCTAATTCCTCCATGTGTTTCTTTCCTATACCGAGATAGAGAAGGTGCATCGTATCTATTGAAGAGATACTAAAAATATTGTACTTTTGAAGTTCAAATAAAATTGCTATACACCATGATAAATAATATATTATAAAGTTAGTTTTATTCATGAAAAGTTTTATATATTTTAGAAACTAAACTTACATTTATATTTTACTCCACATTCTAAATGTGAACCCTCACCATATTTAAATAAGTCATCCAAAGCACCTTCATTTGTCTTTCTTTTAGATCTCACTTGACTGAGAACTCCTTCAATTAGCTTAGATTTACAACTTAACATATGTAGTTTATCCAGTCCACACTGGCATCTTCTACACCCCAACTCTGCAAGGACAGATTTCAGTCCAAGGACAGCATTTATTGCAACGCTGTCTCCTAGAATCAAACCCAGTTCAATTAATACTACTATTCTTTGATTTCCCTTCATTATCTCTATTTTATCATTCTTTTTTAAGAAAGTAATAAAATGAGAAATGATTGAATTAAATAGTCTGACTAATTCTTTGTTTTTTTAATATTGTAATCTTTATCAGTTACTACACACACTATAAATCTAATTCATTAAATATAGTGTTAATATACTTGTACTAATATTTAGAATGCAATTTCTAAGTGTTTAAATAAATAATATACCTCATCTTTTCCATTTCTTTATAGTCTATCCCATTTGTAGATAGCTGTATATAGACTCCTAATACAGAGCGACCAGATTCAGTGTATTCGAATGAGTCATTGTAGATATCTACAAATATAGTTTTATCACCACCCTTATTATGATCAAATAATATATTATAATAAAAATCAATATTCAAAAGAAATTTAATTAAATAGATTATATTAAAAAATATATAAATCTATCTTCTTGAGTGAATTGACTCTTTAAATTAATTTTGAAAATCGATTTATTTATAATAAAATTATTGTATTGAGTATCGGTGATCACTTCATCAATCTGTATTTCACTATATTCAATCTATTACACCGTGTATTTGTAGAGTTTTTATAAATATATGTTAGTTACTTTTAGGTTAATTTGAAAGATATCAGTGAACATACCTTTTCAATGTAATGATTTTCTATTTCTTTTAAGACTTTACCCCACGTAATATTTCGGTGACATCCGGTATCGGATCCATCGGCGGAGTACCAATATGAAATAGGTTGTTTATTTCTGCTATAGTTTAATCTCTCTAATATGTCATTCCTACTTTGGACTACAGTTTTGGGTAAAAATCATCTATTAATATTTTTAATTAAATTTTAATAATATATTATTACACTTACATTTAAAGAAATGCTCGTATAGCGCATTTTCTGCTGCATAGTTGAAGTTGCTATTCTTATCAAATTTAATGTTAATTTTCTTCTTTCCAGAATTACCCAAACTCTGATTTACTTTAATTTAAATATTTATCACGGCTGCGATTTCTTTTTTTTCCAAATTCCCAAAACTGTAAGGATCAGCAATTTGGGAATCTGAGCATTTTGGCAAAAAAAAGTGATTGTTTTTTTGGTAGTTTTTGCAAAAATCAAAAAAAATTTTGATGGTTTTCATTTTGAAAAAAAATTGTTTTTCTATTTGCCAAATAATATTATTTTTAATTATAATAAATTCTAAATAATGTTAAATTCTCATACAGAAGGGTATTTATACCGTAGAAATTGAAATCAATGTTTTCATTTCAACAAATAATTATTCTTCAAGTAAGTAGTTAGAAATAAATATTTTTTATAAAACTATATCTTTAACATTTTTTTCTCTTTTCATTTCACACACTTCATTTTTCATTTCACACACTTCAGTATTTTTTTTTTGTTGTGGTTTTTTTTTTTTTTTTGTGTTGTTTTTCAATTTTATTTTCACATCTTTTTTTTTGTACATCGCTCATATAAAATTAATCATGGTGCTACTCAAAAGATTGAGCGTTTTAGAAGAATATGACCCATTCATTAATTTTCAACTACCTACCCCCCTCACCAATACTAATCAAACAAATCAAACAAATCAAACAAATCAAACAAATCAAATCATCACACCACCACAACCATCTTCAACTCCTAGTAAAAATATTACTTTTTGTTTTGAGGTTGATTCATTTGACACTCCAATTTTTGAAGAAGATAACGTTATACCATTCTCATTAAAATCAATTATTCCACCTTCAACATCAACTACCTCCATACCATCCACACCACCATCCACACCACCATCCACACCACCATTCACACCACAATCCACATCAACAACACCATCCACACCATTCACACCATCCACACCATCCACACCATCCACACAACCTATATCATCTTTCATTTATAGTGCTTTAGAAGGATCTGGGGAGATTGTGAAATCCCTTATTAAAGTTCCAGAGCCAAAAGAGATGTCTCCAATCAGACCAGGTAAGCGGGTAGAGTCAAAAACCCGAATTGCCAAATTCGCGAACACTTGGTTCCAATCAATGGTTCATGAAGTCTGCCATGAGACACAATTAGCAACTGTAATCTATTCTGACTGTGGAAGTAAGGAGCGATTACCGTTTCATTCTATCAAGCCCAGGTACTTTGAAGAACAATTCCATACGACTCCATTTTCAATTGGGCAAAGAGTGATCGTCAAATCCAGCAAAGACAAGTATTTGTATGATGGGATTCTTACCAGAATAATGAGGAAAACTTCCTCATCTAAGTATAAATTTTTAAAATTCAAAGTTTATCTTGTCGATTCAGATACCGAAATAGAAGTATTATCAGAAAATACTTTTCTTCACTATACATATTAAATAAAGAATTATTTTCAATATCCGTGATGTGTTATTAATTTTAATTTGAATTTTTATTTTTTTTGATTTAGCAAGTTTTGTTTTGAATCAATTTTTTTTAATTTTTTTTTTTTGTTGTCAAGAATTCGTTTTGAATACGTTTTAACAAAGTATCAAGAATAAACATATCATTTTTTTTATCATATATATATAACACATTCTGTAGAGAATAGATTTTATATTTTATATTTTATATTTTATATTTTATATTTTATATTTTATAAACATTTTATGTTTGAATATTCAAACAAACACGGATCACCGTGATGAAAATAAGAAATGTAAGTATCTATCTTCTTATTTTGAAAAATTATATTTTTAAACTAATATTTAGTTTCAAATATTCAGCCAGCCACGGGCTTGTACCTGTCCCACGGTGCCATGTTCTCTAGGGTACACTACAGTAAGTAGTGTAAGTTTGATAGATTAAGCTGCGTGTAGTTATAAACACAAGTAAGTGATAACATTTTTTTATTCTATTCATATACACATCCACTAACATATCCATTATTTATTTTTTTATTTTTATTTTAGAAATTTATATATATATACACCGTGTAAACATGTATGTAATTATTTGTTTTTTTACATCATTCAAACAAAACAGAAACTAATATCATTTTCTATAATTTCAAGCATACAACGTGCAGTGAATTCAAAATACATCATGTACCTTATATGGAATTCTACAGTAAAGTGGTGTTTATTAAACATTGTATTTGCAGTCCAAAAGCAAGATTCTTAAATTTTATAGGTTATAAGCTGCCATTCGATAATCATGATTGGACTGTCGATAGATGTGGAAAGCAAGTTAGATATGTTATCGATTTTTATGAAGGAAAGGTTGATCCAGAGACCAACAAACCAATTGGAATCTATTAGATGTCAGTCCTGCAATCGATGATATCTCATTTTCAAATATTTATTTTTTTGATTCAATCAAATAAAATTATTTAAAATATTTAAAATATTTATTTTTTATTTCATTTAAATTAATTTATTTTATTAAAATATTTATTCATTTCCTTTTTTTTTATTTTTTAAAAAAATAAAAACTATTTATTTTGATTTTTTATTTATTTATTTTTTTTATTCATTTGATACAAATATCGATAAGAATGATCATATGTTGCGATATGTTGTTGTCTGAAAATCTAACTAGATATTTGATAGCTTGGTTTTTTTTGATGGTTAAAAGCGATGTTTGAAAGATAAAAAAGGATTTTGACAAGGAAAAGCGATGATTTATGTTTTGTTTATTTCACTCCAAATTGATGTTTTTGTTGTTGGTAATTAGGGAATTTGAGCAACTTGGGAAATTTCCTTACAGTTTTGGGAATTTGGTCAGAGAAGCTGCTCAAAATCCTCAAATTCCCAAAAGAAATCGCAGCCGTGATCTCTGAGTTCTTTGATGGCTCTAGGTTCTGTATATCTATATCCATCCCATCGTTTCCTTCCATTGTAGGTGATGTAGGTAATATTGACGGAGGAGGAATGTTGGATTCTTTATGCAAATTAGAGAATATTGTAAGAAGTGGTGATGCTATTGGTGTTGAAATCTTGGAGATATGATTTGACTGGTTGTGGTATATATTGGTTCTTTGCTTTTTTATTGTATGTTTGTACTCAAAGTCTTCTGAAACTTCTATTCTATTCTCTTTTATTGTTTGATTCAATGTAATTAAACTGTTTTTAACTTTATTATTAACAAAGTTGAAGCAATCGCAAGTTACTATTTCCCCTCTTATCGCTTTTTCTTTGTTGAATACTACATTACATTTATCACAAATTTGTCTATTTCTGAATGACATTATTTTATTAATATTATTTAATTGTTTTAAAAAAAAAAAAAAAGCTTTTACTAGTGTAGTATTGTTAAAAAAAAAAAAAAAAAAAAAGAAAAAGTGGTAAAAAAAAAGTAGGTAAAAAAAAAAGATTTTAAAAATTATTTTATTTAATAAGTAAAATATTGAAATATATATTTTTGATTAATTTCGATGTTCTTTGTTTCTGTATCGACAAGTTTGACCAAATAACATTTATCATGATCTGCTTTTGCTTGAATAACTGCTTCGAAATGTAAGTAGTTGAGAAATACCATACATTTTGTCCCTGGAACCCATTCTTCATTATCTCGTTCAACGCAGAGAGGCTTGATTCTTGACAGTGGCAGAAACTCGTATTTGTAATCTAAGTATCGGACTTTAGCCATACCATTGGAGAACTCCATCAGCCTGGCCTTATGCCATGTGTCTTCATACTTCTCAAGATATGTTTTACACTCTACATATGATCCAATTGTTGGTGTTGAGTTGGTGATCTTATAATTTATAATATCGAAACTGTCGACTGATGGTAGATTTTTATATCCTGGTGAAGTTGGTGATGGTGGTATAAACAATTTTTTTTTTGGTTGAGTTTTTTTTTGTTGATTATTTTTTTGTTTGATGGGTGTGGTTAGAACTCTTTGAGTTCTTCGAGTTGTGACATGTGGGTTAGTTGTTGTTGTTGTTGTTGATGTTGATTGTTCGATTGAAGCTGATTTTATTTTTATTTTTAAAATTAATTTCTCTTTTTGTTGTTTTTGAGGGGTGATTGGGTATTGAAAAGTTGCAATATTATTATTGTTGGTGATTAGAGAGGGTGCATCGTGTGATTTAACATCTTTAACCAACTGATCGGTCGATTCATTTTTCGGTGTTGTATTGTTTAATGGTGAGACATTGGATTGAAGTGGTGATTTTATTTTGAAAGGTGATTTTGATGTAACATTTATGTTTGGAATATTGTTGATGTCTTTGGTGGGTGTTGTTTTAATTTTTGATGGTGATTTATGTTTGATTGGTGATTTTGGTGTTATTGTTTGAGAATAAAAAAAGTGAAATTTAGATTCTTCAAAAATAGAATTTAGATTATTTGAGCGTGAAAGAAAAGAAGATTTAATTGGTTTTGTTTGTAACATATTTATATACTTATAAAAATATACTTAACAATAAATTATAACAAGAAAATGAATTATTTTAGTTGATTGTATTTTATACCTTTTATTTCAAAGGGAATTAATTTTATTTGGTTAAAAATATTGAATTTAAATTAAAATTAATAGTTTTGGTAAAAATCAGATGATTCAAAAAAAAAAAAATCGTTCATGATGATTTGAAAAAATTTCGAAAGGGGTTAGTCTAAACTCACTAAAAATAGCTGTAAATTCCTATGATCCCTAACATCATTTTAAGTTTGAAAAATACTATTAAAAATTGGCTGCCGTGCAGTAAAATACTTTATTTTTTTTTTATTTTTTTTTTTAAACCTAAATTTTGTTGAATCGTAGTAAAAAAAAAGTATATCATATATCTTTTTGTTATTTGCTGTATCATTTGTATCATTCTATACCCTGTTATTTCATCTATATCTTTTTAACTTAAAAAAAATGAATGAAAAAAAAAAATTAGAATTTTCGAATTTTTTTGAAAAAAAAAAATTTCTTGGAGATCTTGGATTTCTTGGGCGTGATGTCTTCTTCCTCCTCTTCCTCTGCCTCTTCATCCTCTTCATCCTTCTTCTTGGATTTCTTGGATTTCTTGGATTTCTTGGATTTCTTGGATTTCTTGGATTTCTTGGATTTCTTGGGCGTGATGTCTTCTTCCTCCTCCTCTTCCTCTGCCTCTTCATCCTCTTCATCCTCCTCCACAACTTGTTGTTTATCCTTCTTCTTGGATTTCTTGGATTTCTTGTCTTTCTTGGGCGTGATGTCTTCTTCCTCCTCCTCTTCCTCTGCCTCTTCATCCTCCTCCACAACTTGTTGTTTATCCTTCTTCTTGGATTTCTTGGATTTCTTGGATTTCTTGGATTTCTTGGATTTCTTGGATTTCTTGGATTTCTTGGGCGTGATGTCTTCTTCCTCCTCCTCTTCCTCTGCCTCTTCATCCTCTTCATCCTTCTTCTTGGATTTCTTGGATTTCTTGGATTTCTTGGATTTCTTGGATTTCTTGGATTTCTTGGGCGTGATGTCTTCTTCCTCCTCTTCCTCTGCCTCTTCATCCTCTTCATCCTCTTCTTCCTCCTCTTCCTCTGCCTCTTCTTCATATTCATCTTCATATTCATCTTCATATTCATTGTCGTATTCGAAACCAGCAAAAGACTCTGGAAAAATATGATATCCATCTTCATCCTCGTAGGTGATATTAATTTCGAACAAACTGCGAGCATGGTTATTCAATCTGAGAACTACTTGTACGAAGTGATGGTTTGGAGTATGATTTGCAGCGAGGCCAAGATTTTGTAGGTTTAGCGAAATAACTCGACGATCACTAACTCTGGTAAAGATTGTTGTTGTCAAGATATGATCAATGGCACCTGATCTCTGAGTATTGGTAGTAGTGAGCATGTTTGGATTGTTTTGAGGAACAAGGTTCAAGCGGTTGCCAATGTAACCCTGGGTTGTATTGTAATCGCCAGAAGAAATTGTGAGGCTCAGATTATTTAGAGTATCCAGAAACTGGTTTCTTGGAGCGATGCTGCGAGGTACATGGACAGATGCCACATCCATATCACCGATAGATGTTAATAGAGTCGATATTGCAGCTCTAATATCATGGACATGGTTCGTGTTTCCAATATCTAAAGTGGTGAGTATTGCGGAGTCACCATGGTGGTGCAAGACAACCATGTGGAGATGTACAGCAATAATCGTAGCTGCACCAGCTGATAATTCCTGAAGGAAGAGAAGGTGGCACCGCCGGACATTGGCAGGGAAGACATTTGCATTCACATATGCATTTGCCCTTTCAACGTTCAAAATTGAACTCATTCCACCAACGTTGAGGGTTCCAACAACAATTCTGTTGAGTTCATCACTAAGTAGGTGATTGATAACGAGTTCTTCAATTTGATCTTCACCAGTGAGGACAAGATAGTAAGGAAGGTCAACCATGGTGTTGTTATCTTCGTCGTCTAGCCTAATAATTTGAAACGCACCAGATCCTTCTCCACCATTGTTCTCCAGTACAGCAACTACATTGTAAATGGTCAAAAGGTTGAGGTTGTTGTTGTTGTTGTTGTTGTTGTTGTTGTTGTTTGTTGTTGAGGATGATGTACCAGATATGGTCATCTTTGAAAATTTTCTATTATTACTCATTCTCTTCTTTACTTGTTAACTTCTATTGTTATAACGATACCAAATAAATAACTTTTGTTAGCGATGATTTTCTAACTAGAAGGATAGAGAATAAATCAAGAAAAAAAAGAAGTGATATTAGTTTATATATACTGGGTTTATCACTACGATCGTTACGTAGTTGTCATGGAAATCAGTGAGTGAAAAAAGTTTTTCACTTTTGAAACGTGCATTTTGATTACAGCATCATTTTAAAAATTCAAGGTGTACTACTGTAGTTATTTTTTTACAATTTGTCGAGATTTTTACCACATTAATTTCAAAAATTCAAAAAAAAAAATTTTATTTTGATGACTTTTAACCAAAAAAAAAAAGATCAAACAATAGTTATTTAATTTGAGATAGTCAATTAATAATAATATTTAAGTTTTAATTTAAGATAGTCAATTAATAGTTATTTATTATCGATTTGCAGATTTGGTAATATAATAAATACAATCTAATTTCATCTTATCTCTCCACACAGTTTTCTTTTCCTTTTCTGTATTGGAAGAGGTGTTTGTCAATTTTGAACAAAACTCGCATGCAAGATTAGAAAACTATAGAGAAAGAATAAGACAGATTTATGGTTCAAGACGACAGCAGGTTCAACAAACCACACAAACACTACTGATATTGTAAATGAAATAGATGAATATAATGGAAATGACGAAGCGATTGCTAATATAATTTTGTCAAGTAGATTACTATCGGATGATATAATCACAAAGCGATGTATGTGATGATCAAGACACCATCGATGGAGTTTCCACAATGAAACTGTTGCAAATACAGATATTGGTGACAATGGTGGCTTTGACGATATGCTTTAAATTAATGAATGATGGTGGATTTGATGATATTAATGGATCTTATGTTGATACACTGTAGCAACAATAACAATAACAATAACAATAACTTCACTTATAGCAATAACAATATTAATTATAATAATAATAACAATAATAACAATAATTACTATAACAATAGTTTTTTTTTAATTTAAACAATCCATTTATTAGTTATTTGGAGAGTCAAGATATGGAGATCGAATATCTTTCTCATCAGATATTGCTACTAAACCAACAAACACTACAAATGCAACCAACGAACCAACAACAACAATATCAACATCAACAGCAGCAACAACTCCAATTACAGCAACTACAACCACAGCAACAATAAAAACGAATAGTGATTTAGTGATGTTTGATATACGAGTATTATCTTACATTTATTTTGTGTGTGTATGTATATGTTTATATATAAGTATTATGTATATATATATATATATATATATGTTCTGTTTCTATGTATTTGTATAAACGAACGAAAAATGATTGATCTTCGAAGCTGGAAAGTGACCCCCCTTTATACTTTTTTTGCACTTAACCACTCAATTATTTGTTTACAAAAAAAAAAAAAAAGAATAATTGATTTAAATAATATTTGAAAAAAAGCATACACATCTTGGATTTCAGCAAAATTTCGATGGTTATTAAGTAATTTCATCAAGAAAAAAAGCAAAGATTTAATTTAGGGATCTTTGCTTTTTTTTTGAAAAAATTTTTTTTTCAAGTGCTTTTTTCATTTTTTTGGAAAATTTTATTTCTCATTAGATTTCAAACAAATTTTTTCTTTATTGATTTTATCTAAATAAATTAAAGACTTAACCAAAGTTTTAGCTTTCGATTGTGCTACATTGGTACTGATTGTTTCATAATATTATCTATCATTTTCAAAAAAAAAAAACTAAACATTGATTTATTAAAACAAAACATAGTGATTGTAAACAACCATTACCTATTACAACTAAACAAGAGGGTGCAACTAATGGACGTATGCCAAGAAAGCGTGGATCAACTCAACCATCGATATCAACTATTGTCAAGACAATGACTAATCCAATCACTCCTATGCTGTCACCATTCAACGAGACAATTGTACAGAGTACATCGATATCTGATTTGCTGAAAATGGCAATAGTAATAGTGTTGATCAAAGTAAATCAAATGGTGTTACAACAACATCATCAAGTCAACAACAAGTAATAGCAACCGGAAATCAAAATATAGCGATGAAGAGAATGATGATATGGTGATAACATCCACAATTACATCATCAAATAAGAAGGATGTTAAACAATCCACTAATAGAAGTAATAATAATAATAATAATCTTAAGAAAGAAGCAAATATAGGAGTAGAACTAAATATTAAGAAAGAGGAATCGAAAAAAGATTTAAAGATTACTATTAAACTTCCTGATAAACAAAAAGCAAAGAATCAATCAACACCAACAACAACTGCAACTGCACCGGCGGCTTCTACTTCTGCATCAACAACTTTAGCAACTACAAATACAAATACATCAAATATAATAATTCCACCACCACCATTACCAGATTCAAAGAAGAGAAAACAAGTTGAATCAAATTCATCATCAACTTCAACAAACAATAACAATACTAATGCGCAAGATAAAAACGATAAAGATAAATGTTCAGATTCTCCAAGGAGAAATAGTATAGATAGTTCAAACAAGGATAATGATAAAGATAAAGAAAAGAGTGGAAAGAACATTAAGAAGGATGATAAGAGAAACAGTTCTTCTACTGCACTTGCTGATGTCAACGGTGGCGGAAGTGGAAGAGGTGACTATAGGTTTAATATAGATCCTACGAACTCACATCAGTTTATAGAATCACTTTATTACGAAAAAACAATACCACCTTGTTCTAATTTGTTAAGTGCAAATTTTTTCTCAGGTACAGATGGTGGTTGTGAAATGCAATCTTCAATAACTCCTGCCGTGCAAAGAAGATACGATTTTTCAAATCAAACACTTGTTCCTTTCACTGGTTATACATACTTTGAAAGATTCTCAGTATCTTCGTAATTATTATTTTTAATTATAAAACTATTAAGGATTGTCAACTTGTTACTCAACGGACAGATTCTAACTTAATATTTTATTAATATATAAATTAGAACATGTCAGAATGCTACCTCAAATGATAAGATTAGATATATTGCAAAGCTTGGACCTGGTGTATGCTTCCCTTCTGAACAAAATTATAACTATTATAGTAATTTTACATATAATCAGGATACCAATCAAATTTCATATAGAGTCGGACAAGAATGTGGAATCAAAACCCAAGTTAAAAATATATCAGCTCCAATTGCATGCAATATCACTGAAAATAGTGACAATTACGTAAATAGTATGACTCTTACCTCTCCGATGTCTTTTCAATTGAGTTCACCGATTTCTACATCTCCATACAAGATCGTTATACCACCAATCAACCAAAGCTGGCCTGTTTCGGATATCCAGCCTTCATATAATATCAACTATAAGCAAAAAGTTCAGTGGGGAAGTTTAATCAATACGATTGAGCAATCAATAACTTGTCCATCTTCAGGTTGTTCACTTCCTATTACAACATCACCAATATTCGGGGAGTATTGTACAAGTTCTCTTACTAACCTACCAAGCAATGTCAGCCTTACAATTACTCCCAATTATTTTGTTGGTACCAACACACAACTACTAAACTCTACATTTTTTAATGTATCGATCTCAAGTATGTTCTTTTCAACAGTAGTTAATTTTAATTTCAAATTAACTAACAACTTTTTATTTCATAGTTCCTAAAGTTAAAACTGTCACAGTTATAGCGACAGAATACACCTCAATAACTTTGAGAATCGATCTTGACAATACTAGTCTTGGCAATCTTGCAAAGTATATTGTTAAAGCTAATGATAAATGTATCACTAATCAAAATTGTATAAATTGGCCAGAGTGCACTATCGATGGTATCTCGCCAAACACAAATTTGCAAATTGTTATTCAAGCAGTTACCTATGGGTATGCTGGAGAGGCCTATACCTTGAATACTTCTACTAAGTCACTACCAATATCTACAACCACATCGGTACCTTCGACCACTACAACTTCATCTCCTACAACAACATCTTCTTCATGTCCACCCATAAATGACTCTACCAGATTGGTACAATCAAGCATTTCAATCATACTATTTTCCACAATATCAATAATCAGAATGTACTTGTAATTAATTATTTCCACTTTAATTTAATAAACTGACACTAATAATTCTCAGGTAGGTCCGCTATTGGTATACCAAAATGAACTGAGTTTAATTATATATATTTTGTAGAAAAAAAAATAATTTGGAAATTGTAAAGTATTTACACTCAAATCGCAGTGAAGGGTGTTCTAGTAAAGCGATGGAGAATGCAATTGATGCAGGAAATATTGAAATTGTGTCATGGTTGTATAACAATCGTACAGAGGATTTCAATCAACAAACAATGGATAAATTATTCGTGGTGATCTCCCAATGTCAAAATGGCTATATTCAAATTTAAATCTAGGATACACTCAGGATGCCTTGAAAAAAGCAATTAAAAGTGAAAATTTTGAAATGGTTGACTGGCTAATCAATGGTTCAAATAGAAACCATTATATATTGGATGATTTACTATTGAATTTCATTGTTTTTATTATTTCATTATATATTATCTACCTTATCTTTTCAATTAAGTAATCTCATTATAACAAATCTAAAAATAATAAAATAATTATAAAACTATATGGGTATATTTTAACGATGCTTCTTCTTCTTCTCATTATACTGTTTATATCTTTTTTGTCATCTGATCTATAAATTAGAATGCAAAAACTACATAATTATGTAGTGTTAAGTTTTATTCAAATAAATACGTTATTTTAATTTACAGATTATATTGTTGAATTAAAACAATGAGGATAAATACGAATAGATATCATTGATTAATTTAAATAGAAAAGTAATTATGTTATAGTTGGATGGTTGTGATTTTGTTTGTGATTGTAAAAGATCGATAATTTCTTGATGTCCTTTACTTTTGGCATTGGACAAAGCAGTTCTAAGATTTCCTTCGGTTCTATTCTGAATTAACCACTTTACAACATGTTTGTGAACAAAAAAGGATGCACAACTCAATGAATTTTCTGTACATCCTTCACTTCTATTATTATGTAACCAAATAATGCAGTCGAGATGTCCACTTAGAGAAGCACCATCCATAGCCTCGGTGGTACATTGGGAACTAGTATTCTCATGCAGCCATTGAATGACACTAAGATGGCCATTCTTTGCGGCAGAGTTCATTGCATAAACTGTGGATTGTTCAGTCCTATTCTTATATAACCACTTGACGATTTTTAAATGACCTGATTCCGAGGCGTAGTCAATTGCTTTGTGACTACAACCTTCACTTCTATTATTACTTAACCAAACAACACAGTCGAGATGTCCGTTTAGAGATGCTCGGTTTATAGCCTTTTTTGTACAACCTTCAGAGCGATTGGTATGAAGGAACTGAACCAATTGGAGATGTCCATTCTCTGATGCGCCATTCATAGCAACGACAGAGCAACCTTCGGTACGATTGAAATGGAGATATTCAACAATTTCAAAGAATCCTCTGGATGCTGCATAGTCAATTGCATGATAGGATGCCTTACCGATTTGATTTGAATCCAACCATTTTAGTGTTTCGAAATGTCCCATGTCAGCAGCTATATCCAGGATATGAATGTACTCGAATATATGTGAATCTTTATTCTCTCGCTTTAAATACTCGAGCACATGTATATGGTTTCCCAATACTGCTTGGCTATACATTTTATTTCCGATTCTGCACTCTGATTTCTCGGCAACTAGATACTCGATCATATCAAGTCTACCGACTCTTGCAGCACTATCGAATACAACACTACCAACACTGTCGTCTCCGATTTTCGATTATTTCAAAATCTCGATGTCTTGTGAGAACGGTGCTTTGCTGATGCAGTTTCTATATTTGAGTTTCAATCGATGTGCTTGACAGTAGCTCTCTAAATATTTGATTATATCAAATCTACCGAACCAAACGGCATAGTAGAGTAGGTCATTATATTTGGTACCAGATAGATTGCCAACTATAATACCGCTATCTATATTTTGATCTTCAATCAAATAGCGTAGGATCTCTATTGAATTTGCTCTGATTGCATTCACCAATGTCACGAATATATCGTAGGGCTTCATATTCTTGATTGAATTTGAACTTGACCACTGCTTTAACAATCCAATATAGCCATTTCCTGCCATTACTTGTGGTGATTCAATCATCTCATTCCATCTATATACTATACATTTTCCATCATATAGGAGTTCTGATAAAATAAAATTCTCATCTCTAATACATTTAATACTATTGAATATAAATCTATTAAATATTTTATTATTGCATACTGATAGAAATAATGATGTATCCATTCTTCATAGAAAAAAAAAAAATAGTAAACAACTGAAAAAAAAATGTCTTTATCTTGGTTGATTTCAACCTTCTCTCTGAGATTTTTTTTCTAAAAATTAAATTATCTACAGATATAAGATAAAATTTTTATTAAAATCCTAAAAACATCTTAAAAATCTAGATTTTATAAAAATTTAGTATGTTATTTTTATGGATAAATCAATCCTAACTTTATTCTCTCATGGTTTCTATTAATTTTGAAGATAAGCTAGTTATTTATATTCTTTGATTTGGATAATTCTAAATACACCTTTATATGTTTAGAAAGGAATGGAAAAGTGAATAGAATAAGGATTGATATCTCTTTTTTTTTTTTTTTTTTACATAATTTAAATTTTATTTTTTTATTTTATTAATTTAACTTAAATTTTAATCCAATTTAACTTGTTGTAATGGCTTGAGGTTTGGTGATACAGTGAATGGACAACCAGTGATTGTCTTGAGGTGATCGACAGTGGTACCATCAGCGATTTCAATGAGAACGAGTCCCTTGGATGGCTCGACGTCGAACACTGCCAACTCGGTAATGATACGGTTGACACAACCCTTTCCGGTCAATGGGAGAGTGCAACGCTCCAAGATCTTTGGCTTTCCGTTCTTTGATGTGTGTTCCATGGTGACGACGACACGCGATCCACTGGCGGTCAAATCCATAGCACCACCTGGTCCCTTTACCATTTGACCTGGAATTACCCAGTTGGCAAGATCACCGTTGGCCGAAACCTCCATACCACCCAAGATGGTCAAATCGACGTGTCCACCACGAATCATGGCGAATGAATCGGCCGATGAGAAAATCGATGAACCCGGAATGGTTGTGACAGTCTCCTTACCGGCGTTGATCAAATCTGGATCTTGTTGACCGGGCTTTGGGAATGGTCCCATTCCAAGCAAACCATTCTCACTTTGCAACTCGATTCTGATTCCCTTTGGAACGTAGTTACTGGCGAGTGTTGGCATTCCAATACCCAAATTGCAATACATTCCGTCTTGGAACTCGAGAGCGGCACGACGGACAATCTTCTCACGCTTCATGGCGGCTTCATTCTTTGGCTTGGCTGGTGCGTCGGTCTTTCCACCTTGGTCCAAAGTCAAACGTTCGATACGCTTCTCGTACGATGGTCCCTTAATAACACGGGCAATATAGATTCCGGACAAATGGATCTCGTCTGGCTTCAATTCACCGGCTTCGACAATCTCTTCGACCTCGGCAATCGTGATACGACCGGCAGTGGCCATTGGTGGATTGAAGTTTCTTGCGGTGTTTCTAAAGACGAGATTTCCACGGGTGTCAGCTTTCCATGCTTTGATGAGCGCAAAATCACCGGTGATCGCTTCCTCGAGGACGTAGTTACGGTTGTTGAACTTACGTGTCTCACGTGGCTGACTGGTGATCTCTACCTTTCCACTGCCGTCCTGTGCAAACTTGATGGGGAATCCACCCTCCTCGACCAAGATCGTTCCGACACCGGTTGGAGTGTAGAATGCAGGGATACCGGCACCACCGGCTCTGACACGCTCTGCCAAATTACCCTGTGGAGTCAACTCGACTTCGAGTTCACCCTTGAGATACTGTGATTCGAAAGTGGCGTTCTCTCCTACGTAGGAAGCAATCATACGTTTGATCTGACGTGTTTGCAACAACAATCCCAAACCGAAATCATCGACACCACAATTATTACTGACGACAGTGAGATTCTTGACACCCTTATCACGAACGGCTGTAATCAAATTCTCTGGAATACCACACAATCCAAATCCACCAACCAACCTATATACAAGTTAATTAGTTTAACAATGATCATTGGTTTTTCAATTCCATATATTTATATATTTTTTGAAATTTACAATTTAGAACCATCTTTGATATCGGCAACAGCTTCTTTGGCTGATCCTACAACTTTTGAAGTTGAATAATATCTAAGTGAACTCTACATAAACATTAATAAAAAAAAGTAAGAGTTATTATTGAGTAACAATATTGTGAACATGATATTTAAACAAACATACATATAATTTTACAATCGATTTGCTTGATAACATTTTTTTTGGTAAATATAAATGAATAAAATCAAACTTCAGAATTTTTGATTATCATTTTTGAAAAAATCAAAAAATTCTAAATTGAATAAAAAAATTAATTAAAAAATGAATTTAAAGGCTGTTTGGAGCATACTCTTATTCCGACAATAGAAATTTCTTGTTGTTATTAATTTTACCCCATTTGAAAAACTAACTACTCGTGTTATACACCTATAGAATTGTTCCCCTTTTTACAAACAAACTTAAATTTTTCGAAACAAATAAATAAAACTTAAATAATATTTAAAATTGGTTGTGCACTACTATTTTACATTTTACTAGTAAAAAAGAAGAAGATCATTCTATTGTGATCATGATTATGTGTGTGGAACAATCACAATAAATTGCCAAATTTGATATAAAAAATTTTAAAAAATAAAAAAATAAAAAAAACAGTTTTTGGAATAACCGATTCTTTTTTTTATATTATCTTTCAGATTTGAATCATAATTAAAGTCTTTATTATTACAAATAAGGAGAGTTAGAGAGAGAGAAAAGATGACAGAGAATACCACACCAGTTGTAGCACCAGTCGAACCAGTAGCAGCAGCTCCAAAGAAGAAGATCTGTTGTGCCTGTCCAGACACCAAGAAGCTCAGAGACGAATGTATTCTTACCAACGGTGAAGACAAGTGTTTTGAATTCATTGAGAAACACAAGATGTGTCTTAGAGCTGAAGGTTTCGATATCTAAAATAATTAGTAATAACAATAACAACAAAATAATAATATTATATATTTCAAAAAAAAAAGCGAAAAATCTTTAAATTGGTTAATCACAGTTTCATCGATATCAATAGACATACAATACAACACTTCTATCAATATTCTTCAATCAAAATTGATATTTAGTGCTAAAATAACGCAAATAACAATAATAATAATAATATTCCAATTCCCTTCTCTCCTCTTATAAGTCAGTCAAATAATAACAACTACATATATTTAATACGATGCGCATCACAAGTGATATTTAAATTTTCAATATCAAACAATAATAAAACAACTTTATTTAATTTATTAAAAAAAAAAAAGAGAATTTAACAAAATTATAATGATAATGAAACAATAATTGTGTGTTTGCAAAACAACACTTTTTTTTTGTTTAATTTATATTTTTAATTTTTAAAATATATAAGTTTGTTGACTTTGTTATTTATTCATAATCATAATAAAAATGAATAAAGTAGTTTTAATAACAGGAGCTGCAAGTGGAATTGGAAGAGATCTTTCACTTACATTTCATGACTATGGATTCAGAGTGTATGCAACCTCTAGGAATATAGATAATATGGGTGATCTCAGTGAAAAAGGTATATCTGTATTACAACTAGATGTATCAAACTTGGAATCCATCAACAACGCTGTAAACTACATCATCGACAACGAGGGTAAAATAGATATTCTCATCAATAACGCTGGACTAGTTTACTATGGTCCTTGTATTGAGCTTCCAATTGAAGATACACGTCATCTAATGGGTATGTTGTTTAAAATGTTGTATTTCATCACACAATTATTTTATATATTAATAATTGGTTTTTGTTTTTTTCTATCTTTTTTTAGAAATTAATTTCTTTGGTGTTGTAAATGTTACTATGGCAGTATCAAAGTTTATGGTTGAGAAGAGAAGTGGAATCATTGTGAATATAGGAAGTATCTCTGGTGTGATGACTTCACCGTTCACCGGAGTCTATTGTGCCAGTAAGGCTGCGCTGCACGCGTGGTCCGACGCACTGCGAATGGAGTTGGATCCCTTCAATGTGAAGGTGGTGACATCGATTCCGGGTACGATCGTTTCGAATATAGTGGATCGTGCAGTACCACAGCTTCGACAGCTACTGGCTCACTCGATCTACAAACCGATAGAGGCAGAGATACTCGGCAGACCCACAATGATCAAATCGATACAGGTATCGACACGATCGTTCTCAGAGTATCTCTTGCAAGTTATATTTCGTCGTCGTCTACCAGCAACGTTTAGATACGGACCCGGTACAATCTTCACAATGATCATGAGTGCACTACCCACACGCTTTACAGACTGGTTACTAAAGAAGAAAGCAGGTCTTGCAAAATTGAAACAAATCATAGAAGAACAAGCTGTAAAATCACAAAAACAACAACAATCATTATCAAATAATAATAATAATAATAATAATCATAACAATAATAATGATGAATAAAAATTAAATTTAATATTTATCTAAAAGAATGTTTTTTAAAAAAAAAAAAGAATTATTGTGCTAATAATTATATCATGACTAATTTAAAAATCAACAAATTGGGGGTGACTTTTAAAAATCAAACCACTTCGGAATTAATTAGTTTTTTTTCAATTATTTTTCTTTTTTTAATTTTTAATTTTTTTCAATTATTTTTTTTTTTTCTTTTGGTGGAGAACACTTCACAAACACTTCGTAAAATACACTCCGCTCTATCAAATATCAACTCTGTATAATATAATTAAAAAGGTAATTAATTAATTTAGTTTCCCAGCATATGCATTGGTTTTTTTTTTTCGTTAGATAAATAATAATAAACAATCAAAACTATTTTTGTTTTATTTTTTATTTTATTTTTTATACCTGTTTAAATAAATTAAATTATTTAATTTAAATATTTTTTTTTAACAGAATAAAATTTGTTGATGTTTGTTGGAAGTCGAACAACAGTTAAATGTGGAAGATGAAAAAAAAAATGAAGAGTAGAGAGCAGGAAAGGTGTTAGATGTTAGGTGTTAATTGTTGTTTATTTTATTTTTATTTTTATTTTTTATTTAATGATTAAATTAAATTAAATCAGATATCTAAAACAAACAAACAAACAAAACAAAAGTATTTATCTTTTTTTTTTTCTTTTTTTTTAAAATAGAAATTGATTCATTTAAAAAAAAAATGGAGAATGAATCTGATAATCTGTTAAATAACGATGCGCTTGTCGATAATCATGACCATGGAGGTCATGGACATAGCCACGGAGGTAAAGATAAAAAACATAAACATAAACATGGTCATTCTCATGAGGGAACTGTATCCGATGCCGTTGTTGGTAACAGTACTTCAGAGGCACATGGCCATTCGCACGACCACGGAGCTCATGGCCATAGCCATGATTCTCCAGCTTCACAAGAGAATTCCAGCAAGAAGAAGAGCCATGGACACAGTCACGACCACGAGCATAACTACGAGCATGACCACGACCATAATCACAACGACCACGACCACGACCATGAGCACAACCACGAACACGACCACGAACACGGACATAGCCATGAATCTCCAAGTAGTCCATCTTCGCGTGGTCTGCTGAGCGGACTCGACACCCTCAAAGAGCTGGACAAGAAGAAGAAAGCCAGATATGCACTTACGGTTTGTCTCGTCCTCACAACAGTTTTCATGGTTGGTGAAGTAGTCGGTGGTTACATGGCCAATTCACTTGCTATCATGACAGATGCAGCTCATCTCCTAACCGATATAGGTGCTATGTTTCTAAGGTAAATTATTTATTGTTTGTTTAAAAATTAGTTCATCTTTACTAATTCAATATTCTTTTATATTTCCCAGTTTATTTGCAATGTGGATATCAACACATCCACCAACTTCATCACTGAGTTTTGGATTCCATCGTGCAGAGATTCTTGGTGCTCTTGCTAGTGTTCTCATGATCTGGGCACTGACCGGTGTTTTATTGTATGAGGCTGTCCAGCGTATCACTCATCCACCCGAAGTAGACGGTAAAGTTATGTTTATTATTGCCAGTTGCGGTTTGGCTATCAATATTATCGATGCCATCATTCTACACTTTGGTGCTGGAGGTCACGGACATTCGCATGGTGGTGGCGGTCACTCACACGGTGGCGGCGGTCACTCTCATGCCAAGAAGAAAAAGAGAGTTGCCACCGAAGAGATCGACATTGAAATGGGAGGCGAAGTAAAAGAGCACAAAGAGGAAATGAATATCAATGTTTACTCTGCATATATCCATGTCATTGGTGACTGTGTACAAAGTATTGGTGTCATGATTGCCGCTCTCATCATCTGGATAAAGCCAGAGTGGAAGATTGCCGATCCCATCACCACCTTTATCTTTTCGATCATCGTCTTGTTTACTACCATCCGTTTGTTGAAGCAGAGTCTTGGTGTACTGATGGAGGGTGTTCCATCGGATGTTAGTGTCGCCGACGTAAACTCGGATCTCTCTGAACTCCCAGGTGTTACCGAGGTCCATGACTTGCACATCTGGTCGATCACCATTGGAAAGCCAGCACTCAGTGTCCATCTCACGATTGCCGACGGTGTCGACTCTGACGATACACTAAAGTCTGCATGCAGACTATTGAAATCAACCTACAACATCGAACATACTACCATCCAGATTGAACGACAAGCAGGAGATAACTCTACGGCTCTCTGTAACGATCCATGTCCACCACCAAAACAAAAGACATTGAAACGTCAAAATAGTCATTAATAATTTTATTTTTTTTTACTATAACTAATTATAATCCATCCAAATTTAATATATAGTTTATTTTTGTATAATATTTCGATTCGAAGTAAATAATATAATAATAATCAACCAATCATATAATAATTATCTTAATTTTTAATAAATAATATTCACCTTGTCGGTGTTTATTTAAAAAACAAAACCAAAAATTTATTTACAAATTTATTTACAAATTTATTTTCTGTATCAAAATAGTTTTCTTTTCACGATTTTTCATTACATCCAATAATCTTGAGTCATCAATATTCAATATTTGATTGTCCTGATTATTTGTAAAGGTTAATTTATTAGGTTAATTGTTGAAAAAAAAAAAAAACAAAAAAAAAAAAAAAAAAGAAATTGTAATACATACAAGTTCAAATCTATATTGACTTGGTTTAAATCCGAATGCTTTGCTTGTGATAGTTTGAAGATCTGTTAATGTGCTGTTTTCATTGAAATTGATTAATTTGGATTCATTTTTAAACTTTACATTAATAAGGAATTGCGATGATGTGTTTGGAGATTGTGGTTTAGGGATTGATTGGTTTACACCATTATTATTATTATTATTATTATCAAGTCTTGCTTTAGCAGCATTCTCTTTGGTAATTCTTCTTTTTTGTTGATTAACTCTAGTAGTTTCTCCAATCTCTATTGCTTTCAACAAAATAGAGATATATATTTGATCCTTAGCTGGGTCACGAGTATTATTACCATTGATGTAGGAATCACCATAAAAAATGTTCTCTTTTTCAATATTGAGCATATCAAGTTTGGTATTAAGAGTAGACTGAAGCTCCACGGGATTTAAACGATCAAGATTTGTAATCACAAGAATTGGAGAGATACCTTTTAGAATTTTAATTTAAAAATTAGAAATCATTACTTTTGATTATTAAAAAAGATAAAATAAATAATAATTACCTTGTTCAGAACAAAGTTTGAATAATAAATTATAGTACGCAATTTCTTCTTCAATCTGAAAAGCTAGAACACTCATGGCAAAAACAAATGAATGAATAGCAGATTCATCATCTCTTTCCTTTGATTCAAAGCTTGCCAGGTCAAATTTATAATCAATATCTTTTGGTAGCATTCCTCTAGAGTATAATAATTAGTTATTTTAATAGAAATAATAATAAATTTTTTTATATTTCATACCTAGCAGCAAATTTAATGAATTTATCACATGGAATCGATGTTTTAAAACCATAAGAGTCCCAAAGATTAATCTTGATATTATCGATTATATCTTGTGTAACTTGAGTTTTGTTTACAATTAGATCACGTATAATCTCTGCAATCGATGTTTTAGTATAACTTCTTGTTACATGATCACATGATCCAAAGGTATTGAACACTTTATCATTAATTTTATTTCCACCTGTGAACAAATTAAGAAATCCGTTGTTGGTTGTTGACTTACCATGACCAACCAATCCAAGAACACAAATGTTCAGAGGAAATAATGTTTTGAAAATTTTAGATAGCCATGCTATTTAAAAATAAAGTTAATATTTTTTTAGTTTATTCATTAAATATTAATACTTACCGCTATCTAAATTAAAATAACCTTTATATTTTCCTTTGTTATAGGTTAGTTCGAAAAATATTTGTGTTGAGAATTTGTTGATTGAGCTTCCAACATTGGTGTGAAGATTCATTGTTTTTCTGACAGGAACTTCATACTCTAGTGGTTTATCGAATCGTATATTGTTTCCTTTATAAAATTCATTGCTCATAAATTGTATTGCTATATCTTTTATTTCTTTACCATCATTAGTTGTACTTTGAATAATCTCAACAATCAGTGGAAGGAATCTATCTGTTGGTGAATGATATGTACTGGTTCCTTGTAAGAAACGTACAATAAACGGTAGGTCTATATCAGCAACACTCATTATTGATTTAATAGCAGTATTTACCATGCTAAAGCTTTCGATATAGTATTTCTTTTGGTTTTTGAAATGGTTTGAAAAGAATGTTTTCATAGTTTGATTGCCAATTCCAATTGTTATAACCTCGACTTTCTAATATTATATTTATAAGGTGCTAGTTAGTAGTTGAGCTTGAGTTAAAATAAATAATTAATAAAAGTAAAGTAATGTTACCTCCTTAAGGAGCCTTGTTATTTTTTCAGTTGGATCATCAGTAGGTTTTCCATCGGTTATAAGTAAAACCAAACCTGTCTTTGGATTGTTTATATCAATGCCTTCAATACATAGATTGATGGCAGGGATCATATTGGTCTCTTCTTTTTTAAATGATCTAGTGATTTTATTTATGAAGCCATCACTATAGGTATTTTCGATTTTACGAGCGAAATCTTTATTTTTATCACAAAAATTAGTAAATTATATTAATTAACACTTTCCAAATATATACTTACTTTCAACAGCAGTATGAAGTTTGGTCTTATCAGTCTCTTCAGAAATAACTATTTGAGCTTCTTTTCCAAATGAAATGATTTTCATTGGGATTGGAGGAAAAGCTGATATAAACCCTTCAATAGTTTTCTTTGTTAAAATGAAGGCTTCATTGCTGATCGAAGAACTGACATCAACCAAAAATGTGAGGGAGCCAAAATCAATTTGATCATATACCCAACGATAGAACATACCTTCATTGTGGTAATTGGTATCTTTTGGGTCGACAAAAGGTGTATTGGAAACTTCTGACATTCCTAAGAAATTTTTTTTATAAAACAAAAAGAATAATAAAAAATAAATCATTTTATGTATATTTATATGTACCAAAATAAAATAATTAAATTTTTAAACTTAACCTAAATAATAAAGTTTTTGGTTTTGTTGATTCAGATAATGTGTGTAGTTAGTTTGATGTTGTGTTTGATCTCAACTATTAATACATCTAAAAATAAATATATGTACAAATAATTTTTTATTCATTTTTCCCATTCTTTTGGTGAAGTTGCGATAAAAATCAAACACTGAACGATAAAAAATCAATTATTTTGTTGCAAATTTTAATGTAAAAAAATCAAAATAATCTCAAAAAAAAAAGAAAAGGAAATTGATTAAAAAAAAAAAATCAAAAGATTAACACTGTTTTTTTAAAACACACAACCAAATTTATTTCTTCACTTATTTTTTTGTAATATCATTGTCAACCAACATCAAATTTTTAATTTTTTTGTAAATATAGATACACAAAAACAAACATAACAGAATATATATAATTATAAAACCTATTTATTTAATTTCTTTATCAGCTTATTACCCATCACATTCATAACAAATCAACCAACCAATCACAACCTCACCTAACCAACCAACCAAATATAGATACAGATAAATTTAGAGTATAATGGAGGAATTTCACTTTAAATGCATAGTAACTGGTCCACCATGTAAGTATGGTAGATAGTGCCATCGTCAATGTCTGCTTGTCAATGAATGGCTCGCTAAAACACATTTCGTCGTTTGCTCGATATACATACTTACTTTTCACTACTTTAAAGGTGTAGGAAAGAGTTCACTATTATTACAATTTTGCGAGAAAGAGTTTTCAGCTGAATTAGATACTACCGTGGGTGTCGAGTTTCAATCAAAGACAATGGAGTTAGACAGTACATATAAAATTAAGCTTGAAATATGGGATACTGTACGTAAAATAGCTCAATCAAAAATCAACTTTACTCTGCTTCTCTATTGCTCATTTGGACAAACATCACCTCATAAACAAACAAACAAACAAACTTCTTAATCAGTAACATTATTATACATATGTTAAAAACACACATTTCAATCAGATCCCACACAACATAATTCAATCATTTTTTCAAAGCAAAATTCCACACACTTTTCTTTTTTATGGCTTGATTTTTTTTTTTTAAATCAAGGTTTGACTTTTTTAGGAATATTAATATTTATTTTTATGATAATTTTAATTTAAATAGGCAGGACAAGAATCATTTAGATCGATTACAAATAATTATTACAGAGGAGCACATATTGCTTTGTTGGTTTATGATATTACAAATCGTCAATCATTCCAGTACTTGGGAAGTTGGCTTGAGGAGATCTCACAGATGTCCGGTGAGAACATTGTCACACTGTTGATTGGTAATAAGAGCGATCATAACGATAGACGTGTTGTCAAAGTCGAGGAGGGTGAAAGGTTTGCCAGAGAGAACAATATCCTCTTCATTGAGACGAGCGCAAAGGACAACACCAACGTCGAGAAGGCATTCGAAGATGCCACCAGACAAGTTGTAAAACTAATTAAAGAAGGAAAGATGGTAGTTGTCAATAAGAAACCACAAACTGTTTCAGTAAGTAAAAAAATAGTATATCTAATAGTTATAACTATACCATCAAAATATTAATATATTCATATTTATTAGTTAAATCAAAAAGAAGATCCAAAACAGCAGCAACAACAAAAGAAGAGTGGATGTTGTTAAATTGACAACCAAACTTCTTTTAAAAAAACTTGTTTATATATATATATTTATAGGTTAAAAATTTTATTATTAAATAAATAAAAAAAATAACTTATCATTTAATTTATTATTTAAAAATAATGGCTTGTTTATTTATATTTTATAACATCTTGATATATTTCTTTTGTTTCTTTGTAAGTTTTTTCAATTTTTGTGTATTTGTAATCTAAAATGAGAAAAAAAGAATAAAGGTGAAGAATAGAGAGAGTTAATGAATGAAAAAAAAAACAAACAAACAAATAAATATGATTTGCTAATGATATATGATATACATACAACTTGATATTGTTCACTCTTCTTCTCATTTGCTTGTCTAATTTTCTTTCTTTCTTTTGCGGCGGCAGCTACCTTTTGTTTTTCCTCTTTGGTAGCACCACGGATTGCATCTTCCTTTTGTTTAATCAACTTTTTCATTTCTCTTTGTTTTTGTTTTTCTTCCCATGTAGTTTTGAAACCTTTTGATTTAATTACATTATATTTCCTATTTAAATTGATTAACATTAGTTATTTATTTATTCGTTAACGAATCATCTAGTTATAAATTATGATATTTACTTTTCTGATTTAGCTTTCCAAACTCTACCTGAAACAGGCTTTCCAACAACTCTTTCTACAGATCTTCTAACATTTGACATTTCTCCTAAACTTGATTCCTTTTTAACTTCGTTTGGTTCTTCTTTAACAACTATTGGTGTATTTTTATCATTATTATTGGTTTCTGTATTTAAAGTTGTGGTGGTGGTAGTGGTTTCTTCAATTTCATTATTTAAATCAATGGGTGTAGTAGTCATAACAGTATCCTCATTATCAGATGATGATAAAGTTGCAGCTTTCTTCTTTGTAACTCTAACTCTCTTCTTTGTTGTGAGTGAGGCACTCATCATCTCTTGAAACTTATCATTATCAATTGGCTGAGATCTATTTCTTGTTTTAATATTTGTCGACATTCTATATCTTATTATATAAAAATAAATAAATAAATAAATAAATAATTAATAATTAAATATCGATTTTGATTGACGACTCGCTTCCCAAAAAAAAATAATTGCAAAAAAATAAAAATAAAATAAAAAATAATTATTTATATTTTTCGTTTTTTGACAACAAGTTAAGATTTTATTTAAAAGTGATCACAATTAATTTGATCTCGATTTGTAATGTATTTATTTATTTAAAAATTCTTTAATATATTTTAATCGATGGTAAAATTGATAATCTAGCTTTGATAATGTTTTGAATGGATTTTCTAGAGGTTCTTTATCAAATAAATATTTTGCGATTCTAAAGTGATTGTTCCGCAATGCAAACGCTATTGCGTCTAACAGTGATCTTGATACAAAACTGTAGTTACAATTTTCAACGAGGAATTCAACGATTTCGAAATGTCCCCTTTCGGCGGCATACAGCAATGCACTATCATAGTTTTGTTCGGTTCTATTGTAGTGAAAGAACTTTACCAATTCCAGATTATTCATGATAACCGCATTGTTCATTGCATCTCTTGTGAAAGTTCCAGCGTTATTCTCATGAATATATTTTACAAACTCCAAATTGCCATTGTTCGCTACGTGGTCAACTATCTCTGATTTGGCGTTCAATGATTTTACATTTTCAAAGATGAACTGAAAGATATCGAGTCTGTCGCAGTGTATTGCAATGCCAAGTGCCAATTCACTACAACCCTCAGTACGATTCTCATAGAGATAGCGAACTGTGTCCATACTACCACAGGCTGCTGCGTTGTCCATTGCAACCTTTGAACAACCTTCACTCCTATTTTCATTCAACCATTTAACAGTCTCAAAGTGTCCATTCGAAGCAGCTGTGTCTAATACTCCTTCGAGTACGGGTTGCTTAATGTTCTGGTGTAGCCATTTGATAATGTCGAGATTTCCGTTTTTAGCTGCGTAATACATTGGTTCACCATAGTAATCAGCTTGTCCATGACTATGCAGCAGCTTTATCATCTCCAAGTTATTATCAGTGGCGGCAATATTCAGATACTGACGAGAACAACCTTCAGTGCGATTTTCAAGTAGGAAGCGAACCACCTCCATTTGTCGATTTCGAATAGCGTTATTCATAGCCATTTCCGAACAACCTTCAGTGCGATTTTCATGAAGAAATTTAACCACTGCAATAGAATGTTGACTAGCATTGTCCATAGCATCGAATGTGCATCCTTCACTTCTATTTCTATGTAGAAATTCCAATGTTTTCAAGTCACCTTTTGCAGCTATTCTGTCCATTAGCATAGTGGTACAACCTTCAGTGCGATTTTCGTGAAGAAATTCGATAATATAGAAATGTGAAGCATAATCCATAGCAGCAGTAGTGCATTTAAGTGTACTATTTTCATGTAGATATCTGAGGGAATCGAGGTGTCCACGTCTGGCCGCTTCATCCATGAGCTTCTCTGGTAGACCTTCTGTGCGATTCTCATTAAGGAATTTAATAACTTCAAATTTGATTGAGCTACTCATCGACTTTTTGTCGTATCCTTCAGTGCGGTTCTCATGCAGAAATTTCAGTAGTGTCATATCGCCGTTTGCAATTACACTATTGAATCCTTCACTACTGCAACCTTCACTACGATTTTCATGAAGAAAGTAAACCAAATCTCGGTGTCCGCGAGATAAAGCGATATCCATTGCCTCTGATGTGAATCCTTCACTACGATTTTCATGAAACCATTTGACCAGTTCGATATTGCCAAGTGAAACAGCATGATTCATTGAATGTTTGGTCCAAGGAACTTTGATTTTCTTTTCATGCAAGTACCGAATGATTGGCTGATAACCATTGGATATCGCAACATTGAAGATCGGTGTGAAATCAATGAATTGTTTGGTACCAGGCAGTTTGACGACATAGTCGATCACATCTAGTCTTCCATGTTCGGCAACGGTTTCCAGTGCACTGAGATATTGTTTTCTCATGTCATTTCGATTGTCTTTGGTGATCTTTAGATGTTGGTCTTGTGATTTATCGAATATGAATTTACAGATCTGCATGTATGCGTCAAAGTATTTGAATTTCAAAAGTTCACGTGGAAAGCAAACCAACTCTGGCCAAGTGTATCTAGGTATACGAAATAAACCATTGATACTCTTTACATGTTCAAAGATTTTTGTTCTAATAACTAATGATCCAAATACTCTCTTTATTAGATTATATTCAAATGGTTTTAAAACTATTATTATAGGTGATTGATCTTCAAAAGTATCACTTATTTCATTATCTGAATTACTTTCCATTCTATGTAATTAATAAAGTTTTGTTTCTATTTAAAATTTGATTTCTGATGCTTTTCTAACATTTAGTTTTTTAAAAAAATTTTAAAAATTTTAATATAATTTTGCAAATTGACTCGTTCAATATTAAAATCACCTAAGTCGACTATAATCAACCTTAATGTGTGGGTTACCCATTGAATTGAATTGAAATAAAATAGAAATAAGGTAATGTGTAACACATTAATCTATCAAAAGCTTACATATAAAATAATAATAATAATAAAAGAGTGTGGTTTTTTTATCAAAGATATAAAATTAGTTAGATAAAGTTAGATAAAATCAGATCATTGTTACTCATTTTAATTAATAATAAAACACACACACAACACACAACACCCACACAAAATCAAGTGAATTTTCATTACTTACTTTGCAATAACAATAACAACAACAACAACATCAACAATTAACAACTGAGACACTTTATTAAACTAAATACTAATTACTAATTTATAAACCTTTCAATTATTACAACAGATAGATATATATTCATATTTTATTTTTAAAAAAGATTGACAAAACAGAAATAATATCATAATTGTTAATTATATAAATAAAATATATATATATATGATATTAATAAAAAAGATATAAACAAAATTATAATGACCACAAATATGGTTAATAGTAGTAATAGTTTAAATACTACTGCTGCTTTAAGTAATAGTAATAGTAATCAAGATAGTAATCAAGATAATAATGAAATTAATAATCTAAGTGATAGTAATAGTAATGATAGCTTAGATAGTAATACAGATAGTGTAAAGAATGATGATACTGAACCATCTAGTTCAACAACAACAGCAGATTCTACATCACTAAGTAATCATCATTTACACAAGATCGATCCAAAGGCATTCTTACAACAGAAATCAAACAATAGTTTAAGTTTCAACACGTTCTTTCAACATAACATGGTAAAGAGTTTAAGATTACTTAAAAGATATAACAATAGAAATAGTAGTAGTAGTAATAGTAATAACAATAACGATAGTAAATTAAATTCATCAAAGACTGTTAAACCAGAAGGAAATAATCATTATTCTTCATTCTTTAATGGAAATAGTAGCAATAGTAACAATAACAGTAGAGATAACGGTTTTAGAAATGACAATACCAATAATTCAATATTTAATTACAACGGTAGTGGTAATGGTGGTGGTGTTGGTGGATCAATCAGCAGCAGCAGCAACAACAATGAACATGCTTTGGTCATACCTTTTAGAATAGATGATGACGACGATGATGATGATCCAATACTCTCAATTGATAATATTGTATTGAAAAAGAATAATAACAGTAACAATAACAACAACAACAATAATAATAGTGTTGACTATAGTGATGCAGATGATGATGACAATGATGACTCTATAGATTCATCAGATGAAGATGAGTTACTTGAAGACGATGAAGATGAACTACTAGATGAATTTGACAATGGTGCTATCGTTGGTGATGAAGATCACTATGGAGATGACGACGACGATGAAGACGAAGATGATTTAAATTCAAGTGGAAATGATATGCCAGGTAACTATTATAAATAATCATTAGCAGCAAATCAAAACAACAATAATATAAACAACTAACCAACCAATAATCTTATGAAATTAAAGAATATACTAAATCATATAGTTTGTTTGGTAGTGACAATAGTCCACATTTCTTTAAGAATCTCATTCATCCAGTGTCAGAGTTGAATGCGCATGTCTTGGTACATAACGATCGTAATAAATGGACGAGTAACAGTGGTGGTTATTTCAGGGGAAATAGTGGTAGTGCAAGAGGTCAACAACAACAACAACAACAACAACAGAGTCAACATAGTCCAAAACAACAACAAAGTCCTCAACAAAGTCAACAACAACAACAATTTAGTAGTGGTAGTGGATTCAATGGATTCATTCCATCTTTTGCCACTGCAAGTAATAATAATGGATTATTACCACAACAGCAACAGCAACAATCATTTGAGACATCATCGAGTTCTGCCGCTCAACAGATGAAACTACTTCCTTCAGAGAGTCGTTATTTCATTATAACCTATTTGAATCAAGGATTCTCATTGGAACAATGTTTGTATGCTCTGTTGATTTCCAATCACGATCACTCCATTGCTTCACAATGGTTGTTGCAATTGAAGCAGAATTTCTTTAACAACTGGCATTCTTTCTCACCGAATGTAGCTACTCAACAACAACAACAGCAATTCTCACCTACTCTTACACCTGGAGGAATAACACCAACATTATCATCATTAACATCACCTTCATTATCTGATATCAATAATATTAGTAATAATAATAATAATTCAGAACATACATTACAACAATTACCATCACCATTTACACCAATTAATCAAACAGTATCATTACCAAATTCACCAAGTTTTAATATGAATATTGATGAAACCAACAAACAAATCAACAATATCATATCGAATCTTAATCAGATATCAAACAATCAATCTAATCAACCTAAACCCAATAATAACAATGGTGTTGGTACTTCAAATAACAATTATAAGACAATGGTGTATCCACCTACAACATCATCACCACCATCAAAACAAAGTAAAGTTGAGAAATTGCAACAACAGCAACAAAAACAACAACAAGATGCACAAAAGACAACCTCAAATAATAATAATAATAATAATAATAGTAATCAAATTAAAGAAGCAAATAGATTATATTCTTTAGGTATACAATATTTAAAACAAAAAGATTATGAAAAGTAAGTTTTAAAAAACATTATATTTTATTTGGTTGTTTTTTTTATTTATTTATTAATGTTTATTTATTAATTATTTATAATAGGGCATTAGGTATGTTTGATAAATCATATGATATCAATCCAACTACTCAATCAAAGAATAAGGTATTTGAATTGGCAAATCTTATTATTAAGAATAAAAATAGTCAACAACAACAACCTCAACAAACAACGACAACAACAGCAACAACAACAACAACAACTGTCATTCCAACAAACAATCATCATCCACCACAATCGAAAAAGTCTGATACAAAGATAGCAGAGGAAAAGAAGGAAAAAGAAAAGAGAAAAGAAAAAGAAAAGGAAATAGAAAAGGAGAGGGAGAAGGAGAAATTAAAAGAGAAAGAAAAAGAAAAACAAAAGGAAAAGGAAAAACAACAAATAGGAGATGAGATGTCGATCGGTGGTGGTGGTGGAAAATCTTTAGCTTTGGTCGATGATGTAGATTCAGATTTAAATTTCAATGGTAAAGGCGAGGAACAAGAAACAAAGGAGGCAAAAGAAAAGAGAATCTCATTAAAGGCACAGAGAAAAGAAGAGAGACGAAAGGAAAGGGAGGAGCGCGAACAAAAGGTGACTATGGAACTGCGTGCCAAACAAGAGCAACACGAAAAGGAGTTGCTAAAGATGATAGAGATCGAACAACTCGAGAAGGAGAAGAAAGAGATTGAGGAAAGAGAGTTGCGCAGACAGCGTGAGATTGAGCGAGTCGAACGCGAAAAGACGTTGGAGCGTGAGAGAATCGAGTATGAAAGAGAGTTGGAGCAGCGTACTTTGCTTGAGAAACAACAGAAAGAGGATCGTGAAAGAAAGGAGCGTGAAAAGCGAAGACAACTTCGTGAGCGTAGAAAAGAGGAACAACTTCGTATTCAAATGGAAATCGAGAGAGAAAGAGTCGAGCGTGAAAAGGAAAGAGAGAAACTATTGGAGTTGGAGAAGGAACAGAAATCAAAGTTGAAACCAAAGAGAATTAAACATTCAAAAAATAAGGAACAAGATTTAATGGTATTTATTATTATTTATTTTTGATATCAATATCCAAATGCTAATAATATTTATTGTTTTTCAAATCAAAATAGAATGAATCAAAGTTTGTTAATCCAGATGGTTCAATTATTTATCTTGATGAAATTCCTGATTTAATTAGTGATGAAGATGATGAGGATGAAGATATTCAACAACAACAACAACAACAAGATCAACAACAATTAATATTACAACAATTACAACCAATGAAATCAAATAACAATAATGAAGATAAAGATCATAATAATGGTGATGTTTTATTATCAAAAGAGAAACCACAACAAGCATCAACTGCATCGTCCTCAACGCAGAGTAAATCAACAGGAGTCATCAAGAAGAAATCTTTATCAAAGTCACCAAAAGAAAGATATCCCGATATGATGGATGAGATACCTGATCTTATCAACGATGACATTGAATATAGTATCAGACCTAGAAAGGCATTGCTCACAAGACATCCAGTCAATACCGCCAATGGTCAGCCAACTGAAAGTCAATCAATCTGGAGATCAACGATCGGTTTAGTCTGGTGGCTTGTCAAGATGTTCACACTTCCTCTCATGAGTATACTTGTTAAGATATTCTTTGGATTCAACTATAAATATTGTAAATGTTGTGGTAAGTGTACAAAAAAAAAAAAAAAAAAACAATTATTAAAATTATTTTCTTTATAACTAACTTTTAATTTAATTTAGATTCGTTCCATGATATGACACCAGTTTCTGGATTTGTTTGGGGTGAAGGCAATAGAGTTTTCTTTTTAGGTCATGACCTAAAGAGAGAAGATGTTTCAAGCTATGTTGACATCTCTTCGCTAAAACAATTCGACAACCAAACTCAGCACAAGAAGAAAAAGAGTTCACAAAAGAAAAAAAATGATAATATAAATAAAGAAAAACAATAAAAAGTTTGATTTAATTTTTTTTTTTTTAAAATATAAATAGGACCAGAATTTTTCCATTTATCATGATTGATTGATTTATTTTTTGTTGTTATTTGATTATGGTTTGTAAGAAGCTCTAGCTGATGACACCAAAGACCACAAGTACAATGTGATAAGCTATAACTCATCAGACAGCATTCTTTTTTGGTTTTGACAAGTTAATATCTTGCCTGGTGTAATCTCTTTCAGGGTCCAAAAAGATTTCCAATAATAATAAAGAATGAAAATGAAATTTAAAAAATCAAATCTTATTTTTTTTACTTTGACTACTAATCTTTTTGGAAATAAAAGCGGGAAAAAGAAATTTTTACACATCAATCGTTGCTCGATTAGCTCAGTCGGCAGAGCGTGGTGCTAATAACGCCACGGTCGCAGGTTCGATCCCTGCATCGAGCAAACTTTTAATTTCGATTTAATTTTGCACCGCATGCGGTTTTATACTTTTTAAAATTAAACCTCCCTATCCGGGAATCGAACCCGGGGTTTCAGTGTGAAAGACTAATGTGTTACCACTACACCAATAAGGAATTTGGATGATATTGAATTCCTAAAATAATTTTTTAAATATTACCAACTTTTATTTCTCTAAGACAATTAGGAAATTTGGATGAGAAATATTATCTTTTTTCAACATTATTTTGATTCCCAAAGTAATTTTCATCAAATCATGATTTCCTTTGACTGTCCACATTGGCTATCAAAAAAAGATTGATAAGATACATTATTATAAAAATATAAATAAATTAAAAAAAGATAAATTAATATTTAAATACAGTATTGAAATACTTCAACAAAATTTTGCAAAAATTAGTATCTATACTAAGAATAATATATTAAAGAATATTGTAAGTAATTAAAGATTGTTATTAAATTTTGAAAAAAAGTGTTTTTTAAATAATTTTTAATCACCATTTTATTAGCAATCTAAAACAGAAAAATCATACATAATATTGTAAAATAAAAACAAAATAAAAATAACTTATAATGTCTGACAACATTGATTCTAATATTAGTAACAGTGAAAGTAGCAAAGATGTCGTAACAGCTAGTCAGAACATCAATAATAATGAAAATGATAATAGCAACAACAACCTGTCAGATGATTTAAATAATTTGAAATTAAGTGAAGC
Source organism: Heterostelium album PN500 (assembly GCF_000004825.1). Taxonomy (NCBI): domain Eukaryota; phylum Evosea; class Eumycetozoa; order Acytosteliales; family Acytosteliaceae; genus Heterostelium; species Heterostelium album. The sequence goes on from NW_008805075.1 coordinate 876,148, forward strand.
TAATAACAACAGCAACAACGTTGATAGTAGTATCATTAATAATAATAGTAGTAGTAGTATTAACAATGATAATGTCAAAATTGTTGTTAATCATGTAGATGATAACAATAGTAATCATAATAATGATTTAAATAAACCAAGATCTGGATCGACATCACCTTTACTATCTACTTCGACACCACCAACATTGGAAACCACTATAACATTCAGTGAGAGAATTCATTACTATAAAGAAGCTTTGAAACCTTCGAATCTCGATCTAACCATAATACAACATCTTGCTGAACAAGGTATACCTGAATCACAAGGCTTAAGATCTTTATATTGGAAGGTAAATAAATATTAATATTCAACATCGATTATCAATTACATTTGGTTAGACTTACTATTTATATTATATTTATTATATTTATTAGATTCTATTAAGATATTTACCGTTGGATCAAAGTCATTGGGAAACATCATTGAAAAGTAGTAGAGAGATCTATCATGATTGGGTGAATGAACTAATGATTAATCCATGGAAGGAAATGGAAGGAAGACCAAAAGATGATCATGTAAGTTGTGTTGCAACATAAATAAAATATTGATCAATAACAAACTAATGATTACTTTTTATTTTTTGTTGTTTTAGCCATTAAGTACATCACATGATAGTAAATGGAATGAATACTTTAAGGATCAGAATATTTTAGTTGATATCGAGAAGGATGTAAGGCGTACATTCCCAGCGTTACACTTTTTCAATCGACAGGAAGAGGGAAAGTCAATTCACTACGAAGCACTGCGTAGAATTCTATTCATCTATGCAAAGCTGAATCCAGGCATCAAGTACGTACAGGGTATGAATGAAGTGCTCGGTCCCATCTACTATACATTCGCTACTGATCCCGATCAAGATTGCAAAGAGAATGCCGAAGCTGACTCTTTCTATTGTTTCACCAATCTCATGAGTGAAATAAGAGACAACTTTTGTAAATCACTCGATAAATCAGAGAGTGGTGTAATCAGTAGTATTAAAAAGTTAAACTTTCTACTAAAGAAAAAAGATAGACAACTATGGAAAGATTTAGTAAGTAATTTGAATACTACAACAATCAATATACAGATTAATAATTCAAACTAACCAACAATAACAAATTGATATTACTATTCGATATTAAATAGGAAGAAAAGAAACTGCATCCACAATTCTATAGTTTCAGATGGATAACATTGTTGTTGTCACAGGAATTCGAATTACCTGATGTTCTTAGACTTTGGGATTCACTATTTTCAGATCCAAATAGATTCGATTTCCTTTATTATTTTTGTTGTGCAATGTTAATGTAGGTTATTATTACTCAACAGTAGATCTACAACAAAATAATAATAATCATTATTTATTTATTAATTATTTTTTTCAATTTTATTATTAGATGTATAAGAAATCAATTATTGGAAGCACCATTTGGAGATAATCTTAAACTATTACAATCCTATCCAAACAATATCGATTTTCATACGATTTACTCTACTGCCTTGTCATTAAAAGATGGTACATTCAATCTAAACACAGAGAATGTATGTATAATCATATTAATTAATTTTAATGAAATGTTAATATTAACAATTATAATTAAAATTCTAGCCATTAAACTCTGGACAATCATATTTAAAGTTTTTCAATCCATTCGCTAAAGCTACTTCACCACCAACACCACTTTCAGGATCACCATCCAGTACTTCACCATTGATGTCATCTATCAACAATAATAGTAATACTATAAATACAACACAACCAACAAATCAATATACTACATCTAATAATCTTCTTTCAACCAATAACAATGGCAATATTAATAACAATAATAATAGCAATCAATTAACACCACCAACAACTCAGACAACAACCTCATCTTTTTCACCACCTATTGCCGATTCACTAAAGAACTTCTTTAACAAATTTAGTTCAATAAGATAATTATTATATCTAAATAAAAAAATAACTTAAAAGATTATCATATTGATTTTATTTTATGTGTATGGGATATAGCATAGATGTAAATATCTTTGGTAGTGCTATTCGATAAATACATCGGTGTTGTAATAGCTACTTAAGTGCAATCATAGGCAACCATACCTTGCAAATGCATTATAGGATTTGGGCCCCTGAAAATATAGTCGTAGCATTCCACATTACCATTGGAACGGTGAAAAAATAAAAACAAATAGTTTATTTCTTGGTAATACTTTCACCAAGAACAAAAGGTAATAAAACTAAAAATAATTGACTAACTCTTGTTATAACAACCAAACGGAATAGTAGTAGATTCGATCAAAGATGTTGTAAAAAAAAGTTTTATTATTTTTTTCTTATTTTCAAATTTTTTCAAAATAAATCAATTACCAGGAAAGACAAAAATGTTAATTAATGATGATCAAATTATAACAAATCATTCAACTTAATTGATTCAATTTTGGAAACGTCATTATTAATTAATTTAATAACCACTCTGATGGACCAATTGTGTGTTATTTTGTTTTTTATAAATAAATTCTATTTTTATTTGCAAAAAACAAAAAAAAAAGATATTAATTTTTTTTTTAAACACACAGTAATCTTAATCAATAACTTTATAAAGAGTTTTTATGTTAATCAATTACATCTATTGATAATATTATCAAATAAATAATATTTAATTAAATAAATAATACAAAAACGAAACATGGTAATAGATAGTGAAAAAAGTTTGATATCACTACCGTTATTTATAATATTTGGTTTCATTACATTGTTTACAACATTCTCATTGTTGGAAGGATTAGAATCAAACGATGAATCAAACAAAAGAAAGCTTCAACAACTATTGAAGCAACAACAACTACTACAACAGCAACAACAACAACAACAGAATCAAATCCCATATTTTTATAGATATCTTAATGTAAATAATAATAATAACAATAGTAACAATGATAATCAATTACAATTTGAACAATTACAAAAACAATATTATCAACAACAACAACAATCACAAGAACAAAATAATCAACAACAACAACAACAAAATAAAAATGAAAGTTTTGTATATAATCTATTTAAATCTATAACATCATTATTTAGTAATTATAATAATAATCAGAATAAAACAACTTTTAATAATTCAAAAGATATATTTAATAATAGTAGAACCAAGAATAATACTATTAGTAATACAAATAATCAACAACAACAACAACAACAAAAAGTACAACAACCAGTTGTAACAAGTACAACAACTACAACAACTACAACACAAATTACATCGGTTCAACAGTTAAACTCGAGAATCGTAGAGTTGGAAGAGAGGCTAGAGGAAGAGTTACATCATAGAGCCACTGAGAGAAAAGGAAGGTTGGTAGCGGAACAGGGTTTGCAAGACGAGATGAATCATCTCAATATACTCTCAAAGAAACACAAGGAACTAGAGCAACAGCACATCGGTCTTTGGAAATTGTATACACTCTCCAACAAACGAAAGAAAGCATTGCAACTCTCGATGGATGACATCAACAGTCAGCTGCTAACACTTATGGATCAATTCCAACATTCATTGGCAGAGCAATATATGGATAGCAAAGATAGTATAGAGAGTATAGATGATTCAGACAACAACAACGATGAACAACAACCTATCTCAATGACCATAGACAAGGAATTCATTGAGCGATTCGAAACACTCGTGGAATCGATCAACAACTTAAAGTCACCGGAACAAGACGATCCGCTACAATCACAAGAAGAAGATCTCTTCCTTCAAGTCACCAAACACTCTTCACATAAATCAACAATGTTTGACAATGATAATGATATTGTTAAATTCACTGATATCTGTAGATAAATTTTAAAATATAGTTATAAAATATAAATAAAAAAATAATTTATTATAAATAAATATTAATTTTCGAAAATTATTACATAATTAATAATTTCCGTTTTAAGATTTTCACAAATTTGATTTATTTTTATTTTTTGTTTTTATTTTTTCTTAGATTACAACATTAATAAAAGTGTCAAAAAGTGTTAAAACCAACATGGAATTCACAAAAAACTACAAAGTTAAAATTTGACAAAAAACGAAGGGTTGCCAGTACTTCCACCTTGATAAACATTTCAAACAAAATGGTGATCATGGTTCTAATCAACTAACCCCCATTTCTCACAAATCTATTTTAAAAATATTTTTCAATTAAAAGTATTTAATTCAGAAAAAAAAGTAAAAAAACTATTAGATTAGATTTGTTTAATCTTTTATATATTATTATTATAATTTATATTCCTATTTGTAAAAATATAATTGTAAAAATATATATTAAAATTTATATAAGATTCAGAGATATATATATATATATAGTATAGATAGCTTGCTAAAATATGTTTAGCGTTGAAGAGAAGGCATTGTTGGCAGTGGGAGTAGTCAGTGCTGGATTTGTATTTATCTTTTTGGTAACACTACTCATTTTATATTTTAGTACTTTGAAAGCAGTCAAGAGTATAGTTAGTGGATCGAGAAGAGATGAACTGCGAATGTTAGAAAGCAAAGGAAGTGGTGGTAGAAGCGATTCAGGTGACGATAAAATCTCGAGTTCACAATCGGATCTACTGTATTTAGAGTTTGTCGATCGTAGACGTTGGTGTGTTTTGGTGGTGCTTGCAACGTTTGCCATGGTGTTTGTAGAGTTGACGCTGCTGGTGCTGGTCATGTTTGACAAGTTGCCAATTGAAGCCGGCGTTATCATTATGACACTGCTTGGCTGCACCTATTGGCTCAGTTTTGTAACACCGTCCAACTCGGCAATCGTTGCATCTACGCTGGCATCGAATCCGTTAAACGGTGCAGCGCGATGGGTCCGCCGACTCTGGTGGAAACTCCAACACAAACCACACTATTGGATTCCCGGATTTATCGGGGTTGCGATGATTGTTCTCGTGCTGAACTTGTCGCTTTGGGGCGTCTGTGAGAATAATTTGAAGATTGTTAATACGCGACTGATGCGTCGGTACATGGAACCGACCTGCAAGGCTGGCGCACCTTGTTTCGTTTATTTGACGATTGGCGATGATCCTTCGAATTCCATCATTGTAAACTATCATACTTCGCAATCGGCGTCGTCCACTCAGTGTCGTTACGACACCAAATCATTGGTTGGAACAAACAGCTCGGGATTGCTAGAAACTGGACAACAGTATACTATGCCACATCTAGAGGTGGCGAGATTCATTCATTGGGTGCATCTCACCAATCTGACACCGAATACAACCTATTATTTCTCGTGTGGATCCGATGCCCACGGATGGAGCGATGAGAGAAGATTCAAAACACAATCGAACGATCCAAATGCCAGCTATACATTTGTGGTTGGTGGCGATGTCGATACTACAGAGGTAGCAGAATCCATCTCGAAAATCGCTGCTCAACAATCGCCGATGTTTGCTCTGGTCGGTGGTGACTTGGCGTATGACCGTGCACAGTACAGCTGCTATCGTATCGTTGATAAATGGCTGGACACCTGGCAAAAGGTTATGGTGACACCGGAAGGTAACTCGATTCCTATTGTCAGCGCCGTCGGAAACCACGAAGTAATCGGTGACTATCAAGCATCGAGAGATCGTATTCCATTCTACCTTCGTTATTTCCCACAGATGTCAAAGGAAAATGACCCTGGACAAGATGTCGATAGTCGTCCTTCCTATGGAGCACTGACAATCGGTGGACCAAATGGAACTGTTATAATGCGTTTAGACAGTGGACACATAGCCGATGCCACTCTTTCTAAACAAGCCGATTACATGTCAAACGCTTTCGATAATCAATTCAAAAATTCACTCTACAGATTCGCACTCTATCACGTACCTGCCTATCCAACTATCAGAGCATACACAACCAAATACAGTGCTGACATTCGTGAAAAGTTTGTACCAGTCTTTGATAAATATAAATTCCAAATTTCATTTGAAAATCATGAGTAAGTAAATTAAATGATAATCAAGTTATAAGCATTTGGAAAGTAAACTAACTAATTATTTCTTAGTCATGCATATAAAAGATCACTTCCATTGTATGCAGATGAAATTGCTAGTACACCAACCGATGGTAAGATCAATGGAACTGTATATATGGGTGATGGTAATTGGGGTGTTTCTAGTAGAACTCTTCCATCTTCAAGATGGTATCAAGCTTTCACTGCTAAAGATAAGTATGTTATTATAAATATATAAACTTTAACAAAGTTAGTTGATTAAATTAACCTATTTTCATTTTAAATTAATAATTTAGTTATATATTAAGAGTGGATATTACACCAAAAGAAATCACATATAAAGCACTTAATGTAGAAAACAATGTATTTGATCATGGAGCTATCAACCAATCATAACACAAACAAATCCATTTTTAGAAGTGTTTTTTGTAACAATATCTTAATAATAAATATAAATTTAATCCCGAAAATAATTTGCAGATTTAAGGAAAATAATTATGATTGTCGTTATTCTGTATCATGGCGTATCATCAAAGGTGGTCGTTTTTTCGTCAACAACAATCATACTCCTTTTTTGTTAAAAAATGATGAACACCAACAATTTTTTTTTTCATATTTTTTTTGTCAGTATTCATGACACAGTGATATCATTGATTGTCAAAAAAAAATTTAAAAAAAAAAAAAAAAAAATTATAATTGATTAAAAAATAAAAAAAAGTAACATCAAACCATCATAGCTAAAGACAGAGACATTTTTTAACTTTTTTTTTATTTAATTGTTGTAAATTTCATTTCAAATTTTATAATTATTTTCTTTTATTTTTTGTAATATATATATATATTTTTATATCTAAATAAACTAACTATTTAAATATAAATATAACAAGATGTTGACAAGATCAAACAGAGTTTTCCAACCAATTTTCAGATATTACTCAAGCGGTAGATGGTCAAAGGTACAAAAGGGACCAGAAGACCCAATCTTGGGTGTCAGTGTTGCTTTCAACAAGGATACATCGCCATCAAAGATCAATCTTGGTGTCGGTGCCTACCGTGATGAGAACGGTAAGCCATTCGTTTTGGACTGCGTAAAAAAGGCCGACAAGAAGATCTTTGAAGCCGGTGTCGACCACGAGTACGCACCAATCGCAGGTGTTGCATCGTTCAACCAATTGTCCGCCCAATTGGCACTCGGTGAAGACTCTGCTCCATTGAAGGAGAAGCGTGTCGTCACTGTCCAAGCGATCTCTGGTACTGGTGCCCTCCGTATCGCCGCTGAATTCATCGCTCGTTTCCTCCCAGGTGCCACCGCCTACGTTCCAAACCCAACCTGGGGTAACCACAATGTGATTTTCGCCGACAGCGGTGTTCCAGTCAAGTCCTACACCTACTACAACCCATCGAACTGTGGATTGAACTTTGAAGGAATGTTCAAGGATATCCAAGCCGCACCAAACGGATCCGTCATTTTGTTGCACGCCTGCGCTCACAACCCAACCGGTGTCGACCCATCGTTGGAACAATGGCAAAAGCTCTCCACTCTCTGCAAGGAGAAGCAACATTTCGTACTCTTTGATTTCGCCTACCAAGGTTTCGCCTCTGGTTCACCGGAGAAGGATGCCGAGCCAATCAGATTATTCGTAAAGGACGGTCACGAGATTGGACTTTGCCAATCGTTCGCCAAGAATTTCGGTCTCTACGGAGAGCGTATCGGTGCCTTCTCATTGATTGCCGCCACCGCCGAGGAAGCCTCCAACATCGAGTCGCAATTGAAGATTTTGATTCGTCCAATGTACTCGAATCCACCAGTATACGGTGCCCGTTTGGTATCAACCATCCTTTCAAACAAGGATTTGACCAGCGAGTGGCGTTCCGAAGTCAAGTTGATGGCTGATCGTATCATCAACATGAGAGAACAATTGGTTAAATACTTGAAGCAACACGGTTCCACTCGTAACTGGGACCATATCACCAACCAAATCGGTATGTTCTGTTACACCGGTCTCACCCCAGAGCAAGTCGACCGTTTAGCCTCTGAATTCCACATCTATTTGACCAGAAACGGTCGTATCTCCATCGCCGGTATTAACTCACGTAACGTCGAATATTTGGCTAAAGCTATGCACAAGGTTACCTCTGAATCAAAGTAAATTAGAAAATTACTTTTTTTTAAAACTAAATAAATAAATTGCTAAAAATAAAAAAAAATTATAAACAAAAACATAAAAATCTAATCTTTCCAATATCTATCTTCAAATTTACATGAGATATATATCACATATTTATTTAATAGTTTTCAATATATTCTGAATATTTATCGAAAACTTCAACATCTTCACATTCTTCATCATCATAGAAATCAAAGTCATCTTCATTCAACTCTTGAAGAGCTTCAATGATAGCTTGGTCATCTGAAATAGTTTGATCAGAGAGTTCCAATTCGTGATAGATGGGGTTGGTTCTCAAGTCGATGAGTTCTTCCAATGCACTCTCCTTGTTGTTGAAATGTGTGGTAATTATCTTTTCCAATTGTTTCTTTCTGTCCAAGAGATTTGGATTGCCAGCATCGGTTGGTTGAGTGATAAACATTTCGCCATCCAACGAAACAAAGATATGTTCGGACTGAGAGATATCGTTGACCGATAGAATTTCATAGCCATCATTTGTAAAAAGTCGAATCTTTCTCAGTGTCTTTTGAGACTCTAAACTAGAGTCATTGTTGAAATTGATCTTGTTAACCAGTTTCTTATTGAGAATTCTAATGATTTCCATTTTGAATAGCACTAGACTGCTATTTACAAACATTTGGGAAACCACTTCGCTGTATCCATTCAACGAAATATCACACATCAAGGTTTTAATCCAAACATCGGTTTCACTTGATTGTATAATTGAAGAACGGAGCTTTCGGGGTTTAAACTCTTTTCCCTTTTGTAAATCCCAAAGCTCGCCAATATGAACAGAAAGTTCACCACACAATTCATTCTTTTTCTTTCCATTTGAAGTGGTGGCAATCAGTTTCAAATATTTCTTTATATGTTGGAAAACATTTTCTTCTTCTTCACTCTTGGCTTTATATTTCATGAAGGCACGTTGAAATTGCTTTATATAGAGGGAAAACTGTTAAAATCATTGAACAACAATAATTTAATAGAGATTATTAGCTATACATACAACTATAAATGGAATGTTATTTGACTTGCTCATCTTTGTTAAAATGGAACCAGAGATATCCAACGATAAAATTCTGGTTGCAATTGTGGCTGAATTAAGATTTTTTTGACCATTTGATATGACACACGTGCCTCTATGATAGTTAGATCCACAATCATAACAAAAAACGTAATTACAAAGTTTACAAACCATATGGTTGCATCCTTCCGTTCTAAAGATTGCCATATTGCACTTTGGACAAAGAGTTGTTTCCCTCAGAACTCGGGCAACAGAGGCAATATCTCTCCAGATCTCAGCTGATACGTCTCCCTCCCGACAAGGGTTAGGCCAATGAATAGCAGAGATACCACAGCACGCACACAATGTCTTATTGCAACCGCACGGTACAAACGGAATGGTTTTGCTAATGCCGGGATAGGTGTACATAATTCTATTACATTCTGGTGTCTTGCAAAACTTTGAATCGGTAATCATGAGAAACTCTTCGAATATCTTCTTTGTCCAGAGTCTCCATTGGTTGGAATTGAGTGAAGTAGCGATTGAAACGGAATCAATAAAGTTTGGACATTTGAATGATGGACAGGCGATGGGAGCAATGTTACCTCTGCCCTCAGAGAGACTGGATTGAATATGTTGTTGGAAACATTGTTGGCATGGCGAATGTCCACAGGAAAGTTGAATAGCAGACAAAGGGTCATGCTCACAAAAGCAAATCGGACATTCCAATTCATTGTTAATTTCAAATCGATACGCTCGAATATCATTCTTCTCTTTGGTTGGGGTGATATTTGGATACTGTTTCTTCAAGGCCAACATTGCATCGACAAACTTATCTTTGAAATTCAACAGTGATTTCTTACAGATCGAAATCGGTACACCTGTCTTTGAAGATAGAGAAGATTCTCTTTGATAGATATGATAGAAAATATTGGATTTGGTCATTGTCGGTGCCTCTTTAAAATCCTTTGGGAAGATCTTGATGATATCGTCGTCTAGGTATGGTGCAAAATTACCTTCTTTTTGTTGGCTGTCGATTTCAAGGATCTTTTCAAAGCAGCCCTCCATTACGCTGTCGATAAGCGATGCATCGGTGAGCGATTCCTTCAAGATATTCATTAGTGCACAGTAGATTTGAGTATTTTCAGAGTAGACAGTGTACTCTGGGCACAAACCAGGTCTATCCACCAAGTAAACCCAAGCCGCTAGATCCGTAAAGCTAGAGAAATAGATACGTGCTCTATACGGATAGGATTCACCAATCTCCACACGGCTGGGATACCTAGATTTCAAATCGTAACATTGATTTAGGAATTCGGAATCGGCAACATATTCTTTTTCCCACAAATGAAATTGGCGTTCGAACATATCATCTTCCGATTTTTGAGTATTGTTTACTGATTTCTCAGATGGTGTGATGATTTTAGCTGCAACTTCTGTTGTGTAATCGACGGCGGAATTGATTGGTTCAAACTTTAATAGTAACCTTTGATCGTTCACCAACTCTGTCAATGACTGAACAAGTTTATCATCGGTTGTAAATAAATAGAGTTGACGCTCTTTGTTTGATTCGAATACACCCTTGATAATGGGGGTTTCTTTCAAATGATCAATGACTCTATTCATTGAAACCCATTCATTTTGAATGATAATAGATTGTTTTGTAAACTACAAATGAATTAAATTTAAAAGGGTCAAAAGTTAGAAAATAGAGGCCTTTGTTAAAAAAACAACCTACTTTATCATTATATTTAAAAGTAATATGAACTTTTCTTCTGGTATCTGGATATGATAAATTAATGTAAATTGGACCACTGCTTCTAATATTGCTCATTATGATTTTTGTTTGTTTATTATTTTATTTTTAATGGCATCTTAAAATTTTAGATTAAAATTACTATTTATATCAACTTTTGATTCCAACTATTTTAATTTTTTTGACATAAGGCTTTTATGTCAAAAAAAATTGAGAAAATTAAAAAAAAAGAGAGAAATGAAGAAATAAATTTAGATAAAATATCTCTTTTTCACCACTTTAATTAAAATTTAAAAATATTGTTAAATATCTACACAATAAAGAAATTATTATCTTATATCAAATAACTTTTACTTTGGTTTAATAATCAAAGAGTTACAAACTAATCTAAAAGAATGATAAATTGATTTTATGCTGAATGTTGTTATGATTTATATATATTTATTGAATGGTTGAAACATCATCAAAAGTAATTTCACCTCTGGTTCCAACATTTGGACTGTTATCTAATTTGTTTAACTGAACTCTAATATATTTAACCATGAAATCGATTTGCGACATCGATGCATCTTCACTCATAGCCAAAAGATTCCTCCAGAGTGCATCGGCCATTATAACATCGTCAAACAAACCTTCATCATAAGCCACAACCGATCCCAAATAATTGGTATAGAACTCCTTTAAGTATTTTGCTGCAAATTTATGTTGAATCTAAAGATATGATGGAAGTTTTTTATATTAGATAAATCCTCTTCTTCAAACGAATAATGTTTTCAAATAAATATAATTGAATAACATACACCTCCTCTAACGATTCTCTTTTCAAGATCCTCCCAAAATCTGTCATAGATATCGGTTGACAACTTGTTTGCAACCTTTCCATCTTTACGTAAACGAACAAATACCATCCACATGTGTAGCAATGTCATTGCAAACCAACTTCTAACAGTTAATGGAAGACCAACACCTAATAATATGATAATAATAAAATTTATATTTTAAGTAATTAATTCAATATCAATAAGTATCAATAATATTTACTTTTATATAATGCAGGATTTGATGTATGAATGGCAATGGAGTCGTAGATAGAATGAGAAATATTCAAAAAAAGTGTATCTTTAGTGTAGAGACCCATCAATTTAAGATACCACTTCTGCTTGGCTGGGTCAACCAATTCATCGATTTTCATGATGTTCTTCTCCGATGGTTCGTATTTGAGTAATGATTCGTCTACTTTAATGCTTGGATCATTCTGTTGTTGTTGCTGCTTCAACTGTTGTTGTTGCTGTTTATATTTCTTTAAAATTTCATCACCTTCATTGCTATTCGTCTTTACAACATGTTCATTTCTATTCGAGTAATATCTAACATTTAATGACAACAACTTTGATTGTTGTTGTTGAGAATTTCTAACAACCAAGAAAGATCTATTTAATATTGTTCTAAACATATTCCTTTTATATATTTATATAAATTAATAAATAAATATAAAATAGATATATATATTTGAGAATCTGATAAGTGTTTTGAGGTGGTGTTTCTCTGATTTGGGCGGTGGTCAGATTAAAAAAAAAATGAAATTAATTTTTTAAAAATAAAAAAAAACGAATAAAACGAGTAATAAATAGGTCACACGCTTTCCTATTTTTAATTTCAGTATTAATCTTGATTAATATTAATTTCATCATCAATTATGATAGTACCAAGATTTACAGTTGAACAAAATAATGATTTCATTATTGTTGTTGCGAGAACACCTTATATCAAAGCGAATGAAGCCGATTTCTACTTGATGGATACGGTGTTCAAGTTCTACTGTAAACCATATTTCCTAAGATTGACATTCTCTCACTCGATCGTTGAGAATGGCAAGGAGAAGGCAAGCTACAATCTCGATACACAGGAATTCACTTTTCTTTTGCCAAAGGCTGTATCTGGTCAATACTTTAGCGATCTTGACATGATTACTAAACTCTTGGACAAGAAGAAGACCGTTGGCAATAAGATAGAGGTATTGAACGAAGGTACAACCATAGAACCAGATAATATCGATCAGGATCAAGAGATGGATAGTGATGACGAAGATGAAGACGATGAACTAAACTACGTTCAAGACGACGGTGGAGAAGAATGGGAATTCGAACAAAAGTTATCAGAAACACCAAGTGTAAGATAATGTTTAACATTCTTTTTTAAAGTTAATTTTCAACTAATAACTTATTTCTTTCTTAATACTATGTAGTTGGATGAAATTAGAAATAAACCACATTATGGATTCAATAATAAATATGTTGGATTCTTTGTAGATTTACAGTCAGAGATTACAGAGATCATCGATATTCCAAATATCGATGAGATTACAAAAGAAGAAAGAACAACAGTTAGAACTGAATTAGAGAATTTAAAGTTTGATCCAGATAGATATATGTATGTAATGAGCTTTATAAGTTTAAACTTTTGTTCTTTCTATTAATCAACTATACAATAGGGAAAATTATTATTTTAAAGAAAATGTTGAAGAACTTTTACATTATAAAGCATTTTGGGAAGATGCAATCGAGAAGAAGAAACAAATAAAAGAATCACTAAAGAATGAAAAGAAAGATAATATATTATCAGTAGAAGAAAAGGAAAAGACAACAGCAACAACAACAAAAGTAGAATCAGAAGTGGTAGTTACTGAAAAGAAAGAATATAATCCGTCGAATTTAGAAGAGTTTGAAGAGTTGACAAATGAAACAGAGTTTGAAGAAAATGGAATTCCAAGTGAAATAGCACAACAAATCAATTCAACACTCTCCAAAAAGATTGAAATCGTTGGAAATGAAGAGAAACAACAAAGTCGTCAACGTGACTACGATGCGCTGAGTCAATTGAAAAAGGTTGTTACATTCACCGACGAGGAGCGTGACATCATGAAGAACCTACCAAACAAAGAGTATCTGGTGGACGAAGATCAAGAGAAATCATTGCTAATGGGATTGGTGGATTTGATGTTTGCCTACGCGTACAATGTCCGTTCCAATTATGGCGATGACAACAACATCGAATCGGCTTGGACCATAACCAAAGTCAGTCCTACACTCTCTTCACTAGTTAGTTTCACTTCGCTCAAGTCGGCACTGGTTGCATGCTACCGACGTTCGTTTGCCTATCCTCTCTATAGAAGTTGGATACTCTCTGAGCGTGTTCTCAATGACACCAAAATCATCTTTCAGCTTGGAAAGCGTTGTCTGTTGAAATGTCTTTTGGCAATCCGTAAATCTTTGGAATCACACGAGTACAAATATTATCTCAATCGTTTGTACATCGATGACTATTGTGTTTGGCTGCAATACGCAAACAAGAAGAAGTTGAAATCACTCACCAAGAATCTAATGGAAATGAATATCAGCAAGTCCGACATTGAATGGCCACTCGAAGCCTACGAGAAATTGGTTGAAGAGGAAGGAATGGTTTTTGGAGGGGATGAAGATGAAGATGAAGAAATTTAATAAATAGATATAATTTTAAAAACAATTCATACTTGTTCTGCTCGTTGGAACATTGTAAAACCAAAAGTTCCATTAACTTTGAACTTTAATAGCTATTCATTAGAGAACATTAGTTTAATCATATATTTATTTTAAATAACAAGTGAATAATATTATTATAAATTTATTTAATATTTATTATAGTTTTACAGTGTTTAGATCTATTCGCTCAAGAGTTTAATGTAATTGTGGTGAAACATAAATGGATGGAGGATTTGGTACAATGTTGGCCAATTTGTAGTGAGAGACCAATTGGTTTGGAATTTCCTTTAGTGTTTCCTTGGCAATATTTCCAGATTTGAGTACCTTCATAAGTGGTACAAATTGGACGATGTCTCTGACTGGTAAATTGGTTTCCTTTGAGATAATTGGATATTTGTCGGCATCCAATTCTTTCATTCTATCAAAGCTTTCATATCCAACACCAACACTAAAGTTAAATAAATAATAAAATCAGTATTTCTGTATACGTTAAAAAAATAACTAAATCATTGAAATAATCAATTTGATTTACTTACATTACAATGGAGAATGGTAAATTGGAAGCTTTAGCGATTTCCTCTTTGGTTTCCTCCATGTCTGTGATGTCACCGTCGGTAATGATAACCAAAACCATGTACTTTTGGTTGGTTTGCGAGTAGTCTTTGACATAACTCGAGGCGTGTCTGATTATTGGAGCAAAGTTGGTGGGTCCATCAAAGTAGTACATGCCAATATTCTTTTTGTAGTACTCGTGCAGTTGCTCTGGACCCTTTGGACATGGATTACCAGAACGGTTGAAAAAGAAACAATGGTCGACCTTGTCGTAAAAGTCTCTTCTTCCATTTGGGTTGTCGGAACCGGTTGGTGTTCTGGCACCGTATCCATACATGTAGGCCTGTTGAGTTGGATTGTATGGCATTAACACACTACCCAACTCAAGAAGCGACTTCTCGTAGTGGTTGGTTTCACCCTCCTTCACGTGATGCAACGATCCCTCGTGACGAATCTCACCGTTTGAGAAAGTACAGTCAATAGCAAACATGATATCCATTTTCAAACCACCTTGCAAGAATTGGAGCATATTGAACTTGTGGGCGGTATATGGATTCTCGAATCTGACGGTACCACTGTTGGTGTACGAAGAGCTTGATTTCTTCTTTGGATTGATCAGTTGGAATTCGAATGGCGAGAGGATGGCAGCCCAGGTGGTGTCGAATTGACCGATTAAATCGTGGTCTCCAACACGATCCCAATCGTAGTATTGGAATCGGAGTGGTCTGTTTGGATCAGAGTTACAGAGGTCGTCCATCCAGATCGATTCGTCTTTCCAAGTTGGATTGAGAGTCTCCTTGATGACCTCACTCTTGTAGACCTCGGTGTGGGTACCATCCGGATTCAACTTGAGAACCTTGTAGTATGGATCAGACTTTCCAAAGACATCCTTCTTGTCAAACTTGGTACCGACCATAGTAAAGTATGCCTTCAACGATGACTTGTTGATGAATTCGGCTCCAACAATGATACTTCCGGCAAACTTTTGATTTGGATTGTTAAGATCATAGACAGCTTTCAATCCTGGTTGTGTTAACAAATGACCCAAGTTAAATCTCTACAACAACAAATAAAACATTATTAATAAAGAATGATTTAACATATTCATTTTTTTCATACATACAGTCATACCAATGATATCAGAATTTCCAAAATCTTTGTATGCTTTCTTTGATGATGAACCGTCGATATCTACAACCAATACAGTGATACTTTGGCAAACCTCAAAGAAATAGTCAATCTTTACTGAATGTTGGAATACTGGGTTAAGGTTGTTCTTGATTTTCTCGGTAGAACCTTGATAGATATTCTCTGATTCACCAACTCTTTGGAAAACAAACACTTGTGGATCTTTTTATTATAATAATAATAATAAAAATAAGTTATATTTTAAAAGTAGAAATATAAATTAATTAAAAAGACTTACCTGACTTTGATAACAAATCCTTATTAGAAAGGGCATGTCCTGTAAATTTTAACTCTATTTGTACACTAGCCATATTTATGTATTATATATGAAGTAGATATATTATTGTGTTTGTTTTTTTCAGATCAATCATAACGGTGATATTTAAAGTTGAAAAACAAATTAATTATTTTAAATAAAAGTTCGATGTAAATAAAAATCTAAAAACCGTTCTGTGAATTTCGATGGGATCAAAAAGGTGTTGGGTCATTTTTAGTTCAAACAAAAAATAAATTTCTGTGTTTTATTATTGCAGCTTTTCTGTGTTGAGAAGATATGTTATATCTTTTAAACTAAAGAAACAATTATAAGTGTCAACAATAAAAACTAAAATGATATTATTATAATAAATATTTATTAAATTTGATTTATTAATCTTGATTGCTTAAAAAAGATAATTGGATAAATAATAATATATAGTTAGTTTGTTCAATATTTATCAAATTATACTAAATTTGAGATCTAGATTATCATTGTCTTGGTTTTTGTTATTGTTGTTTGATACTTTATATTTTAGTGATTGGTTTGGTTATTTTTTAGTTTAGATGAATGGTTAATGGTTGACTGATTGATTGGTTGATTATAAAGATACAGGTGGTTCACAAATCAATGAGTAGTGTCTGATTACTTCATCGTCAAACAATTCCTGTTGTGGTTTGGAGAGGACTTTCTGGATCGATGGAACCGCACGGAACTGGTGTAGTCCACTTGCAATGAGCTGTTGAGTGAAAAGAATCTTTCGACTGAGTTGTCGGTAGTGGAAAAAGTTGACGATTCCACCTTGGAGCAGCTTTGGACTGGATGTCTCGATGAAGAACAACTCATCGAGTAGCAAACGGACATGTGGAATGGTGGGTGCCTGTGCATCCTGTAGGATCTCTCTGTACTTTTTGTAGTCATTCTCCTTTGATACGAATGTCTTGAGTTGCTCGTAGACGGCATTGGTTTTCGAGTTGAGCTGCTTGAAGGTGTCGGTGAGACGCTCCACCGAGGGATTCGCCAGTCCTTGCATTATACAAAAGACACTCGAGAAATCGCTTTGCGATAGACACTTGTCGGCGGCTTCAATGAAGCGTTCAATGGTGGCGGCACGACGCGCAACCTGGTTGTGCTTTACGATCTCCGTTGATACAAAGCGGACGAGGTCGTCGTAGTGGTCGAGGAAGTTGTGGATGTTGGCACCGGGACGATTGGGGAGCACACTGCCAACCCAAGGAGAAGGTGCCTGTGAGAGTCGCTCCCAACAGATCTCGAGGTATTCACGTGGTTGAATCTGATAAAAGTTGTGTCCACTGATGATTGTGAATTGTCGTGCCAGTTCAACTGCGTTGATGTCGGCAATGTCGAGATATTCGCTGCCGGTGGCGGGTGGTGGTGGAATGATGCTGGTGGGGAACTGGGCGTTGGCCGGTAGCGGTGTGGCTTGTGACAGTTCGTTTCGCTTCTTTGTGAGTTCGGCAACCAGTTTCGGTTCAGAGTCGGACGGTGCGCCAATGGTGGTGGTCATGAGTGAGAGCGATGCCAGCGAGTTTTGCACGACGATTCGGTCAAAGTCGGCGAGCTTCTCTTCCATTGCGTCGCCCTCTTGGAAGTCGGTGGGATAGTAATCGATCCAACGCTTAAAGAAGATAATTACACGCAGTTGGATGACACGATGCACCTTCTTCCAGTTGGCCATGTCGGCGCTATGATTCTCTGGCGACGCAGAGAGGTAACGCTGAGTCAACAACTCGAGCAATTGCATTGGTGTAGCGAAACAGCGGTATGTCAAAAGAAGATCTTGGATGTAGGAGGTGTCGTAGCAGTAGTCAGAGGTGGCACGCTCCACCATCTTTATCAAGTGATTGATCAGAGCAGTCTGAGCACCTGCAGTATTCTTACGTTTCAGTGTGTAGTATCCAGGTGGTTTCAGAGCACCGACACGCCAGTTGGAACCACCGCCAATCACCGAATCCGTTGGTTTAAACTTGACTTCCTTTTGTGTTGTCTCTCCTATATTTCCATTGATTGGTTGAGCTATTTCTTGTGATTTACGATGTTGTGATATATTACGACGTGATTGTGCAATTGTTGGTGAAAGTGTTGGATTATTATTATTATTATTATTATTTGTTGTAGTTGTATTATTATTATTATTGTTATTATTATTTGATACATTTGTTTGTTGTTGTTGTTGTGGTGGAGTTGTAACTGTTGGTGGAATTGATGGTGTTACATCTGGTGATTTTAACTCTTGAGTCGGTGGAATTACAATTGTTTTCAAAGCTGACAAAATATCTTCAAACTTTGGTCTTGACAATGGTTCATAGGTACAACATTCTTGACAGATATCAATTAACCTTATTAAAAAGAAAAAAAAAAAGAATAAGTAAATAAATTGATTTGTTTGTTGTTTCAATTGAAAATGATAAAAAAACATACTTTGATGGACATCCTGGTATTGCTTTTAGTTTCAATTCATCCGGTGCAATATCAAAACAAGTCTCTGGAGTACGTAACCATAAATCTACACCTGGTTTACGACCAGTAATTAACTCTGCTAAAACTACACCGTATGAAAAGACATCGCAAGATGTATCGTAGCTCATACCCAACAAAATCTCTGGTGCAACCCAACCTTCGGTACCACACATCGTCATATGACGTGCCTTCTTGGTTTGTTCATTCATTCTTGCAAATCCGAAATCACATAATCTAATTCTTTGATATTCATCCAACTGCAGTAAGAAAGAATTGTCAAATTAACCATTTGTCAGTAATCTATGTTTTAAAACAACAACAACATAAACCAACAAAACAACATATCAACTTACAAGAATATTCTTCGATTTCAAATCTCTATGAATGATCTTTTTAGCATGAAGAAATACCAAGACTTTGGCCAAATCGGTGGCAATCGAAAGTCTTTTGTCCCATGTGATTGGTGGACTCTGTTTGAGTAGTTGACGGACATCTCCACCCGATACAAACTCTGTAATAATATATAAACCTGTAGAATGTACACAAATACCTGAGAACTGTACAATGAATGGATGTCTTAAACTCCTACAAAAATATTATAATATATATATATATATATATAAATAAATAGTTGGTTAAACCAAAGGTATATTCAAAAGAATAAAAATGACAATGTTAAACACTTACTGTAACATAGATACTTCTCTATCGATATATTTCAAATACTCAGGATCATCTGCTTTCTCAATCTTTTTAATGGCAACCTCTAAACCCAAGTAAAGTCCACGAAACACTGAACCAAAACTACCTTTTCCAATTCTCTCTTTGAACTCCAGGTTTTCAAACGGGATATCCCAGATGGCTTGAGTTGGAAGTCCTGGATCTGTTTGTTCTGCCATGATTTATCTATCTACCTATTCTGTCAAACTAACGATACTATCTTTATTTTATATAAAAGATCTTTTACTAATACTACACTTTAATATTTTTATATTATATATAATTTTTTGTTTGTTGAACTAATTTACAAATATCTTTTTAATCTGTTTATAATATTATAAAAAATAAAATTAGTTTGGTTCAAAAAAATAAATAAAGATAAAAATCAATTTAAATTATTGATTGGGTGCAGTGCATGAGCGATATTCATTTGTACAGTTATTGTTATGAAGTTAGTTAGTTAGTTTGTTATAAAACAAAAATGACACACACCAAAGATACAATGCAGTTTTAGGAGCTATTAAACATATCTTTGTGTGTTGTGTTGTGTGTGTAGTGTTTGGTTTTTATGAGTTGAGTTGAATTCGATTCAATTCAATTCAATTTCCATTAATGTAAGTAATTGGTTGGTGTGAATCCAATCCATACACCCCTTTTTTTTTTTTTTTTGTAATTGATTGATGTTATAAAGAAAGAAATCATGATCAATACAATACAACACAAATAGAGATAATCATGATTGAATATTAAATGCGATGAGATAAACGGATCAAGTGGTGTGGATGGAATTGAAAAAAAAAAAAAAAAAGTGTTGATTGTGTGTGCTGCTTGCTGACCATGATCATGACTGAAGCTACTATTTATTATGTATAACCATACCTTCTCTTTCTTTTCCTTTTCCTTTTCCTAAGTAGAATCTATATCTCTCTCTTTGATTTGATTTGTTTTTTTTTTTTTTTTTTTTTACTAATACAATGATACACTTTTTTTCGAAAGCTAAAGTTGGATCTGTCTTTCTATTCTATTATTTACGTAATAATAATTTATAAAATAGAATGAAACTGTGTGATTAGTTGATTTGATTTGGAGTAGAAAGAGTGAAACTGTGATATAATGTAATAAATATAAACAAACAAATGATATTGTGTTTGTTTTTAGCCCTACTTTTGCTCAAAAAAAATTTAAATTGTTGGGTTTTTTTTTGTTTTTTTTTTTTTTTTTTTTTCAAAAAATTTGCATCAAGGACTAGTTTTTTTTTATCGAAATTTTCAAGTGGGTGTCTATTGGAATAGAGATGGCTCATCGCTTTGTTTTTTCGTAAAATTTTTTTTTTTTTTAATTAATAAGGAGTTATTGAGATTACTGATCGCAGATCTGACCAAAATTTTTAAACAAAAAAATTAAAAAAAAATTAATAATAAAAAATCAGATTTATTTTTTTTATATTTATCCAACCATTTTATTTAATTCTTATAAGAATCTAATTTTGGATTTTATAAAGATTGTCGATTTACTTACATTGCGATTGAATTAAAAACACAGCAACACAACAACTTGATTTCCCTTTTTAAATGTGTATTTATATTTTTCATTTTTATTGATTTGTTTATTTGTTGTTTGTTGATTATGTATGAATATGAAACCTTTATAAAAGTATAAAGGTATGTGAATGTTGAAAATATAAATATTATCTTTGATATGTTTGATAATATTTAATGAATGATGAGTTGATATTGTAAATGAAAACGTGTTATGTTATGTTATGTTAATTTAATCCCAATCAACTTCATTGTCGCTACCTGATGATTCAGCATCATCGTTATCATCGTTGTCATCGTCGTCATCGTCATCGTCGTCGTCTTCGAGGTCTGGGTTGAGATCGAGATCGAGTGACGTGAGCATCGGTCCTTGTTTGTTGAATGGCGGTGTTGAGATTGGTAGGTTGGGTGGTGGTACCAACAGTTTAGGTTGTTGCTCGCCAACTCCTGCACCTGTCGATACCGATTGGTCATCTGCTGTATTCATGCCATCGAATGAAGCGCTGTCAGCGTTGTCTCTGTCAGAGTCGAGTGCGTTGTTCGATATTGGCGAGACACCTTTGCCACCGAGGCTGGTAGTCGGTGTCGATGGCAGAGCCAGGTCTTTCTCGGCAAGACCATAGAACCGCAGCAAATTGAGCGGTAGTCTGGTGAACAACGTGGACGAACGCATCATATCCTCTTGTGGTGCGGGTGGCTTGTAAAGTGGCATCAGTGGAAGATTCGATTGATATCCATACGGTGCTGAAGTGGTTCCACTAATCTTGTGTGCATATGATATCAATTCTTCAGGTGAAATAGTTCTCTCTTTATAAAACAAAGATAAAATAGGTTAGTTTCATTCATCTATTTGAACAACACTAAAAATAATAAAACTATTTCTTTGTTTTTTACCTTTTATATCTTCATTCTTTGAAGCATCCGATATTTCATTTTCTAAAAGTATCTCTACATCTTTGAGATTCGATGCTAAAGTAGTGATTTGTTTGTCTTTCTCTTCAATCTCTTTCTGTATTGCTACTATTTCCTTTTGATATGTTTGATGTTGTTCCACTATTTAAAGTTAGAATGTAATCTATTCGATATGATTTTTAGATAGATAAATGTGATAGTTACATTGTTTAAGTGTTTTCTGTAATAGTTTATCAGCTTCGATTAACATTGACATTCTTTGTAGAATTTGTAGTTGTTGTTGTGGTGTTATGCTCATATATTGTTGTTGTTGTAATTGTTGTTGTTGTTGTTGTTGAGTCTGTACATTTGGATTAATACCATAGAGGTTAGGTGAACTTATTACATTTTGTTGCTGTTGCTGCTGTTGTTGACCTGATTGCATTGACGCTTGCACAGCGAATGATTCAAAGAGTATCTTGCATGCCTTATTAAATTCATTTATACTGATTGTAATATTCTCTTTTAGTGATCTATTGTTTGGTGTTTTTTGTGACATCTCATATCATGTTAATAATGCAGAAACTTGTTTTTTTCTGAAGATCATTCTCCCTGCAATCAATAATATTTTTAATCATAAATTTGGGTTTTTTTTAAAAATTTAAACAAACATATAATATGTTTTAAATATTTGTTATTTTTTATTAATAAAGAAAAGGATAGGAATTTAATAGTATATTAGAATTCACTAGAGCTGATTCTTTTTGTCATATGACCAAGAATTTTATGATATGCATCAGACCAATTTGAGATTGTATATATGAATTGACTTCTGGCTATTGCAAATAACAAGAATGAAGTTTCTGAGAGTCTTCGAATAAAATATGTGAGGATGACACTATATTATTATGAAATTAAAATTGAATAACACTTTTAATAAAGAATTAATCAACAATTATCTAATACCATATTATCCTAATAATTAAAAATAACAAATCTTTGATTATCTTTTTTTGTTTGTGTTCTTTATGATGTTAATATCTAATGTTGTTAACTTTTATGAATATCTAAACTCGATCTTCGATTTCTTTGTTTTTAATTTTTTTATTAATTCTAAATCTTGACTTTTTTCCTAATTGGTGATAAACCAATTTGAAACTGACTATAATTAATTAATTCATCATACTAAAGTTTAGATTTAGGTCTTAACGATGTATTCTCCTTTCGAAAGGGCTTTTCTAATTTGATAAGGACTCTGAAAGATAAATTTCCTTTTATTTAAACTGATATATCACTTCTGTATTTAGGTTTAATCGTTCTATCTAAAATAGAGATAATCGGTTTAAAAAATCCAACTCACTATTAAAAACTTTACCGTACAGGTCTATGTAGTTTGATCTATCTGGATGCTTGTACGATCTACAATATCAAGAGTTTCATCTAATTAGATGGTGCGAAGTTGTAACACGATAAGCGTCAAAGGACTATTCCAAAAAAGTCTCACATAAAACATTTTAACTCTCTGGACTGAAATGTTTTATCTTTTTGTGCTTCCCAACCCAGGATTTAAATCTATTAATAAGTGCTCTAATGAGAAGATAAAATGCATGAATGAACTTGAAAAGCGCATTGCCCTTTTTTTCAAATGGAAGTAAGTCATTATTAACATATCTTTCCGGTGCATCTATTAATCGTATTTCTAAGTCTGTTGCTTTCCTTTTCTTAGACTTATTTCTCTTCATTAGTTTATTCTCTTTAGTTTGGTTTGCCCTTATCTAGTTCAACCTGTGTGCCTTCATCCGCATAGATCATTCTCAGATTCACATTACTTTTATAATGTCTTGATTGTTTATTGTTTAAATTAGATGAGTATGGTACCAAAATTTTCTGTATAATTTTCGATGCATCAAAAAAATGGACTTTTTTTTGAAGTAGTTCTGATTTTTTTTGTAATTATTTTTTAATTATTAATTTATTTATTATTTTATTTATTATTTTATTAAATATATGTAATTATAAATATGTAATGTTCTTTATTTATATGTTTGAAAATCATCCAAAATCAAAAAAAACCCACAAAAATATAAAAATTAATTTTCACACGGAAGGTCAAAAATTCCAGTTTACTTTTGCTATGTTAAAATTATTTATTATTTTTAGGATGGATTTTACAATAGGATATTTGTTTAAGAACAAGAATATTGTGATATATATCAGACCAATTTGAAATTGTACATATGAATTTTTTTCTAGTGATTCCAAATAACAAGAATGATGTTTCTGAGAGTCTTCGAATGAAATATGTTTGTTTGTCATAATCATTGATGGTCATCGAGTTGAGTGTTGTTGGAAATTCTTTTGGAATACATTCTTTGTTTGTGGTCAATGATTTGATTGATGGATATCGTGAGATAAATTTGTCATCATAATGTTTGATGATAATTGTTTCCAATGATTGTGGAAGAGAAGGTACAACGAAATTTGTTGATGCATCTAGTGGTGGTCGTCCTACACTATTTAAATTTAATTCATTTAAATCAATTTCTTCTTGTGCGAAACATAGTGTTTTGAGTGATTCTGGTAATCTATCGACTGGGAATGAGAAATGAGTACCAAGCTCCAAGTATTGCAAGTCATTTGGAATGATAATAGATTCTGATAAAATTGAATGTTTACGCAGGGGCTCATTAAAATTATATGGTAAATAAAGTTTGGTGAGACTCGATGGTAATTCTCCAATGACACTTTTTTGAGAATAATAATAATAAAAATCCCATCGAGAGAGATCCAATGTTTCCAATTGTTTAAAACTAAAGAATAGATTCGTATCGATTGAAAAGTCTCCTTTTAGTTTTAAATATTTGATGTCTTTTGGGATGATACCTGAAGTAAACTTAAACCTAACACTAAATCTGTTGGCATAAGAGTTGATTGTAAGATGAGTGACACTCAACGGAATATCACCAATTTCAATTGGTGTGCCTTTATGTTGGTACAATTTGAGTGATTCAATTGATTCGAGATGTTTGATGAATCTCAACCAACTGGTTGGTATTGAAATATGTTTTAATGTTGATGGGAGTGGTCCTTTAAATTCAGAAAATGAAGTGTATTTTTCATAATCAGAACCGATTACCACCAGTTTCAAAACTTCAAGATTTGGTGGGAATATTCCAAAGCAAATATATTTAAAATTGTCCAATTTCACTTTGAGAACTTTGAGTGATCTTGGTAATGTTGGGATGTCAATTGATATTCTACCTTCTCGGTTTCTATACTCCAATACTTCAAGTTCCAATGGCAAGATGGATTGATAGATCTCATTAAGTGATATGATTTCTTTGATATTTGATGGTAATCTAATTTTGCTTCTATAATTAAAGATAAAAGTAATTGAATTGATTGTTGATTTCTTGATTGCATTGATTCCACTTTTATTGATTAGAGGGCAATTAATGACCATTTTGAAGCATGACGATTTGATATCATCATATTTGAAATCACCTGAATGAATATTTGAATAGGAAATTAATATCTTTTTGAAATAAATAAATATTTTAATTATCAATGTTTAGTTACCAATTTTCACTTGATAATCAATGTTAAATAAGATATCATCTTGTTTTATATAATTTATTGGAAATTTGTTTGGAACGGTTAATAGAAAAGTACAATTTGATTTATGATTGATATCTCTCTGAAATTGAAGTTTGAATGAATTCAAAGTGAAATATCGATTGTTTTGATTGTCAAAGTGATCGAATGATTGCATCAATCCAGAACAATTGAATGATAAGTATTTATCTCTTTGATAAAACCATCGTTTGCAAACTAAACTCATGCATATTCGATCGAGATCATCTTCCAATGCATTGACGATCTTTTTCATCAAAATGAATGGAAGATTAATGAATATTGAATTATTCTCATTGTTATTATTAATATTAAGATTACTTGTGTGCACTATTATATTATTAATATTATCATGTTCTGATTCTTGTTTGTTGAATAGAACTTGTTGATTCATATCTTGATAAACCTTTTTAAAAATCAAATATTTTACAAAAAAATTCGTAATGACCAAGCACACTTTTTTTTGAAAAAAAAATTTTCTTATGGAAACTGATAAAAAGTGCGACGTCGCACCTTTCATTTCATTTTGAACGTTACTTTGTTCACATTACAAATAATTTGAACAGATAATAAATAACTTTTCGAAGTTTAATTTTTTTTTATTAAAAATGATAAATAACATTAGTAATAGTAATTTTAATATCAATATTACTATCTCCATTAATTCTACTATAATTTTATTGAGTAATGCTACACACATTAATTACTATTTGTTAAATACTATAACAGCCGCATTATTTTACCTTCAGTCTTGATTGTAAACTATATATAGAGGTACAAATAGTGATAAATCACTAGAATCTCACTTGACTGATGATAAAGTAGTCAAGAGCTTTGATTTATTATATTTAATAATCCTCATAGTAATGTTTTCTTTATTTATTGTCCTATCTACCATTTATAAAAGAAAGTTGGGTGATGCAGAAGAAGATGAATATAGAACGCAGATGAAAGCAATGAAAATCACCCAAAGTAACTCAAATGGTTTTGTAAGATCGTGTTAAACTAAATGAAAAGGTAAACAAACAACTAGAGACACAACACTGCTGCGTTTTCTTTTGAGAATTTGAGTATTTTGAACAGTTTCTCTGACCAAATTCCCTAAAACTGTAACGAAATTTCCCAGGTAGCTTAAATTCCCAAATTACCATCATATAAATCAATAAATCTCATATTAAAAATTGATATATAAATTGTGATATTTTTAAAACCTTCAGTGTTTGATCAACGAATAAATACCAAAAATAAATAAAAAATTAGTTTTTTAAGTTGAGAAATGAAGAAATAAAATATATTTAATATATGTAAGAAAAAAGATTAAAAAAATAAAATAAAAAAAGGCTCAGTTTTTACAATTGCAGTCGTGAAGTAAAACCAAATCCAACAAAAAGAGAAATCAGTTACCTTAGTTAAATCAAGTTTAGATCCAGATGGAAATCAGTTCCTTAGTTAAATCAAGTTTAGAATTCAAATATCAAACCGACAAAAAGAGATTTTAATGCAGCAATTACCAAAAGAATCAACAACTAAACCAGCAACTGAATCAACAAAAGAATCAACTACAACTACTACAACTACTACAACAGACTCAATATCAGAACCATCAACAAAAACAAAAACAAACCAACAAAACCAACAGAATCAACAGCTATTTTCACCGAGAATCAATTAATTTTGGATAAAGTTTTTAAAACTGGAGGTGTTACTAGTTTACATGATTCATTAAGAAGAATTCTACAAGCTTGGCATCTTTATCTGGTGAATCTTTATGGCTAGATGATGTTGCAATTAACTACATTTTATCTAGTCCAATGTTGGCGGTAGAATATTGGATATAAAATAAATTTCACTTTGGTTATCATTGGGATAGTTGATTCTGGAATAAGTGCTATACTCTTTATTTCCATAAAAATGATCGCTGAAAGTTTGTATATTTTTAATCAATAAGGAGTCTAAAGAACAATTTACTAGCAATTTTGTTGTCCGTCTAAGGACAATAAGGTAGCCACCAAGGCAATTCCGGCACCCATCAATCAACATCAATAATATACACCAGCCAACATATAGTAATAGTCAATTATAATTAATTAAATTAATTAAATCAACTAAATAAGTAATAGTTCAAAACAACAGATCGAAATAATAATTAAATTAGAATCTGTTGCTTCTGAATTAAGTATTCAACACTCAGCCGTCAAGCTTCTCAATAATGAATATATTGAGTTTAACTCGACGTAAAAGATTCAGATTTCAAATCATTCAAGATTATTCAATTCATTCAATCTATTCAAGAATTAATTAGATTATTAGAACAAAGATAAATAAATAAATAAAAGATAAAATAAGAGTTAAATTCAGATTATAAAAAAACATTATTAAAAAAATTATTTTATATTATTATTAATTATTATTTGAATAAGAAATTTAAGATCCAACCGATCAATCAACAACAACAACCACAACAACCAGTAGTGCAGCAGCACCTACTGATACAACAACCACAATAAATGAATGATCTCGAGAGCAATAATGATAATGATTCAATCCCATCAACCTCTATGTTGTTCACGGACGTTACTCCCAACAACATTCGTCCTGATCCACTCACATCCGATCAAATCTACTCTGGCTGCTTCCAAATTACCGATCTCCTCTGTCGCTCCAAGCCAGTCGGATAACAAACAAATTTACTCTGTGACCACAGACAACAAAATTCAAATATCATAATATGACTCAATCAAAAGGAATACCTCAGACAATGTTTTAAGATTGCACCCTATTACTTAGTTCAATGCAATCCAAAATTCGCCAAACTGTTTGATATGATTCCTAAATCATCATCATTTCGGGATCTTTTTAAACCCAATTTCAAAAGAATTTCCTCCATTTGATTGATATTTGTGACAGGCCAGATTGCTGACTTCATTATTGACATATCGTGTAATTGCTCTGGAAAGTGTTCAAATGGAGATTGTGTTTGCAAAAAGAATGCTAGTTGCACATCAATATCCCACAAAAAAAATATATTATCCAAAAAATTCTTAAAAAATTTCCACCAAACCCTTTTTTCTTTATTAAAATGACGCTCTTTACAACTCCAACATTAAAAGCAGGAAACTATGTTTGAGAAACTTTGAGAGGCAATCGAGGCCAACTTTAATATGAACAAGCCAACAACCTTTTCTCCTATACCATGGCAAGGAAAGCTATGATTTGTTTATGAAACAATTAAAACCATTAGTTGATGTAATAAATAAATGGGTAAAAGAAAAGAAGATTGTTGTGGGTGGACATACGTACAAAGTTGACATAGTCTTTGTCAATGATTACAAGTGTTTCACTTATTTGCAAGGTCTAGAAGAAGTGTTCAATCCAAAGGTGTTTTTTAAATGCATGTGGTGTAATTTGGATGACATCGAATTGTTTGTGACAAATGAACAAAGGGCAATCAACATTTGGAGTCTCTTAAGAGACTACAGTTCAAATGTAGAGGTTGGCGATGTCAAGTGCAACCTCCTTTTTTGGAATGTGATTCAAAGATACAGTATCCTTGCTTTCTGCATGTGTTCATTGCCCTGTTCAAACAGATGTTTAATACTGTGTTGTATTCAACCACAGAGAGTAAACTTCGGTATGACCAAGCCAACGCTACTATAATAGAAAAGACTGGGTAGATGGTCAAGTTGATGTCTATAGACTCCTTTAACATGCAATCTAAGCATGGCTACTACCGTAACTATTGAAAGCACATTATGAAGGCTTTAAAAGAGATTGACGAACCTACAATTAGACGACTATTTGACGATAACTACAATCGTCTTAGTTTATCAAATCAGGATAAGGCCACTCTCCACGAAAAGTTCATTGCCAAATCCCAAACGAAGTTTGGAAATGTACAAACTCCAACACTTGAACCTGCACCTGCAAAACATGAAAGACCAAGAAAAACAACTACATCTACTCCCCACCTTCTCTATCTGTTACTCTTGCTCTAACTTCTTCACCTGTACCAAACTCTTCTTCAAATGCTTCAGACCTGATTAATTTACCTGACTTAACACCTGCAGTATTTCCCAACTCGACAAGTTCCAACACTACTCAACCTATGGTAGCTAAGCAAAAAAGAGTTAGAACATCTACACATGGATTACCTGCCAATTTACAAACAAACTTGCCAAATGTTACTGACAATTAATGATGATTGTACTGATAGTATACCACATGAAAATCAATGCTCATCTAACCAAGTTTTAGAAATTTATACATCTGATAGTAATAATTCAACAAGTTCATTTTCAAAAAATTCTACCAATAAACGTAAACGATAATTAACTTTTAATACAATCTATCACTTTTTGGTATTTATTTTTTCTTTTTGTTCTTGGTTTTAACCGTTGTTATTTGCAATAGCCAGAAGTCAATTCATATATACAATCTCAATTGGTCTGATGCATATCATAAAATTCTTGGTCATATGACAAAAGAATCAGCTCTAGTGTTGGAATCGTAGTTCCATGATACCAATCAACCGACTACTGCTAACCGATGAATGAACACAATGTATTTAAGCGCAAACAAAATCAATAAACAATTCATTATTATTATATTTTACAATCATCTTTAAACACATAACTATTTATTTATAATAACATTATTTCTATACTACTACACTATGTCGTTACTACCACAGTTTAACAGTGTTTCCAACATCTAGTGAATTCTAATATACTATTAAATTCCTATCCTTTTCTTTATTAATAAAAAATAACAAATATTTAAAACATACTAGATGTTTGTTAAATTTTTAAAAATGCCCAACCTATATCACAGCATTTTGGTTTTAAAAATAACAAATCTTTGATTATCTTTTTTTTGATTTGTGTTCTTTATGATGCTAATATCTAATGTTGTTAACTTTTATGAATATCTAAACTCGATCTTCTGTCTCTTTGTTTTTAATTTTTTTTATTAATTCTACATCTTGACTTGTTTCCTAATTGGTGATACAATATTTCTATAGAAACTGACTTTAATTAATTCATCATAATAAAGTTTAGATTTAGGTCTTAACGATGTATTCTCCTTTCGAAAGGGCTTTTCTAAATTGATAAGGACTCTGAAAGATAAATTTCCTTTTATTTAAACTGATATCACCTCTGTATATAGGTTTAATCGTTCTATCTAAAATAGAGATTAATCGGTTTAAAATTTATTTAAAAACTTTACTGAACAGGTCTATGTAGTTTGATCTATCTCGATGCTTGTACGATCTACAATCTCAAGAGTTTCATCTAATTAGATGGTGCGAAGTTGTAACACGACAAGTGTCAAAGGACTAGTCCAAAAAAGTCTCTCACAAAACATTTTAACTATCTGGGCAGAAATGGTTTGTCTTTTTGTGCTTCCCCGCCCTGGATTTAAATCTATTAATAAGTGCTCTAATGAGAAGATAAAATGCATGAATGAACTTGAAAAGCGCATTGCCCTTTTTTTCAAATGGAAGTAAGTCACTATTAACATATTTTTTCGGTTCATCTATTAATCGTATTTCTAACTCTCTTGCTTTCCTTTTCTTAGACTTATTTCTCTTTATTAGTTTATTCTCTTTAGTTTGGTTTGCCCTTATATAGTTCAACCTGTGTGCCTTCATCCGCATAGATCATTCTCAGATTCACATTACTTTTATAATGTCTTGATTGTTTATTGTTTAAAATAGCTGAGAATGGTACCAATTTTTTTCGATGCATCAAAAAAATGGACTTTTTTTGAAGAAGTTCAAATTTTTTTTGTAATTATTTTTTAATTATTAATTTATTTATTATTTTATTAAATATATGTAATTATAAATATGTAATGTTCTTTATTTATATGTTTGAAAATCATCCAAAATCAAAAAATCCAGTGTACTTTAACATTATTTTTTTTAGGATGGATTTTACACTCGTATATTTGTTTAAGAGCAAGAATATTGTGATATATATCAGACCAATTTGAGATTGTACATATGAATTTTTTTCTAGTGATTCCAAATAACAAGAATGATGTTTCTGAGAGTCTTCGAATGAAATATTTTTCTTTGTCATAATCTTTGATGGTCATCGAGTTGAGTGTTGTTGGAAATTCTTTTGGAATACATTCTTTGTTTGTGGTCAATGATTTGATTGATGGATATCGTGAGATAAATTTGTCATCATAATGTTTGATGATAATTGTTTCCAATGATTGTGGAAGAGAAGGTACAACGAAATTTGTTGATGCATATAGTGGTGGTCGTCCTACTCTATTAAAATTTAATTCATTTAAATCAATTTCTTCTTTTGTGAAACATAGTGTTTTGAGTGATTCTGGTAATCTATCGACTGGGAATGTGAAATGAGTACCAAGCTCCAAGTATTGCAAGTCATTTGGAATGATAATAGATTCTGATAAAACCGGATGTTTACGCAGGGGCTCATTGAAATCATATGGTAAATAAAGTTTGGTGAGACTCGATGGTAATTCTCCAATGACACTTTTTTGAAAATAACAATAATAAAAATCCCATCCAGAGAGATCCAATGTTTCCAATTGTTTAAAACTAAAGAATAGATTCGTATCGATTGAAAAGTCTCCTTTTAGTTTTAAATATTTGATGTCTTTTGGGATGATATCTGAAGTAAACTTAAACCTACCAATAAACCTGTTGGCATAAGAGTTGATTGTAAGATGAGTGACACTCAATGGAATATCACCAATTTCAATTGATGTGCCTATATGTTGGTCCAATTTGAGTGATTCAATTGATTCGAGATGTTTGATGAATCTCAACCAACTGGTTGGTATTGAAATATGTTTTAATGTTGATGGAAGTGGTCCTTTAAATTCAGAAAATGAAGTGTATTTTTCATAATCAGAACCGATTGCCACCAGTTTCAAAACTTCAAGATTTGGTGGGAATATTCCAAAACAAATAAATTTAAAATTGTCCAATTTCACTTTGAGAACTTTGAGTGATCTTGGTAATGTTGGGATGTCAATTGATATTCTACCTTTTCGGTTTCTATACTCCAATACTTCAAGTTCCAATGGCAAGATGGATTGATAGATCTCATTAAGTGATATAATTTCTTTGATATTTGATGGTAATCTAATTTTGCTTCTATAATTAAAGATAAAAGTAATTGAACTGATTGTTGATTTCTTGATTGCATTGATTCCACTTTTATTGATTAGAGGGCAATTAATGACCATTTTGAAGCATGACGATTTGATATCATCATATTTGAAATCACCTGAATGAATATTTGAATAGGAAATTAATATCTTTTTGAAATAAATAAATATTTTAATTATCAATGTTTAGTTACCAATTTCCACTTGATAATCAATGCTAAATAAGATATCATCTTGTTTTATATAATTTATTGGAAATTCGTCTGGAAGAGCGGTTAATAGAAAAGTACAATTTGATTTCTGATTGATATCTCTCTGAAATTGAAGTTTGAATGAATTCAAAGTGAAATATCGATTGTTTTGATTGTCAAAGTGATCGAATGATTGCATCAATCCAGAACAATTGAATGATAAGTATTTATCTCTTTGATAAAACCATCGTTTGCAAACTAAACTCATGCATATTCGATCGAGATCATCTTCCAATGCATTGACGATCTTTTTCATCAAAATGAATGGAAGATTAATGAATATTGAATTATTCTCATTGTTATTATTAATATTAAGATTACTTGTGTGCACTATTATATTATTAATATTATCATTTTCTGATTCTTGTTTGTTGAATAGATCTTGTTGATTCATATCTTGGTAAACCTTTAAAAATGAAATATTTTACAAGCAAAAAAATTCACAATGACCAAGCACACTTTTTTTTTAAAAAAAAAAAAAAATGTTAGAATTAATTGCAAAAAAAAAAATTTGCAAAAAAAAAATCGAAAAAAAAAATTGTAAATAGTCCATAAAAAATTTAAATTCATTGTATTCAACGTTTAATTCTTACCAGACATTTACACTTTAATAATGGAGAGTACAAAGAGTGGTGTTACTTCAAGTCAAGTCGTTCATTTCTTTATAAAGTAGAACTATTTACTACTATACCATCTGTATTATTATTGATCATAAGGACAAAATTTTCATCTCTCCAAATTATTTTTATTTTTTAAAAAATTATTTTTTTATGATATCTTCATGAAAAATAAACTAAATTACGTGATATAAGTAACCGGATAGATATTGTAATAATACTTTGACGCAACACTGAAAATAACCAAAATTTAAATCCTTTATTTCAAAAGATGACATTTTAGTAAAAAATTAGTAATTTTTATTTTATGATTTGTTGGATTCACAGAATAAACGAGCATTTTGGAACATCTTGAGCCATGGTGATGGTTGAGAGAGTCCACCGACAGCTTGTTGAATGTTTTGAGGCATGTGTGGCCATTGCCATGAGAGGAAACTACGTTCTGGATGTGGCATCATTGCGAGATGACGACCATCACGTGAAATTAGAGATGCAATACCATCAGTGGATCCGTTTGGATTGTATGGATATACATTGGTCTTTTGACCATTGTCATCGACGTATCTAACCGGTGCCAAGTTGTTTGCTTGGACATCAGCAAGAATTGACTCGTCTGGGAAGTAGGCAAGACCTTCACCATGTTGTGACCAACAACCAAGAATCGAACCTTCCATTCCAGCCAACATGATTGCATTTGATTTCTCAATGGCAACCGTTACCCAACGTGATTCGAAACGACCAGAGGCATTGTGAATGAAACGTGGTTGACGCGAAGCTTCGATTCCACGATATGGAACCCAACCGAGTAAAGCCATCAATTGACAACCGTTGCACAATCCAAGTGAGAAAGTATCGGCACGACCATAGAATGCATCGAATTGTTTGGAGACAGATGTGTTGAAACGAATGGAACCGGCCCAACCCTTGGCACTGTCGAGTACATCACCATAGGAGAATCCACCAACAAATGCAACACCCTTGAAACGCTCATCTAAAACAACAGTACCAGCAATGAGATCCGACATGGCAATATCCCATGCTTCGAAACCAGCAGTGAAGAAAGCAGCTGCCATCTCACGATCACCATTGGAACCTTCCTCACGAATGATAGCAACACGTGGATTTGGTGAAGAGAGCAACGACGACTCAATGGTTGGCGATGGTGTGAAACTCAAACGGTATTGTGGTCCACGTCCTCCACCGATGGCACGCTTCTTCAACTCGGTCATCTCAGAGTCAACAAATGCAACGTTGGCTTGCAATTGTTCCAAACGGTAGGAAGTCTCTTCCCAACGTTGAGAAAGATCTGAAAGTTCGGCATCGAGTACAACGGAACCATCGGCAGCAGCAACAACAACGAAACGATCATTTCCAGCAGTGTTGACACAAGTGTAACCAATTTCGTAAGCTGGAACGTTGTGTTGCTTGAGGATATCCATAACAACTGGCAAGTTGGTACGATGACACTCAAAGGCAGCACCAAGCTCTTCAGAGAACAACAACTTAAAGAGTGCGTCATGAGTGAAACCGGCTGGGAGCAAGCTAGTTGGTAAGGTGACATTCATACCACGATTACCACCGAGTGACATTTCAATCAAAGAGGTAATCAAACCACCATCACTACGATCGTGACCAGCAGTTAACAATCTCTGTTTGACAAGCAATTGGACAGTTTCAAATGCAGATTTCAAAAGCTTGGTATCCAAGTGTGGAGAATCATTACCTACTTGGCTGTAAACATGGGCAAGAGCGGATCCACCCAAGAAATTATTGTTGGCACCGAGGTCGATGTAAACGATGGCACTGTCTTGTTGTGAGGTGAGTTTGAGATCTGGAGTAACGGTCTTGGTGATATCATCACATGTGACATAGGTGGAAACAACCAAGGTTCCTGGTCCTTTGACGAGCTCGTCACCCGATGAACTTGGTGCCTTGGCGGCCATTGACAAACTGTCCTTTCCACCATCGATAGCAATACCCAACTCGATCATAGTGTCATGCATGGCAAGAGCAGCATCGTAGAGAGCGGCACCCTCACCCTTGAGTTTGGCAGCCCACATCCAGTTTCCAGAGCATTTGACATCTCCAAGGCTGGTAATGGATGCCCACATCAAATTGGTCAACGCTTCACCAACAGTGAGATAAGCCATGGCAGCTGGCGAGATGAATCCCTTGATTGGTTGCTCACCAATCGAAGTGGCAGCACCGGTAACACCAAAGTATCCACTGGAGATAATAGCGACGTCAGAGAGTGGAGTGTGGAGTGGACCGACACATTGTTGACGGGCGACCAAACCAGTGACAGCACGATCGACTTTGTTTGTCAAGAAACGCTTTGATCCAACGGAAAGCAAACGAAGAACACGATCCAAAGCAGAGTTTACTGTTAAATCACTTGGCAATGAAATTGGCATGAGTGTTGGTTGGATACGGTCACTGTAGAAAGTCTTTGGTGGCATCTTTTGAAGAACTTTTTCGAGTGGAAGATTGACTGGAGTTGCACCGGTACGGTCGTCAATGAGAACGGCATAACCATCTCCGGTGACATCACCAACAAATGCAACTGGGAGACGTTCACGAGCAGAGATCTTCTCCAACAATGGACGATCCTCTGAGCGCATCAAGATGGCGTCTTGCTCCTGGTATTCAGCACCCCAGATCTCCATAGCCGACAAAGTTGGGTCACCGACATGGAAGTTTTGTAAGTGGATCTTAGCACCGAGTGGATCGGCAATCTCCTTGAGTACGTTACCGGCACCACCAGCACCTTGGTCGTGAACACTAACGATTGGGTTGTGACCGGCAAACATCTCATTCTCAACGCAAGCACGAATGATACGATTCAACTTTTGACCCATTTCGGCATCACCTCTTTGGACAGCACTGAAATCGAGTTCCTGTTTGTTGTCACCACCGACCATGGAAGAGGCGGAACCACCACCCATACCGATACGGTAGGCTGGACCACCGGCTTTAACTACAACCATTCCAACTTCTGGTTGATCCTTCTTGTTGTGACGAGCATCCATGAAACCGATACCACCTGAGAACATAATTGGTTTGATCCACTCACGACGTTCACCGTTTGGCAAACGTTGTCCGTAGGATCTGGTGAAACCTGTGATGACTGGCTCACCAAACTTGTTACCGTAGTCAGAGGCACCGTTGGATGCGTCGATTTCAATCTTTAATGGGTGTGCCAAGTTGAATGGATATTGGAAGGATTGATCCTCCCATGGCAAATTGTAACCCGGAATGTTGAGATTACCGACGCAGTAACCGACTGTACCGGCAACAACAAGCGATCCTCTACCGGTGGCATGAGTATCTCTAATACGACCACCAGTTCCAGTTTCGGCACCTGGGAATGGAGCAACTCCAGATGGGAAATTGTGAGTCTCTGCAGTGAAAATGATTGGTTGATCACGGTCTCCCAATTGATAGGATGATGCTTCCGATGGATTACTTGGTACCAATACTTTTGTTTTGAAACCACTGTTTTTAAATAAAAATAAAAAATAACAAATGGTTAATACTATTATTACATAATTATAACTAATTAAATGAATTATACATACTTGATGGCACTGGAATTATCACAGAAAGCAATCAAAGAGTTGTTTGGATTGACTTTTAATGTGTTTTTAACAATTTCAAATAGTGTCTTTGGTGTTTGTTGTCCATCGATGACCAACTTTCCGTTGAAGAACCAATGACGTGAGTGCTCACTGTTTGATTGTCCAATGTCGAAACACTCTACATCCGATGGATTACGCTTGAGATGATTCATAAAGAGGTCGGTATATAATGCGAGATCGGCTTCGTCAAAGGCAAGTCCCATCTCTTTGTTGATACGCTCCAGCGCAGAACGACCCTCTTCCATCAATGGGACGTATGTAACTTGCTTTGGAACAACACCGGTCTCGAATGAGGAGATTGGCTTCTCGTAGAGACACTCTGTCATACGATCGTGTACCTCCTCCACAAACTGTTGGCGTTCGGCATCGCTCCAGACACGCTCCGACTGCACGAGGTAGCGACGACTACGTTCGATACGATCGACTATATTCAAACGGCAGCTCTGGCAGATCGATGTTGCATTGGTGGAGTAGGTGGTTGTGAAATTCATTCTTGGACCGACTTCGACCAACGTTGTCATTGAGTTGCCAGCGGCAGTTTGTTGTTGCTGCTCAGTATATAAAAACGATTGCTCCGAGTAGTAGTGTGGTTCGAATGTCTCTGAGAGCAACCAAGTCAGAGTGTTGACCTCGTCGGAAGTCAGTGTATGACTATCTGGATACTGTACATTGAAACAATACTCTGAGGAGATCGACTTGATCGCCAGATTATACTTTTCATTCAAACGTTTCTTTAAACCTGACAATACGGCATCTGACAATGCTGGTTTTCTATAAAATTGTTTAATTGTCATTGTAATGTAATGATTTGATTTGATTTGATTTATATAAAAATAAATATATTGTGAAAAAACAATGTGAAGTTGTGTGTGTGTGTGTGTGTGAGTGGGTGTGCGAGTGTATATGTTAAATGATTTGAATCTAAGTTATTTATAAATATTATAAATATTTGATTATTACTTATTTATTTATTTAAATAAAAATAAAATAATAATGAAAATGAACGAAAGAATGTTATGTTTAATGAATATTCGTTTTTTCGTTGAGTTTTTTTTGGTTTTTTTAAATTGCAAAGACTCTTATCGGTAATCGGGAGTCTTTAAAGTGCGTTGTAAAATGATGGTGGTGATGTCAAAAAAATAAAGATACGGTTTTTTTTTAAAAACAATTTTTTTGATTTTTTTTTTAAAATTTCCTCTGACAAAATAGAATGAATATGTGCAAGGAATATGAAAAATAATTATATAAATATATTAATTACAACTAGCTATTTGTAATTTAAAGATGTTTTAATATTTTTAATGGAGTATATTTTTAAAATAATGATTTTTGTTAAGATAACAAGAAATGTTTTATATATTTGTATAATAATATTAAATTTATATTATAACAATTAATAAGAGTAATGGAATACTAGGTTAAAGCAATCAACAATCATCCTATTTATTTACAACTCAATATTGAGGCGATTTACTATTACCGAAATATTTATATTAAAAAAAAACATTTTTGAAATGGCAAAACGGGAAAAATAAATAAAACCATTTGTTCCAAAAAACGAATGAAAGCTCGGCACCTGCAAATTTAACATTGTCATCATAAATTTTCCATTTAATATTAAAATGCATCTGGATCATTATTATTTAACTTTACTAACTGATCTATGTATCCATCATAATAAAATATAGCTAGTAAACTAATTTTAACATGTTTATTGTTCAACTAAAAATGTTTTAAGAAAGATTCAGATACATTTGATGAACAAAACAACAACACATATTTCAGATTTATTAATTAACACTTTTTGATCAAATTTAACTTTTAAAAAAAAAAACAATTTTTTTTATTATCATTATTTTTATTTTTTTAATCTGGTGGTTAATTATTAGTTAAAATAAAAAAACATAATAAATAGTACTAAATTGAGTTATAACTAAATAATATAATTTTGTTTACAGGTATATTTAAAACAAACCAATAAAACCATCATACCTCTTTATTTATTGAACTCGAATAGAAGCAAAACAACTTTAAAAAATTTTAAACCATACAAAAAAAAAAAATAAAAAAATAAAAAAATAAAAAATAAAAAAAATAACCAAAAAAATTACAACCAACAAACTACACAAAACTAGATTTATATAAATTAGATATATTAATATTAATATTAGATTAGATTAGAGCTAATATATTGTTGAAATCAACAACAACCATTTTAAAGAAAAAAGAAAGATACAAATTCTATCAAAAACAATAAATAAATTAATATTCATATAGATATATATATATATAGTAGAGAGAAGAGAGATTGATAGATGGCTTGGGAGATAAAGAAGAATCCAACAACATGGATCTTTGTTTTTGTTAGTGGTGGATACGTTGTGTTTGGAAATCGTGACAAAGCAACAACAAGCACATCTGAATACTGCTCGATAGAGGACTTTATCATCAAGGGTACTCTGCAACAATCAATCATTCAGGTATGTTTGTTCATTAAACAATTAAGTGTGGCAAATGATTAATTAATCATTAAATTGATAATACTAATCATAATAATAATTATTAATAATTAACTTTGTTTTGTTTTGTTTTGTTTATTTCTTTTAATAGGACTTTGGACAAGCTACTTTTAAAGAGATTTACGATAAAGTACTAAAGATTCATTCATTAAGAAATCAAAAGACATCATCGCCACAGGCCTCTTAGTAAACTATTGATGAATGAAGTCAATGAAAAAATAATATAAATCACAAATCACAAAATCAAGATCATCTCAACTAAACAAAACATATCATATCATAACAAACAATCAAAACTCCCTTCCTTTACCTCTTCCTTTTTTTTCCTTCTCTTTTTATTAATTAAACTTTAATCAATATGTGGAGCTAAATAACTTCTAGCATATTATTAAAGTAATAGTCATAGTCACTATAGTAACAACAACAACAGCAACAACAACAACAACAACAATGATTGGACAATTAATGTATTCAAATCAATATTACTGCATATGCATTGTAATAGTGTTAATACAAACAAATAAGAATAATAATAACAATAATATTAAAATTTAGCTAATACGAAGTCAAACAAACAAACAATCAATCAATCAAAACAAACACAAACAAACAAATCACATAAATTAAATTGTATATTTAAATAATTATTAATTAATTTATTATTATTTGTGTAAAGTACTTTATTTATAATTATTTGGATTCACTGCTATTACTACTTTGATTGTTATTATTGCCTTTACTATTCAAATCTTTGAACTGCATATATAATTTCTCTCTTTCTAAATTCCATTCTTTTCTTTCTTTATTGAAACTCTCAACTAATCTATCTCTCTCTTTAAATGTTATGTTATATGTCGATTAATTTGTAATGAATATTCCTATTGAACCAATATTTATAAAAATAGCTTACCTTTTGAAATATTTGAATGGTTCTCAATGAGTACAGTTATTATCTCATCTCTATATTCTTTTTCCAGTTCTTTCATTTGATAATCTCTCAACATTGTTTCAAATTCAATTCTCTTTTGATATTCTTTAAGCAAAGATAAGATTTCATAAGATATGATACATTAAAAATAAACATAAAGACAATACAATACCTTCTTCCAATCTTTTATTCAATTGCTCCAATTTTGTTTCATAATACATCTTTTGACTGTTAACTAATAGATAGATATAATGAATATTCATTAGTTTATCATTTACTTTGTTAGCAACCATCAAAGTTTAAGAACAAACTATATCTATTATTTGTATTAACAATAACTTCACATTCACTCAAATATCTTTTAATATCTCCTATGATACTATTGTTCATTTTTATCAAAAATATTAATATAAATATATTTATATCTATATATATAATCTAAGTGTTTAAAACAATTAAAATTTAAAAATAAAAAAAATAGTAATAAACAATACTATAAAAAATAAAATAAAATAAAATATTTGTTAAATTTGAACTATTATTATTTAAATTATTTTATTTGTTTCCAATGAAAGTCTTCAAGGTTTCAAAGGATTGAATGTAATCCTTCAACTTCTTGCTGTGTACGTAGTCGTGGATGAAGAAAGAGAGACCCTCGCTGACACCGTATTGTTGGAGGAAAAGTAAAATGTTGTCTTGGAAATCGGATGAGGTACCTGCAATGTCGACTGGGTTGGCTGGCTCGTTGAATGTTCCATAGTAGAATCCAGAGACGGTGTATGATCCGTCGGCAGAAGCGAAGCAACCAAAGGTGACGTGAACGTCTTTACCGTCGACCTTACGCTTGATTGAGATTTCGTATGGGTGTTCGTGTGCACCGTTACCCATGTCCTCTTCACCTTCCTCACCTTCCTCGGCTTCCTCATCGATATCCTCGTCTTGCTTCTCTTCGTCGTTCTCTGGTTCCTCTTCGTCTTCCTCACCCTCTTCACCTTCCTCTCCGTCTTCTTCCTCCTTTCCATAGTCATATGGATCGTCGGCCATGCTCTCGACCAAATCGAATCTAACTGTGATTTCCTCACCATTCTCGTTTGTCTTTTTTAAATAAGCATATTCATTATCTTTTGATAACTATTGTTTGAATTTAATCAAGTTGGTTAGTGTCATTTTCTTATTGTTATATTATATTATATTATACTATATTGTTATTTATACATACAGTGAAACCTGACTCTTCCAAGAAAGATTGGTTGTCATCGTTCTCTGGAATGAGTGAGTTGAAATCGTTGATTTCATTGTCACAGAGATCACGGAGAAGAGTGGATGGAGTTGGTGCGTTTTGAATTCCACTCGAGTATTGTCTGATGGCCTGGGTAGATGATGGTTGGGTGGCATAGAGGGTGTTGGTGATTGAGTTTCTGGCTGGTCCGCTGACTCTACGGGCAACACCGTGGTGGTGCGAGTCTGTTGGTTGAGCTTGTACGTTGGTTCCACAACATGAGAGCAATCCTCTTCTGACTCCACTTACTTGTGATGGAATCAATGATTTCTGTGAAAATGTATAGATGACTCTTGCTGACATGATTAAAATTTAAATCTCAAAACGAATAAATTTAATAATAATGATGACCAAAAAAAACAAACAAACAATGAAATATATTACCACAAAATAACGAGTAATTTGATCAATAACAAAAAAAAAAAAAAAAAATGAAAAAAAAAAAATGAAAAATTAATTCAAAATTTAAATTTAAAAACCGATTAAAACAAACACACAATCATGAGTTGTGCTTTCAACCAAATATAATAATTGAATTAAAGATAAACAAATAAGTAGTTAGTTATAAGTTCAAATTAAATAAATATTTTTTTATTTATTATTCTTTTGTTTATAGTTTGTTTTTTTTTTTTTTTTTCATAATTGACCTGGGTGGTCATTAGAAGTTTTTACTTTATATATTACTTGAATTGATCTTGCAATGACTTTATCATAACACTCTCGATCGAGTTTAATCATTGCAAGGAAAATTAGAAAAGTTTTATAACTCTATGTTCATTTTATTCTTGAAAGTATCTAGATATTTTTTTAAATCAATTCACCTGAACTCTTAAATCATGAATAGTTTTTTTAAATCGATCTGGTGATTGGGAACTTTTAATCTAGATATTTGTGTTAGTGCACTGACCAGCTTTTGACTATCAATACAATGATCATTGGTACCAAATTAAGGTCAAGAATATTATTTTAAAATAACTTATAGAGAAGTTTATTTTTTTTCAATGTGTCTCCCCATTCACACTAAAGGTCCACAAACAATCACTGCTGTTTGGGTGAACACTTACTTGAAGATATTTATTTCGATTGTACACAATGAATTGCAATAACTTAACTAGATATTTTTTAAATTAATTAAAAATTTCTTTTACACTTTTTTCATTAGAAATAAAAGTAAAAAGACCAATAAGCAGTGAGGTTTTTGGTGGTTCCTTCTCACTCGTTGTTGTGAGGATTAGTGAAGCAGGGTTATGATTATAATTCACCACTTTCGTCTTTTCAAAATTAAACCTATTAAATTCATACTCAAAAACAAAAAACATAAAAAAAAGAAATTCTTTTTACTACCAGAGTCACTTAAATTAATGAAAAAACATTCTAGATACGAAAAAATCCAAATTTTGCAACACATCTTTATGGACTCTTAAAAAAATAAAAAAAAACATTTTTAAGTGTTTTTGGGGGTTGCAAAAACATAACAATATAAATTAGTCCATCAGTTGTTTAATTTAGCCTCGTAACCCACCAAAAAATTGCTTTTTCCAGTCTTCGAAATTTTAATCTAGATTTGGGTCTCGATTGATATTTTCAGTTCTTGCTGAGTGTATTAGGCACCAATCATATAGAGGTACTTTCTCAA
Organism: Heterostelium album PN500; assembly: GCF_000004825.1. NCBI lineage: Eukaryota > Evosea > Eumycetozoa > Acytosteliales > Acytosteliaceae > Heterostelium > Heterostelium album. The sequence goes on from NW_008805075.1 coordinate 919,875, forward strand.
AACATAAAATAGTAATTTTTTTTTTTACAAAAGTTTTTAGTAATTTGCATCTGAGTGTAAACCAGATGTGGTAGTTGGGAGAAAACAAGTTTTATAATCAATATTTTAAAACATTTTAATGAGTTTTATACGGTTAATTTTTTAGAATTATTTTTTTTATTTAATTCTCTGAGGGAAAATTAAGATTACGATCAATTTTTTTGGACTAAAGAATTCTTTCACTCCTGATTGATTTACAATCATTTTATTTATTTTGTTTTTTTTTAAAAAATACGAATAACTTTACTTTTTTTTTCTTATCTATTTATTATTACTTGTAATATTACTCCAACACCATCTTTAGATTTTATCTTTTTTCAATTTTTTTTTATTTCATTTTTTTTTTTTAATATTTCTAAATATTTTTAATAAAAAATAAATAGATAATTTAGATAAATAAATAAATATAATGGCTAAAATTTTATTTTTAGTTTCATTAATTTGTATGATTGCTGCTTGTTCAGGTAAATATAAAATAATATAATTTTTCAAGTTATAATTTTTTTTTAGATTATTAATTTTTTTAAAAAAATATATTAGCCTCACATTTCCGTTTTGGTAGTATTTCATGGTCTCCAGCTTCACCTACCAATTATAATTATATCAATTTCAATATTTTACTTGGATACAAGAGAAACTACGGATCCTTCTATAATGTCACAGTCGGTGATTACGTAAAAGGTGGATCTAGATACAATCAATATAACTATACCGGATCAGATCTGGGTACCATTACTTTTGGATACAATAACCAAAGAGTAACTCCAATCTGTTATGTAAACTCCATTAATGCCAATGAGGATTGGTTCACATGTACTATGGTCGCCCAGTTCACATATCCATCTTCCAAAGGTAAATACTCTGTATCTTTCGATGGTTCCGCTCGTTTGTCCTCTTTGATCAACAACGCCAACCAAAACTACAGATGTCAAACCACCGTTACCATTACACCGCCACCAGGTATTACCTACGACTCTCCAGTTTCCGGTGTACTTCCAATTATCACCGTTAACAGAGGTGTTTTAAATACCTTCCAAATTGTCGCATCCAACCCACTGGCAAGCTTGAACCAAAATTTGACATACTCATTGGCCACTGGTTCAATGATGGGTTCCTCCTATCTCGCCAATCCCTCTGGATTGACCGTGTCCACCGGCGGTATTGTTTCATTCACACCAACACAAACCGGTCTTTATTGCGCCCAAATTATTATTGACGATGGTATCGACTATGTCGTAACCGATTTTATTTTGAACTCTGTTGTTCAACCAATTTCCCCACCATACTTCTTTGGTCTCACTCCAGGAGATGGTAGCCTCATCAGAGCCAATGTCAACCAAACCACAACCTGGACATACGAAGCCAAATCCAATAATACCAACCTTGGTGTTACAATTTACTCGGCCAACGTTCCTGCTGGTGTTGAATGTTCTAAACAAGATAATCCAAATCCAGGAAGAATCGACTGTTCATGGACTCCCTCCATCAACAATGTTGGTTCATATGTCGTCTCCCTTGGTCTTTACGATTCAGCTGGTACTCCAATGCAAGGTCAACGTTCATTCATTTTAACTGTTCGTAAGTAATATAATAACAAACCATTTAAGATTATAAATAATTTTAAATTATTTATTAATCAAAAATTTTATTTTATCTTTTTTTTTTTCCAGAACAACCACAATGTGGTAATGGTTCACCAATCCAAAATTGTGTTGGAAATGAATGCTGTAAATGTGACCCCGGATTTGATACAGCATCCAATTGCTTCGAATGTTTACCAGGTTTTTGGGGTCCAAAGTGTCAAACGAACCCACCATGTAAAAACGGTACAGTAAGTGAAGGAACTACCGGAAACGGTGCTTGCATTTGCTACAACGGTTACACAGGTGCCGCTTGTGACATTGTCCTCTCACTCTACTGTAACTCTGCGGATACTACTGGATTGACTTCTGCCGATCTCTCCCAAGGTTACTTGAATCCACAAAACATGATTGTCTATGTTTCCAATACTGGTCCATCATACACACTCCCAGTCAACTTGACTTTGCCATCGCCATTGCCATCTGTTGATGTCTATGTCCTTATCGATGCTGCTCCAACCAATACCGCCATTCAAAACGATTACAAGAATTACATTACCACATTTGTAAACTCAATCCAATCCTACTCTGACAATGTCCGTCTTGGATATGGTACCTACTCCGATGCTCTCTCTGGCTATGTATTCCAAAACAAATTGGTCATTGGGTCGACCATCAATATCGATATCCAAAATCTTCCATACGTCATCTCGACCACCTCCACCGGTAATGGTTTGGCTGCCCTCCAAAAGGCCGCTGAAACATCTGTAGGTTGGCGTGCTGCTTCATACCACTCATTGCTTATCATCACCGATTCCGATATTGTCGCACCAACCCAAGCCCTTAGCGATGCAGTAACTGATGCCTTGATCAAGAATAACATTGTTCCAGTTGTTATCGGTGTCAACAATGCCAAGCTCGACAATTGGAATGCTTTCCTCACTGCCAACAAATTTGGTAAATCTGCTGTTTCCAAGAACACCAACTCCAACGATTGGGCATTGACAGCCAACAAATTAATCCAATCCTCATTCCTTGAAATCTCTCCAGTTGCCAATATCAACCCAGAAGGATTTATATTTAACACTCTTCCAAAACAAACCATCACTTTGCCAGGAGTCATTAACCTCGGATTCCAAGTAAAGATGCCAACTACCCCAGTTGCCACCAATCAAGGACAAGCTCAAATTACCGTTCCAGGTTATGGTGATACCAATCTCATCTTCAAGTTCAACCATGCTCCAACTGCTTCACCGGGTGTTGTCACTGCTCTAAGAAACAAAGATACTCCATTCACATTCCTTGTCAGTGATCCAGATGCCAATCAATTGGATATCAAATTTGTAAGTTTACCAGACAAAGCCGTTGCAAGTATTACTGCCAATGGTGTTACAGTCGTTTTGGGAGGTTCATACCTCTCCACCTCAACATTCTTGGTCGTTCCAGCAAAGAATGCCATGGGATCCACTTCTTTCAACTATGAGGTTACTGATCGTTGTTTGACCGCTGCTTCATCTTTCAGTGTCAAGGTTATTGACGACGGCGCTGGAACTCCACCAAACGCATTCCCAACCAATGTCTCAACCATCCAAAACACACCAGTCGCATTCCAATTCAACTTTACCGATGACAACAAACCAGCATCAAAATGTGTTATCAACTTGATTACTCTTCCAAAGAACGGTCGTATTACCTATCCAAATGGTAATGCTGTACCAGTAAATACCGACATCGAAGTTGGAACCTTCACATACACTCCCAACACTGACAAATCCGATGCCGATACCAACGATGGAAATGGACCATTGGATACCATCTACTTCACCATCACAAATGACAAGGGATACTCCTCGTCATCTGCTATCGCCACCTTCTATGTATCCCCACGTAATCCACCAGTTTACACCGGACAACTCGAATTTATCACTCTCCAAAATACTCCACTTCCCATCCTTCTCACTGGAAATCCACCAGCCGGTAAGACTTTATTCAAATATGTATTCGATGAATTCAAGGGTCCAGGTAACATGAGTTATTTACAATGCGCCGAAGAACCACATTGTTACTTGCTATTCACACCACCATTCGAAACACTCTACATTGCCTCGAGAGCACAATTTCTTTATCAACCACCAAATGATGTTTGGGGTAACAAGATTTTCAACATTTCATTGCATTTGGAAACCGATGGTGTCATTTCGGAACTCATCAATATTTCCATCACTGTTGTCCACGTACCACAACCACCAAAGATCGTTTTGGAGACTCTCCAAGTTGTTGGAGAAGAACAAGAGTCTCCACTTAAGAAATCATATGAAATTGTTGTTAATCAATCTGCTATCGTTTCATGGTCATCCTACGACTTGGATACTGACAACAATACAATTGAGTGTATCATTCAAACTTTGCCACGTCGTGGTTCCCTCCACCGTTACAACGACAGCGCCGAAGACAAGCGTGGTGAACAAATTTCACTCCTCGAGAATATTGGAAAGCCAACCGATAGTGTATGGAAAGTAGTTTATGCACCAGTTCCAGGAACATCAGGTCCAGGTTATGCCACTTTCTCATTCAAAACATTCAACACTCTTCAATTGTATTCACTAACTGAACAATTGATTACCAACGTCAATCCAATCTACACACCACCAGAAATCTTTGTAGGACAATACAACTGGACATCGATGAAGGATCAAGCATTGGTTATTACCAACGTATCGTTTGTCAGTGTTGATGTAACCTACCAAAACATGACAATGCTCATCAATATTACCAACCAAGATTTGTCACCAGCCAATGTTTCCATCGATCTCTTTGGTCTCACTCCAGGCTATTGCGTATCCAATGTCACTGGAACCTTGCTCTGTCGCGCCAGTAAGACCGTATTGAACAACTATCTCTCGCAAATAAACGTTGCTTCATCGGTCGCCGGAAACTACATGCTCAACGTCTGGGTTGAAAACACTCATCTCAAATCGGTTCCAGGTCTCACCCCAGAACTCTTGACAGCCAACAATAACCTTAGCGTTGGATTCTCTGCAGCCGGTGTAAAGAATACAAACAATACCACTGTATTGTCAGCTGCCATCGCTGCATCAGTCGCTGCTGCCGCTTTGATCGCCGCCGCTGTATGGAAATTGGTTAAACGTGCTGCTCCACCAACCGATGCCTTCTTTGGTGACTCTCCATTCTCTGAAGGTGGAATTTCATCTAACCCATTATACCAAGAGTCAGCCAACTCTGGTGTCAATCCATTGTACGATGCTTCCACAAACTAAAAACAAAACAAAACAACCCAAACAAAAAAGAAAAAAAAATCTAGAAACCATACAAAACGTAATAATTCAAAAAAAAAAAAAAAAAACATTACATCAATTATTAGAATTCCAAAAATGTAGATTAGCCTAAAAAAGAAAGAAATTTGTCATACCCTTTTTTTTTTCTCAACAAATAAATAAATTTTTTAATTAAAATCTCATAAAAAAAAAAAGTGTAATATGTAATATTTAAATTATTATTTTATAGTTATTTTGGTGGATTTGCTTTAAAGTAATTGATTTAAGAAAAAAAATAGTAAATGGTTCCGATGAAAAAATTGGAATTGAACCCATCCAATTTTTTTGCACATGCGAATTACAATAATCATTGCAATGGTGTTGATGATGTGGTATGATTGTGGTCAACAATTGATATAACCTCGTTGTATAGTTTGCAGATGATGTGTTTTGGGAACCATTGCCCGTTTGCAAATGAAAAAAAAAAAAAGGTTTGGGAAAAAAAATCGAAAACAAAAAAATATTTTAATACTTTTTTATAATAATGATCTAGAAATGGGAATTAGCTCAAAAACATTAATGGAGATAAATCATTGTCGGAGTTAACAATTTTAATATAAAGTAATTATAATGATTTTTTTGTTGAATGTAATTAACATTCCTTGCCCGTTTAATGATTTTTATTTTTTTTGAACCGTTAAATTTAATTTGTGTGTGGGGTGTTTGGTGAATCGTGGTTCTTTGTGTAATTGTATCGATTTGAATGTCTGATTTATACTTTTGATTGGGATTACAACCAGTCAAACAATCATACAATAAACGGAAGTCGGTTTTTATTTAAAAATAACAAAGAAAATGATTATTATTGCCAAAAAAGTAATTTAAATAAAATTAAAAAAAATTCGAGGATTTTCGAAATTTTTTATAGAAGATTTAATTAATTAAAAAAAACCAAAATGGAGACAACCACTGTCGATTGTGCAACCCAAAAACAAAAAAAAAAAAAACCCACATCAAAAAAAAAAAATTTCTTGTGCAATTTCGAAACATTAGGGGTGATGCAAAAATACCTTTTTTTTTTTGTTTTTTGTTTCCTCTATCAAAACAAAAGGAAACTGAAAAAAAGTGGGTGTTCTTATAATAATGTGCAGTCGAATTCATCAAGAGATACGAAAATATCAAAAAATCTATTTCACAATTTTTTTGTTGATGATTTTTTTTTTTTGATGATTTCAAAAAAAGATAAGCTTGCCCCACCTGATCGCCTACTTCGCTCACAATTTTACAACAATGTTAAATTATTGCTTACAAAATTGCAACTCTCGATCAAAAAACATGTCTTTTGATAGATTGTCAGTGGTTCAACAGATATAAAGTGTGGGCAAGTGTGAGTAATGTTCATACAAATCAGGTAAAGATTTGTGGTGGATATCGCAATATTGACCTCTAGGTTTTGTTTTAATCAGTACTTAAATGAAAACTGTTGTTAATTTTCAAAAAAAAACCAAAAGAATTATTAAATTTTTTTTCAAAAGAAAAAAAGCCATCAACCAAATCCATTCTTTGTATCTTTTAAATTCGTGAGAATAACTCATCCATTCAATACCAACCAACAACATTGCAGCCAACAAAAAACAACATCTAATTTTATTTTAAAATAAAATAAATAGTATCCTGATCTGCTTCCCTCCTCGTAGAACGAGCTTTATCTTTCACAAAATTGGTTATTTTATTTTTTCCAAACAATAGATAGATAAATAACAAAACAAATAATAATTGTTATTTGTGGATATATTAGAAATAATCACTTTCTTTTTTTTTAATTTTATCAATTTTATATATTATTTATTTATTTCTGTAAAATTATTTATTTAACCACCTCGAAATTATCAATTCTCTGTAATATAAATATTATAACACATATAAAAGGATCATTTGGTGGTTTATCGAATCCTTTATTAAACATTAAATAAAAAAAAAGCCAAAAAAAATGACAAGTAAAATTTTGGCTATTTTTGCCATATTTTTTTGGATTGTTTGCTTTTTCCACAGGTAAATAAATATAATATTTTTAATTTTAGAATTTATAATTCAGATTACTAAAATAACTCTAAAAAAAAAAAATAATTTTTTTTTAGCATCTCATTTCCGTTATGGTACTGTGAACTATCAAATTTCATCGTCATCTTACAATACAGCTACAATCAAAGTGGAATTAGGTTACAGACTCGATTACTTTACTTATGATTATACCGTCCAAGTTGGAAAGTGTGTCGGTTCAAGTGGATGGTTCGGCTCCTATAATTGCTATTCCGGTAGTGATTTGGGTCAAATTAAATATGGTGATGGATACAGTGATGACAGTCCATATTGTTATGTCAATGCTGTCTTCAGTGGTGACAATTGGTTCACCTGTGTTATGACATTCACTCACACCTACCCAACCGGTTCCAATACCTACACTTTCGATCTTAAGGGTTATGCTCGTTTCCAAGATCTCATCAACAATGCCGGTGAATATTACAGAGTAACTTCAAAGATTGTCATCGATCCAACTCTTAAACAAAATTACCTTTCCCCAGTCGTTGGTTCTTCTCCAATTATTACAATCGTTCTAAACTCTCAAGCACAATTCCAAATTCTTGCTACATCCCCAGTTGGTTTACCAATCAGCTACCAACTTGCAACCCCATCACAAATGGGTGGGGATGACCTTGTCATCCCAACCGGACTGACCGTTTCCTCATCCGGTCTAGTTTCGTTCACCCCAACCCAACTCGGTTACTACACTGCTCAGGTTATCGTTTCCGATGGTAAGAGTTATGTTGCCAATGACTTCATCATCTACGTCGTCAATGCCAATCCATTAGCTCCATACTTTGTATCACCAACCCCAGAGCAAGGTGTGACCGTCAAATGCACAATCAACGTTGATTGTACATGGACATACAAGGCCGACTCAAAGAATACCCAGATTACCGGTATTACTATTGGTAACTCTGGTGGTCCAGCTGGTGGTCTTGTCCAACCAGACATCAACGTTGCCGGTGCCAAGCCAAGAACTGTTGTTACTCATTGGAAACCAACCGTTTCACAAGCAGGTAGTTACATTATCTCCCTTAACGCTTTCGATTCAGCAGGAGTATTCGTCACTGGTGCTCGTTCTTTCATTCTTCTTGCCCGTAAGTTTTATTTTTTAAATTCTATCTTGAAAGTTTAATACAATTAAGTTTACTAATTAATTTTTTAGAATCCAATCAATGTAGTAATGGACATGAATCACCAGCTGGTTGTGAAGTGGGTTCTCCAGGTTGTACATGTGTCTGTGATGGTGGTTGGTCTGGTAACCTCTGTAACCAATGTAACCAAACCACAAACCACGGTCCAGATTGTTTACCAAATCCACCATGTTACAATGGTACCTCGAACGGTGGTCAATCTGGTGACGGTACTTGCAGTTGTTTCCTCGGTTGGACTGGTCCAGCCTGTAATGTTTCTTTGGTCCAGCCTTGCAGTGCTTCCGCTTCCTCTGGTGTCACTGACTACAAGAATACCCCAGGTTACGTTTTCCCAACCTCAATGACTGTCTATATGACTGCTACTCCATTCTCTCTCCCAATCTCCGTTCAAGCCCCAGCAAGTCTTCCAAATGTCGATGCTTTCATTCTCCTCGATGTTGCTGTTACCACCACTATTGCCTCTGACTTTAAGACATACGCTAAATCATTATCCGATGGATTCAAAGTCTACTCTGAAAATGTTAGATTGGGTCTTGGTTATTATTCTGACTTCAAATCCAATACCTTTAACTTCCAAAACAAACTTCTCCTCGGTTCTTTCATTGATTTGAATATTCAACAAGCCCCATTCGTCACTCCAAGTGCTGCCGGTTCCGGAAACTCATTGCTTGCTTTGACTGAAGCTGCTCAATTCCCATCTGGATGGAGCACCAACGGTTACCACACCATTGTTATTTTCGTAGATTCCGATTGTACTGCCCCAACTCCACAACAACAAGCTACTCTCCTCGCTGCTCTTAATGCTAATTACATCTCTCCAGTCATCGTTGGTGTCGGTGGTGTTTCTCTTCCAAACTGGAATGCAGTCATTAACAGCTTCAAATTTGGAACTGTCATTGTCTCCTCCGCTAGCGGTAACGATTGGGCCCTCAAAGCCGTCTCTGGTTTCACATCTGGTACCTCCAAATTCGCACCATCTATTTTGGCTGGAACCAATACCCTCGGATTCGTCACCACCCCACCAACTGCTTTCACCAAACCTTTGGATGGTAATGCAATCAACATTACCAGTGTTAATTTGAACATGCCAAACCCAGTTCCATCTGCTCCATCCGATATAATTGTTGTTACAATCCCAGGTTATGGATACACAACTGCCACCGTCAGATTCAACCATCAACCAGTTGCTTACAGTCTTACCATTGCCGTCAAAGAGGCTGGTCAAGTTAACTTCACCGTTTCTGGTAAAGATGCTGAAAATTCAATTCAATTCAAGATCACTCAATTGCCATCAAGCGGTACACTCTCAACCACCTCCACTGGATCAAACATTGCACTCAATACCCTTTATCCGATGACTCAACTCTTATTCTTCACACCAGCCACCAGTCAAGGTAGCTCTGTCACTTTCCAATATGTCGTCAATGACGGTTGTATTGACTCTGCTCCAGGTACTTATACCATCAATGTTATCCAAGGTGACGGTAAGCCACCAGTAGCTATCTTCACCAATGTTACAACCGATGAGAATGTCTCCAAGCAATTCAGTTTTGGTTTCACCGACCCAGAGAACTTGGCTGTTGATATTATCCTTGGTAGTCTTCCAGTCAATGGTCGTTTCCAATTCACCAATCAAACATTTATTACCACTATTGGTCAACGAATTCCATCTACCATTATCTATGTTCCAAACAAAGATTTCTCCGATGAAAACAATGTCAACGGTTATGGTCCATCCGATGTAGTCCCATTCACTGCCATCAATAGCAAGAATCTCCCATCACAAGTAGCCAACGCCAACTTCTACATCAACCCACGTAATCCACCAAAATTCACAGGTCTCTACGGTTTCACCACCCTTGAGAACACACCATTGACTTTCCCATTGACTGCCACAATCCCAAGCGATGCCTCCTCTGTTTCTCTCTCCATCTCTAAGATTGAAGGTCAAGGAACACTCGCCTGGTGGGCATGTACTGAAATCACCTGTGTCCGTGATGTTTCTTTACCATTCTCCAACACAGCCAACGGTGGAAGAATGCAATTCACTTACACTCCACCACTTAATACTTACGGTCCATTCTTGATGAAGGTTTATCTCAACTTTGTCTCTTCAAACAATGTCGCATCTGAAGACGTCATGGTATACATCAATGTAACCCACGTCAAGAGACCACCAACCATCGAATTGGTTGATTACCTCAACTTGAAATTGGGTGAAGAGATCCCACGTCCATACCCAGCTCCAATTTTATCTGGTGTTCTCAACAATACACTCGACATTTGGATGAACCACTTTGTTGTTCTCAGATGGAGAGCCTATTCAAATGATGCACCAAACAATACTATCACTTCAACATTGGATTTCAAATCTTCCCCAGCTGGTGTAGTTGGAGAATACAATGAGACCTTCTCCACTTCACTTGGTCGACTACTAGGAGTAGGTAGTTTAATTGGTTTGCCAGATTCAGATGGATTCTTTAAGATGATTTATATGCCACCCAACAACAGTTCAGGTCTTAGTATGATGAGACTTACTTTCCATGCCACTGATGAGAATGGTTTATACTCCCCAGGTGAGAATTTGGTAATCAATGTTAAGAGAAATTACATTCCACCAGTTATCCACGTTCAAAAGTACAACTGGACTTCGATCACTAAACAAAATCTCGTTATTACCAATGTTTCAGTCGAAAGTGTTGAGGCTGCAGGTACACAATCCAACTACTATGTCGCCAAGAATGTCACTTTGATAGTTTCTGCTTTGGATGCCAATCGTCTCCCATTAAGTACAGCAAACATTTCACTCTTTGGTGACACCGCAGGTTTCTGTCAAAACAACAAGAGTTCAGTCATTATATGTGCTGCACCCACCGATGTTCTCAACAAATTCTTGACACAAATCAATGTTTACCATACCAAGTCTGGTGGATTCCTTCTCAATATTTATGCTGAGAACAGATTCCTCAGGGGTATCAGCTACTTGACTTCAGCCAATATCTCTGCTACCGACGACCTCACCATGGTTGTCCAATCTGCAGGTGGTAACACTGGAAACAACAAGACTGTCCTTTCCGCTGCTATTGCCGCTGCCGTAGTTGCCGCTGCCATTATCGCTCTCGGTGTTTGGAGATTAGTCAAACGTACTGCTCCACCAACCAACGCCTTCTTTGGTGATTCTCCATTCTCTGATGGTGCCATTTCATCTAACCCATTATATCAAGAATCGGCCAACACTGGTGTTAACCCATTATATGAGAACCAGGCTTAAAGAAATAATCATATTTTTTTTATACATTGATATTTATTTATATATTTATATTTTATTATTCAAAATCTTCATCTTACCACAAATCTATTTAACAAACACCCGCAATCAAAAGAATTCTTATGTAACAATTACGAAATTATAAATAATAAAAATTTATTTCATGAGATAATTTTTAATTGCGCCTAGTTCTTACCAAAGTATTATTGTTTCTTCTTTAATTCAAGGTCTCAGTCTTTAAAGAATCAAGATGATGAAATAAACTAACAAAAAGCTATCTATACGAGAATGAAGCATTAAAATCAAACCCAACCCGGTGAGTGTCATACACTAAAGCATATAAGGTAATGATGTGGAATCTTTTTTGTCGATCAATGCACTATTGATCAACAAAGTCATTATTACACCAGTAAAAAAAAGTGTATACAGAACCAACCATATCAATCAAACTTGATTTTATAATAAGAATAATATATATTTCAAAAGTAAACCAGTACATACATACTACAATCATTCTAGCACTGAAGTCTATCACTGAGATAACTATATCGATCCGAAGAGGGAATCCTTTCAAAATAAAGATTCATCTGCTTTCATCTTGAAGACATTTACATCCAATGAAGACCTCAAAGAATATGATGGCTAGTAATTAAATATTTTTTTTTCAAAAGTGTTTTTAAAGTATATTTTTTTTCATAGGTATTTGTTAGGTACCTAAAAAATCAAATCAATCAAAAAATTTTTTTTTTTATTTTTTGGTGGTTCATCCCTTTCCTTTTCCAAACAGTTCACACCCTGTCAAGGCGATTTAAAAAAAATTAATTTCACTTTACATAGTTAAGAGTTAGAAATTTAAACGAAGAGTGAAGAGAAAATGAAGATAATCATTTCGTTGTTGGTTGCTTTGACTGTTTTCATAGTTGCACACGCAGCTACTCAATGCTCATTTAGAAATGGACAAGATAAGTATGATTTTAGTGCATTAGCAAATCCAACAGGATATTCATTAAAATATTTTGTGGGCGTATGTTCTCTATTATTATTTCTTCTGATACTCAATCAATTGATCAATCAAACAATCAATTTATTTATATTGTTTTATTATTATTTTTTAGTATTTTTATTATTGGAATATCTGTGAGACTAGCCCAGGTTGTTTGACCCTTTCCCCAAATGCAGTTAGTTGTGTCACATCGCAAATTTATGGTTACCTCGATAACGTTACAATCACAGCTCTACCCGATCCAAATACACAGGGTGCTGTTATCACCTACCAAGGAGATTTATGTCCGCATGAAATAGTAAGAACAACAAGAATCTTACTCCAATGTTCGGATGGCGACACTCAATTTGTTTCCTTCCATGAGACAACAACCTGTGTCTATGAAATTGTTATGACCTCCAAGTATGCATGTCCAATTAATGGTAATAGTACAAGTACTGACGGAATGTAAAAAAAAAAAAAAAAAAATTGTTTTTTAATTTAAAAACTATCATTAAAACTCTGCACTATAAGTTGGATAGATCCATAAATAAATGCTATTTTTTATTTAACTATTTAAAAGCTTTTAGTTATTCTATTAATTATTTTTATGGTGTTATTCAAAATAAATCAAAATTCTACTGTTACTGTGTTTATATCAAATGAAAATGATGATTGTTTTAATGCAGCTTAATGATTGTTAATTTTAATGGCGCGCCTTTTTTTGAAGTTCAAAAAAATAAAAAATATATTTAATCAATTAAAACAAAACAAAGATTATCAGATTGTTTTTAATATAATTAGATTAGAATAGAAAATTTATAGGACGTATCTATTTGTTACTTTATGAGATAGCTATCTTTATAAATTATAATCAATCAGATAATGTCATCACCTGAGCACTATCAATATCATAGTCAATCACCAACATCATCACCAACACTTTCACCGTTGTCACCCACCAGTTTACATTCGGCGGTCGGTACGACTTCAACTACTTCATCATCATCATCATCATCGAGTACATTGTCAAAGAAACAACAACAATTACAACAACAACAGATCAATGCAATCGATCCAACTACACCCGAGGGTATCAAACAAAAATGTGAATCAAACTTGCAACTACCAGATTCCATCATGTCGATCGATGTCGCACAGACAATGAAAGACTATATTACCAATGGTGGTTCTCCACCTGTAAGTTATAATGAATGATATTTAATATTTAATGTAGTTTTTACTTATATAATAGTATTATTGTTATTATTTATATTTTAGGATGTAATTAGATTATTAAGCGAAAACTATAGAGGATATGCTCAGATGTGTAATCTTTTGTGTGATTGGCTATCAGTGACCGGAATGAGTAAGGACGCAATACAATCTACATTCAAAAGTCATCTAAAAGATATTATCATGGAGAAGTTTGATCCAAAGAAAGCAGATACTATATTTTCATCAGTAAGTTTTAATATCTAATCATTATATATAATTTAATTTACATATGTGTTTATTAATTGTTTTGTTATTTTATAAAACAACAGTCACCTCCACAATGGTTAGATGAAATGATAACAGACCCTGATTGGAGATCATTAATATATCAACTATCGGAAATACACAAGAATTGTTTAATGTTAAACTTTGCAATTCAAGTAAGTAACAAAATCAGATATATAATGATAGAATAGAGTTATTAATCATTATTTAAATATTATATTTTAATAATAGAAAATATCAGATGCAGGATATCAAAATGAAATAGCATCACTTAGTACTGCATCCACCTATTTTAGTGTATTTAATAAGGTTTTACTAGATTCGCTGATACAATTGATTAAGTTAGATGAAATAGAATTACAAGAATCAATATCAGAGTTTAAAGTAACTATCATTAATAGCAATTTAATAATAATTATAGAAATCTAACTTAAAACTCGACTTTAATAATATTTATATAGAAAACATGTTGTAATAGTCAACATACATATTTATATGCACAGGCATTGATACATAATCTATCACAGACCTATCCTAATCTCAAGAGAATCGCTCAAGAGTTGGAATTGGAGGTATTCGACAAGAGCAAAGTAGCAAGAAAGATATCATTAATGATGTCAAACATATCATCCTATCCTGCAATCTATGAGAGTATCAGCTCAATACTATCTAGTAATACTGCATCTACTGGTGATATTATAAAGGTAAATAGATTAGACTATTGCTATAGTAATATTCTAAATAATAACAATATAAATATATATTAACATTCAAACAAACAATCATCTTTTTAAAAGTTATATAATGAGTATAGTAAACCAAATGTACCACCAGTTGAATTCCTTAGAATACCAGCATTGCTAGAGTTACTACTGAATGACTTGTTCAATCCAACCAAGAATCTACAACAGAATAAATCAAAGTGGATCTATATCGTTGCATTCTGTGTGAGTGTACCCAACACGACAACATCACTCGACAGCATCAAAGAGGAACTTAACGAAACGATCAGAGCAATCGATAAAGTACAATCGATTTGTCAATCAAATCCTTTAGGTTCTGAACTTCAAAACGTCGTACCAATATTAAAAGAATATTTAGAGTATGTATAGATTTAGATATCTTCACAACACAATAATGTTAATCAATATTTATAAATTTAGATTACCAATTATATCAATGGGAATACTTCAATGGATACAATCAAATCTTATGAACAAAACAAATATTTCAAGTTACAATACATTATGTACACCTGTTTATTTTGAATTTTTAAGAGAAGTAAGTAAAGTACTCGTCAAAACTATGAATATTTACTAATAAAAATTAAAAAAAAAGATATGTTTAAAACATCCATTACATAGACAGGTAATTCTAAGAATTTTAGTTAACTTTTTCGAATTGGAAACTGATTTGGATGCTTTAGCTGCTGTATGTATTTATTAGCATAAAGAAAAATTGAACCATTCAATATTAATTATTTTTTTTTATTAATAGCTTGAAATGAGAAAAACCATTATAGATAATATTGTATTTATTTTTTGTTGTGGATATGTCATTCCAGTGCTGAATGTAATCAGAGATTGGGCGCCAAAGATCGATCCTTCGCTTGTTCGATATTTTATCAATCAAGTAATCGAAATGATAGAACCGCCCTATTCGAAATCCTTTATCAAGTCAATGACAAACATTATTGAAATTGTTAATCCACATCTATCGGACAACAAAGAAAATGTACAAACATTCTTGGATCAATAGTAAAAATATTCAATCATAAATAAAAAAAATGAAATCAAATCTAAACCAACCTCCTTTAATTGATTAATTATTTATTTGTATATTAATTATAATTTATTACCAAGGAGTCCAATATATATATTTATACTCATCATGAGTGGGTTTGTAATATGAAAACATTTGCTTTTCGTCGACCAAAGGTGCAGGTGTCATTTTCACACTTTCTGATTTTTTGTTCTTTGGTCTTCTCTTGGAAATAGTTTTACTGCTTGGAAACAGTAGTTTACCTATTTTATCTATTTCAATTTCCAATTTTTAAAATTAGAATAATTTTGTTGAACTTTTATTTAAAAATTAAGAGAATACCTACTTAATACCATTTTTTTATTTTAAAAACTGAAAATAAAATAGAGTTATAAAAAATAAATAAAATATAAATAAACTTCTATTACCAATTAATTTGTTCAAATTTCTATTTATTTATTTTTTTGTTATAAAAAGAATTGAATTTAAACTGGATAAATTTAAGATGAAACTTGAGATTCTTTTATAGTATGAGATATCAATTTGCATGTTGAATACATTCAAATCACTTTTACTTCCAATCCATTGTTTATCCTCTTGTCCACCCTAAAATTTTTTATTTACTTTGTAAATTTCTTATCCCACACTGATAATCCACAAAATCAACTGTGTTTAAATTTTAATGATTCGTGTGTTGTATGTCTTGAATTTTTATAAATATTGTTATCTAAATCATAGCAAAATTTAAATATTTTGTGTTTTGAATTGTGTTCGTTCTCAAACACAAACACACACACACAAAACTATCTATTTGATAATAAAACAATAGAAATTAATTTCTCAATACTTATAACCAACCAATCGTTTTTATTTTAT
Organism: Heterostelium album PN500; assembly: GCF_000004825.1. Lineage (NCBI taxonomy): Eukaryota > Evosea > Eumycetozoa > Acytosteliales > Acytosteliaceae > Heterostelium > Heterostelium album. The sequence continues at coordinate 936,398 of NW_008805075.1, forward strand.
TTTTATGTTTGTAACTTTTGTCTTTATATATAAATGGTAATTCCTTGGGAAAACCCATACGCAACACATATATTTGAACTAGTTCACACACACATTGTCACCAGTAACACTTGATCGGCTCATTCAACAAGTTGTTACAATGAATGAATGACTTAACTATAGCTTTCTAATCTAATCTAATCTCTTTTCTTTTTTTTTTTTCAACACACACTCTACAACAATGATATGCTGGAGAACGACACACAACACACAAACAACAAGCACACAAAATACAACTGTGAGAAAATCATTGTTGTTTAAATTCCATTGCTACATACATATAAAGATAATATGTACATATAAATATAAAATGTGTGTATCTTGTTTATTGTGTATATTAACAAAAAAAATAGATTATTTGAGATTTTTGGAGATTGCTTGCTTGCTCTTGTTTGACATATGTCTTTTCCTAATTCGTACATACTTTATATATTTATTACTATTGATTTATCTTAAAAGGAACTATGTAATAGTATGTCGTTTCCAGATTTAAAAGTTGTAGCAGAGCTGATAATAGTTTTCCACGTCTCGTTTGAAACTAGAGCGGATTTCTTTCCAACAATGATAAAATGATTTTTCGCTCTTGTAATGGCTACATTCAATCTCTGGTGATTATCAATGAATCCACCAGCAGAGGTTGTTCTCGAGCAACTTAGAATGATGATATCTCTTTCTGCACCTTGAAAAGCATCGACTGTACTTATCTTGATTTCATCATCTCTCTTTTTACCACCTGTACTATCTTCTTCCTCTGCCTCATCGTCGAGCTCGTTCTCCTCTGACAAGTCAAAGTCATTCTCCTCCAACCTCTCATTATCTCGATCCAGCATATCGAAATCATCAACAATTGGATCATCATTTAATATTGATCTTTGTTTCTGTTGTTGTTGTGCTTTTTGTTGTTGTAACTTTTTCTTTGCCAATTGTTCTTTATATAATACTGTTATCTTTTCAGCTTGTGCTTTATCTATATTAATTGTTAATATATAGGCATTATGAATATACATCTTATAATTACTTACATAAACAAATAACACCTATTTGTCTCTCTTGTATACCTTCATTCCTAAGTATATCAATTATACGCATAACAATACTGATCTCCTTATCATTGTAATAACTACCAAAATTATTCAAAGCTTCTACACTTCCGTCGGATTCAATAAATACAATCGGTTTCAAACTTTTAACTAATGGTGGTCTGTGTTCTGCCAAAATACCATCTTGTAAATACCCTTTATAAAACAAATTGTTTGAAAGTTTACTTATATCTGGATGACACTATAGTTATATATTATAAACATAATATTGATAATCAATAATAGCTATTAAAATTATAGTTAAGTTTTTACTTACTCTATATTGTATGCTTAATATAGTTGGTTTGACATAAGCAGATAATCTTACAAAGAGTGTTTTCTCAAGTCCACCACCTTCATCTACAAGTTTTCTTGACGCTTTCGCCTGAATGGTCGGTTCAAGTTGCATTGGATCACCGACAGCCAACAGTTTATGACATTTACTTCTGAAAATTGGTAATAGACTGAGTGGTTCTTGCATCTGACTACACTCATCAAGGAATAGAATTGGAAATTCACAATCATTTAAACTTGAAAATAATGATGAATTACATGTTACACCTATATAATAATAATTAAGAGTAACAAATATTTGTTAATAAATATGAATTTAAAACAACAAAAAGAAATAAACAAAAGTTAAAGTTATATACTTACCAACAACTCTTGCTTTCTTTATATCTTCTTTCTTTGATGAACTACTATATGTACCGTTATCCATTTGCTTGATTGTGTCGTCGATGATGTCTCTTTCCTCTTTGGAGAGATTGGAAGTCTTTAGAAATGATTTCAAATCTTTGATTGCCTCTTCGTCGAGATCGATGGAACCACCAGGACCTCCACCACCACCACCGTTCGATCCAACCTTTCTATTCTTCAATAGATAGAGTAGAATTGGTTTGGCAATCTTCTTGATACTACCGATTCGATTGAAGTTGTTATAACCGTATTGTATCAAACCCAGTAGTACACGGTCAACTGCTACGTTGGTAAGCGAAGAAACCATGATACGAATGAGATCATTCTCACCGAGCTCACAGAGATGATCTATGAACAGGATGATCACCACCAACAACGTTGATTTACCAGAGCCGAATATACCATGAACCAACAACACTGGTAGAGTAAAATTCTCCATCTCGGAATCTACAAAGTTAAACCACGCCAGACAGTCTAATAAGACACGCGACTGATGTTCATTCAACTGGTACTTGTCGATATACTCATTGGCAAGATCGGTTCCTTCTTTCATTGTCATATTAATAAAGAACTTGTCATAGGTATCTTGATTCGATGTCAACTCTAATTTCGGATCCATTAAATAACTACCAATTGGTAATGTATCGATTGGTGTTGATTTTATATTATCTTTTTTTATATAATAATAATAATAAACATATAAAGATATTATATATTATTAGTAGTCTTATCATTGATTCATACAATTATAATAATAAACATACCTATCATTGATAATTCAGTTGATGCATTGATTGCACGTATTGCTATTACTTTCTTACTGGTCAGTGACATGTTGGATACATCGCTAATCGGTTTCAATTCGATCATTCCACTTTGAGAAGGTCCATGTGATACACTTCTCATTAGAATAGCACTACTTGTAAAGTTATTTGTTGTACTAAGAATCCAAATATCATCTTTTGCATAATCTTCTTTTCTCTTTATAAACTTTAATAAATAAATCAACTTTGGTTCTCCTTGTTGTGTTTTTTGTTGACTATTATATTGACTATTGTTATTACTATGATATTGACTATTATTGTTATTATTATTATTATTATATTGACTACTATTATTATTATTATTATTATTGTTATTATTATTATTATTATTTATATCTCTTTCTTCTTTTATATATAAATTAGCTTCAGTATATAATGATATTCCTCTATATTGAAACATTTGTTCGGTTTCATACGTTAATTTATCAGATGGTATTGATACAGATCTATTATCACTATAAACAACAATGATATGTTAATACAGATACTTTTTAATGAGTCTTTAAACATACATAATTGGTTGATTCTTTGTTTCAGCATCCTCAAGGAACCTAAAGAATTTACAGTTGTCTCTCTTGGCAGCACACTTAAAGTATTCTTTTCCTTTGTTTGGTCCTTTCTTTGTAATCAATCTCACTGTTGGTCCATGTTTACATTTCGGATTACCTAATTATTGTAAACAATAATATTAGTTATTATAGATTGTTATCTTTTTAAATACGAGTGATAGTTTATGATAATTACTTGATGAATCATTTAAATTAATACAAGATTGATATAGATTATTTGCAAGTTCCATTAGCTTGATGTTCAGATCCTCTTGAATTGCCTCGCAGAATATCAGTTGGTAGGACTCTGTTGTTTCGAATCGATAAGGTATCGATGTGAATCGCTCCATGATGTTGCTGTAGATAATCTCTGAGGTCTTTGCATCTGGAAATACAATATCGTTGTGTCTCCAACTGATTGATTTCTGTTGAGTAACACCACTACCAGGTGATGAGAATCTATTGTTCTTCAATGATTTACTTTTACTATCTACAGACATACTATTATTATTATTATTGTTGTTGTTATTCAAATCTGGTTTATGTAGTGAATTCCATTTCTTTCTCTTTTCACTTAGTTTGTTTGTTTTTGTTGATATTGCTGCTGTTGTATTATTAACTATTGCTGTAGATTCTATATTGGTTGGTGATTGAAATGAAGTTGTTTTACTTATTGGTTTTAATTTATTGGTCTTATTTATGCTATTATTAATGTTAGGAGTGTCGGTAATTTCAAATGAATCATTAGATTCATTATGTGATAAATGCTGTTCTATTTCTAATGCTGTGTTGTTTGTATTATTATGATTATCATTAAAATCGAATTCAAAGTTATCATCTTGTATATCATTATTTACATTGTTGTTGTTGTTGTTGTTGTTTATATCTTCGCTAAAACTATCTACATGGTTGTTGCTATTGTTGTTGTTATCTATTAAATACAAATCATCACTACTATTATTATCATTATTTACATTTTCATTTAACATACTAAGATCTTCATCGTCATCAAATAGATAAGCATCATCGTCATCTCTAGACACTGAAGCAAGTATATTAAAAAAACTCTTCTTTTCTTGTTGTTTGATATTATTATTATTATTATTATTAGTTTGTATTGATTTATTTGGTTGTTGTATTTGTTGTTTTACTTGTGATGACTGTGTCGGTGTTGGTTGTATTGGTTGTATTGGTCGTATTGTAGGTTTTATATGTTGTACTGGTGGTACTTGATGAATAATTGTCAGTTTTGGTTGTACTGACTGTTGTCTAGGTAATAATAGTGGTCGCGTGATTTCTGTTGTTTTTGTTTTTGTTGTTGCTGTTGCTGTTGCTGTTGCTGTTGTTGATTTTTTATTGGCTGTATTAAAGCCATTTTTGCCTGGGGTTGTTGATATGTAAATACTTCTATAGCTTCATTCGAAGATGTGTCTGGTTCCTGATCATTGTTGTAATCACTATTGGCTGCTATAACTTCTTGAGTTGACTGAAGTTCTTGTGTTGGTGGTGCCTTTACTGGAACACTAAAAGATTTCTTCTTTACAATTGATGTTTTCTTATTTGTTATCTTATTATTACTTTTATTATTAATAATATTATTATTATTATTACTATTAGTAGTAGTAGTGGTAGCACTATTATTAACGATCTCTGTTATTCTTATTAGAAAACCATCGGTTTCAAACTCTGCATCCTCTTCAAAGATCATTGAAGCCGATATAAACTTTGAATCTATATTCTTGTTGGTGTCCAACTCGCAGAGAATCACTTTTCTGCCATTGACTTTGATGTAACCATCACTCCATAGTTTCGCTTTCTTTTGTTTTTGATGTGTATACTGTACATTATATCTCTTTATCTCTTCCATCTATAATAATATACAAAAATAATAAATAATTCAAATTCAATTTCATCTTATGGAACACAACTGAAAAATAATTTAAAAAACTATCTAAATTCTGTTTTCTTAGAATTTGTTCACATATATTTTTATTTTATTTTATTATTGAACTGAACAAATTAATGTTACAGTGGACAAGCTAATTTTCTAACGCAATTTTTTATTTATTTATTTGATTGAATTAAATCATTCACAACCTATTTTTTGAAAAGGCATAAAAGATGAGATAATACTTGCTCTGAATGTTGGATCACTACCAAAAACCAAAAAAGATGTTTCCGATATTCTTCTCAGTCTATATTGAGATCTATCGATTGTTATCGAATTGATTGACTTTGGTAAAGATTTCAAAGTGTTGGAAGTAAAGAATGACGATGAAACGATAATAGACGTAACATTTGCTGGCCAGAGGTTATCCATTGCAGAGGAATAGGATCGAAAATCGATAGTTTCCACAGAATTGGGAATAGAGTCTTTTGTTAAATATACCCATTCACTGAGAACAATCGACTTGATTGTATCTGGTAGTCCAATAAGAGGTTGACTGAAATTCTCTCCTAACGACAAAAATTGCAAGCTAGCAGGTAGCACCAAGTTATCTCTGATAGATCGATTGAAATATCTTGGTAGATAAAGATTGATTAGACTCGATGGAAGTTCTCCAATTTCAAAATTGTCATAATCTTTGTCGTCATCATCGGCGGAATCATCATCACTGCTATCAGCTGTGAAGTAGCTGTTGGGTTGATAGTCGTCGTCGTCACTACTATCAATGTCATCCTCATCATCATTTAGCATCGATAGATCCAATGTTTTCAATTGTTCAAATGCGGAGAAATTCATGTTTTTCAAACGATGTCGATGTTCTAGTTTAAGGTATTTGATACTCTTTGGAAGGTGGTCGGAAGAAATCGTTAGAGCTTCATCATATTCATTTCTGTGAAGAGTAAGGTGAGTGACACTCGCTGGGATATCGCCGGATTTCAATTTGAAGCCATCATAGGTAATCAATTTCAGTGACTCTAACGATGCCAGATGTTTAATGTTCTGCAGCCAACTGTTTGAAATCGCAACGTCTCTCAATGTCGATGGTAGCTGTGTTTGATCCGATTGTACTTTATCGTTATAGATCACCAATTCCTCTAGATTAGGCGGGAAAGACGACATGTCGACGGAATCACCAACAAAGTAACAGTTGAGATTAAGCGATATGAGAGTTCGCGGTAGTTTCGAAACATCGAGTGATATCGCGTATGTCTGCCAAAAGGGATCAAAAATGCCATCACTTGATCCGGTAAACTCTAGCCGCTCAAGTTCCAACGGTAACAGCGAATCTGCAACAGCCATGACACCAAATTTCTCCACAGCCAATCTGATTTCTTTAATAGTCGTCGGCAATCTTGAGTTGTTTGTAGTCAGCTTCTTGAATTCGATTGTATCGACATTCAGCTCGATAAGTTTATCATTGATTTGCTCATCAATTTCAAACGATCCATCAAACAAAACTTTTTTAATCGACTTATCATATGTTTGATTGATAAAATGATCTTTTATTGATTATTTTAGAAAAATAGTTAGTTAATTTTAAATAAATAGTATTAATTAACTTTATTTTAATAAATATCTATTATATTTACCTTTACTTGTGAAATCATCAAAGTAATAATTTTTGGAAGAAACATTCAAACTATCAACGAATCTTTGACTACAAACCAATAAACTGAAATCTTGTTTAGCATTTAATGATGTTAAAAATTGTTCGACGTATGACTTCAATGTAAATAGTTTATTCTTTTGATTGTCTAGTTGATCTTTATTAATATATAATAAAGTTTTGCAATTGAATGATAAGTAATTATCTCTTTGATAAAACAAACGTTTGCAAACCAAACTGAGACACAATCTATCCAAGTCATCTTCCAACTCTCTAACTATCTTTTTTAATAATAAATTTGATAGTTCTAAAATCATTATTATAATAATGTTTCTGTGACCATTTTTAGGTTGTAAAAATTTTTCGCTTGAAAAACAAATAAAAACTTTCCATTAAATATCTAAATAATTTATTAATAATAAATATTTGAAATCGACATTTAATAAAACAAAGATTTAATGATATCAGATTTATCAAATAATAATAATTTCTATTTTAATCTATTTAATTATTTAACCTATTTATAATTAACGTGAAGAATTAAGAATTTAATCTAACATCGAATCTATTTGTATTCTTAACATGTTTTTATTATTTTGAAATAAAAGAATTCTTTGTTCGAAAATTTAGTATCAAATTGAAAACATTTATTTTGTTTTTGTTTATGTTGAAAGTATTATTAGACATCAGCACCTTCATAGAGTGGATTGACACCAGTGTTTGCTGATTCCTGATAGAGTGGATTGCTGGATACAGTTCCTTCACTGAATGGTGAGTCACCAAAGAATGCGTCGGTTGGTGGTGCTCTGGTCTTCATTAATCTCCATACACCCAAAGAAATGATAGCTGCTGCAACAACGGCTGCGGCGATTGCGGCAGAAATGACAACAGTATTGTTCTTATTGGATCCGGTTGGTGATGCTCCAACAAGGATAGTAATATTCTTGGTGTCCGATAGATCGTTGTTTACACGATTGATTGCGTTGTAACCAAGATCGTTGACATAGACAATCAATTGGTAGGTACCGGTTTTGTTGAATGAGATTGTGATTGTATTGAGGAATCTATTGAGTGCATCGTTTCTATCCAAACATCTAACTTGATTGGATGTGGTGTTACAGGAATCCGATGATGCGAATGGAAGATTGATCAATCCATCCAAGGTAAGCTCGTTAGTAGTTGTTGAAATCAAGGAGAGAGTGAATGTAATATTGTTTTTATCGGTTGAATCTGGATCAAAGACACTGATATTGTTGAATAGAACTGGAATGGTTAAACTGGTGTTGTATTGGAGTTGGTTGGCATTGACAACAGGTGGAACATTGACTCTGAGCACTGACATGAATAATCTCTGAGAATCAGTCATATTCAATGGATCGGTACCAATCAAAGTGAATTGTGAAAGTCTCAAACCGGAACGACCTTTGTTTGGTACGTAGACAACTCTCCAAAGATTATCGGTTGCAGATCTCTTAATCTCAGAGTTGAATCTGAGAATCTCTCCAACAGCGTTTGATAGTTCATCGAATTGGTATGCTGCACCTCCTGTCATCAAACCACTTCCGAATGTTGATTTGAGTTCGGTCCATGGATGATCATCGGAAGTAACATTGAATGTAATGATAGTCGATGTATTTACGTATAGATCGACATTGTCATTAACGATTGGGTGAGATGTTCCATTGATCATATAAGTTAATGGGACAACTTTTGGAGCAATAAAGACATGGGTTACATCGATATAGATTGTATAGATTTCAGAGGAGTATCTTTGTTTGATTGCGAATTGGAAACTATCGATATTGACTCCATAGGTATCCTTTGGTGGCATGTAATAAAGAACATAATTGGATTCAGTGAATACCAATCCATTCGAAGAAATATTAACTAGATCAACTCCGTTTTGGAAATAGTAGAGTTGTCCTCTTCCAGTGAAGCTGGTGATATTCATTGTGTATCTATTACCCTCTGGTGCAGTTGCTTTGATTGGAATTGTGAGTTTAACATTTTCAAGGGTTGTAAGATTTCTCTCACCAACGAACATTGGAATTGGGTTGACTGTGATTTGAATTGGATAGGTGATGGAGCTGATCGAATGTTTGTTGATGACAAGATAGGAGAATGATTCAAGTGGTCCTTTACCTCCGATGGAATTGAGATCCGATACATCTTTGTTTGGTGCATAGGTGAATGAGTTGGATGAGAATAATTGATCGGTTGAAGTGATTGGTGCTCCGTTCGAGTCTAACAATTCACCGTGCATTGGGAGCGATGAGAATTGGTATTGGATCTTGGTTGAATCTTGACAATCGTTTCCGACAAGTGCGAATGAAACCTGTTGATTCTGGACGGTTACAAGCGATTTACCCTCTCCAGTTGGCTTCGATGGTACGCTTTCTGAGGAAATATTTGAGAAAGCACTTGAACATAACACTTCACATGCTTCAACTTTGAAATAGGTTTCGAAACTATCATAGTTATTGATGCTTGGAAGATATTGGAGTGGCTTGGTGGTATCGAGTAAAGCTGGTGCAGTGATTGGTTTACCGTCGGACAAGAGTGATCCAATGGCTGGAGAATTTAATAGATTAACTCTTAAATTGGTCATTGGATTGATATTTGTAATTGAAATCGAGATATCAATTGGCTGAGGAGTATTTGGACAAACATTTTGGATATTGATAATCGATGGAATGATGGTAATAACTGGTGCATAGTCAACTTTGGTGACGGTGATGGTAACTGTGACTGGATCGGATGAAAGTCCCGAATCATCTGTAACATAGTAACTGAATTGCTCTGTTCCAAAGAATGTGGAATATGGTTTATAGATTGCTGAGAATGGTGCTTGAATAGTAGATGGTAGGGAATTTCCATTGGCAGTTAAAATTAATCCATGCTGTGGGTTGTTGAGGAAGAAAACTTTGAAACCACCTTGGTATCCAGGTTGATTTGTATGAACTCCATCTAAAGTAAATGAATTTGTCTGATTGTTTTGAGCAATGATGAAAGGACCAACGGGTTTGGCAAATGGTGGGTATTGTGAAATACTTCCAGAGACATCGATGGTAACAGTGGATGATGAGGATAATCCAGTACTATCGGTGACAGTAATGACAAAGGAGGTGTCAGAATAAACTTCGTTTGTAGCTTGGTAGGAAATTGATGATGAAACGATACTGGAAGTTGTCAGTGGATATGTACCAAGTGTATAAGTTGTTCCGCTTATGGGGATGTTCTTGGTATCGTAGAGAGTTCCTCTAGTCTTGGTGATTGCACTTAAAGTGACTTTTAGAGTTTCGTTGGGATCTGGGTCGGATACAGTGAATTGAATTGTTAATTTGGAATCTGGTGCCATTATTTGTGCTGGATTGATGTTCAAAGTCGGTGTTACAGCAACACGGTTGACGGTGATCGAAAGAGTACATTGAGCATTAAGTTTTGTATCGGAAATAAATACGAGGACTTTGACAGTTGAAGCGGTGGCTGTAGAAATTGGAGTGAAAACAAAGTTGGAGTTACTTGGATATTGAGTACCTTCAGCGATTGGAACGGAGGCGATAGAGATACTACCAAGGGAAAGAATATTCGCTAAACCTTGGAATGAAATGGTAACAACATCTTCAGGGTCAGCATCCGATGACTTAATGGTAAATGGTGCAGGTGTGTTTTGGTCAGTGGTTACACCTACAGCATCACAAACTGGAGCATAATTTACATTCTTGATAGTAAAATCTACTTGACTGGCAGCACTTAAACAACCATCGTCAATAGTATATTTAACTTGATCGGTTCCATATTTGAATGGATTTGGAATATACTTGAAAAGATTGGCTTGGACAGAGGGAAGCTGGTAGGATTGACCAAGAACAACAGTTTGAGTATCGTTGAACTTTAATACACCGAGACTTGGAATCGAAGAGAATTGGATGTTGAGAATATTACCATCGATGTCATTTGCCGGAATGTTAAAGATGGCATTGGAATTCTCAAACAGTGTAATACTGGTTGGAGAGGTAGTTGGTGCATGATTAATGTGAATTTGAACAGTTTGTTTTCCGAATCCAACAACTCTGGTAGTAATCGATGGTTTCGAATTTATATTTGCGGGCTGAACATAAACATATTTAGTTTCAAATTCTTGTTTGGAAGCTGATAGTGTTGGACCACTTGAAATAAAAGATGTATCGCCTGATACCAATATTTGTGGTGAACTGATCATCGGTTGAATCAAATCATCAATTGCCAGTTGGTACCAATAATCTGAATTCAAACCATTTAAACTAATGAGTCCACCAATTTGTGGAGTAAGCCATGAATATGAATTGGTTTTATCTGAATAACAAATTACACCTAAGAGAATGTTTTGTTTGGCTAGTTCATTTTGTAATGTAGTGATAAGAGTGTTGTCGGTTGGTGCAAGATTGTTGTCTGTGTATAAAATCATCATTCTGATGGCTCCGTTTGCTGACCATTGAACTGTCGATGCTGCCAAGGTCAATGCTTGATATTGATAGTTTGGCTGAGGTGCTCCGTTCTTGAATGTTAAAGCTTCAACATCATCAACAATGGATTTCGAAAGTAACTTTTGAATTTGGAATGTATTTGGTTGGTTTTTGGTATCAGAGAAATATCCTAATCCAAAATTGACATTTTCAATGTTTAATGAATTTTCAAATGATGCATAGTATTCCTGGAATTCATAATAGAATAACCTTTCGGATGAAACATCAACGATGAAATACAAGTCTAGTGCAGCCGGTGTTTCAATGGTTGATTTGATGGAAAGTGGTGTAGTTACATCTTTGTTCAAATAGATTTGAGCAGTAGTTGGGTTGATAATCATATCTGAATTACTGATTTGATCTACGATGAAATTTGGTTTCTTTGGATCACATCTCTGAGTTAAACTAATACTACATTGGATACCATACCATCCTGGATCACATATACACTGACCATCTCCATTTATTCCAGAGTTAACGGTTCCATTGGCACACGGTGGATTCGGTAGGCAAAGTGGTCCATAAAATCCAGTGTCACATTCTGTACAATTCTTTCCACCCCATCCAGGTAAACAATTGCACAAACCAGTGGTTTGGTTTAGTGCTCCATTTCCACAAGGAGAAACAAGGACTCTGATATAGAATGAATGAACAGAGTAGGTCAATGTAATTCCTTGACTGTCGACCAATCCCAATGAAATTACATATGCTCCGATTTGGGTGGTGGTTGGTGACCAAGTAAGTTTGATTGTTCCATAGTTGGCAGGACCGTTGGTTTGTGGGCTAACGGTCATTCCTTGTGGAACATTTCCAATGGAGATCAATACACTTGATGTTGTTTGTGGTGACATACCAACAATGGTGACTGAATTGGCAATTGTGGAAGTGAAATTGACATATGTAGATCTAGCTGGTGTTGGATCAACAAAAACTGGTGGGTTCGGGATAACTACTGGTGCTTTGGTTACATTGATAAGGAAATCAATGATAATATAGGTGACGTAGGCATTTTGGACATATTTCTGTACTTTGATTTGAGCACTCCACATTCCTGTTTGAGTGGCAGTATAGGAAACAAGACCACTCTCTGATACCTTCAAACCAGTTGGTTGAGTTCCTGGCATCTCAGTCTCATTTGACATAGCGAATTTAAAGGTGGCTCCTGGAGTCATATCGGCAACTGGAACTTGCCATAATTTTTCGATACCATTGTAGGCATTCAAAACTGGTAGGACACCAGATGCAGGTGAACTTCCACCAATACATCCCGGGAAATTCAATTCAGTTGCAACATTCCAATATTCTAATATTTATAATAAATCTATTAAACTATTTTTCTTAATTTATTTTTTTACGGTAAAAATAACTTACTATTTGCATTATTGATAAGTGTATCCAAACGACCTGCTTCATAATAGTTAATGTAAGCGGTTCCGGTTGTCTGAGTGAATCGATATTGGAATTTCATCTCGGTGGTGAGCCAATCATTTACTTTGTCAACATGATTCACAACAAAAGCTGTTCTAATAGTTTTAATGTCACAGTATTTACAATCACTGAATGTGTAAAAAGAACTGTATATTTTTACATCATGATGGTTGATTGTGTCATTTACAGCGTATTGAGTAAAATGATTTTCTATGAAATATGAATTTCTGAAGGCAACCTTTAGTGAGAACTCAAACAGGGTTGGATCAGAAGGAGATGTAGTCCATGTTATTGTACCATATCTAAAATGAGTTCCTAAAAAAACAAATAATGAAATATTTTTTTAGAAAATAATAATAATAATTGTTAATAAATTAAAAAGAAAAATGCAAACAAATAAATACCATTAGAATAATTAATAAATAATATTAATAATATACAAATAAAATTAAATTTCAAATTCCACTATTTTTTTTATTATTATGAATTCGAAATGGTGAAAAAAATATTACAAAAAGGTATTTACGAGGTGTTATATTTTTAATAAAAATAGATTTGTTTTTTTTTTATAATTTATAAAATCTTAATAAATCTAAAAGTGATCATAGAATTTTAATGAAAATACAACCCTTTGAACCCAATACCGAAGCTAATGAAAAAAAAAACCTTCTAAAATTGGTCAAAAATCAGTCTACACACACTGAGGGATTGCAAACTATCATTCCCTCAGCCAATTACGATGAATAGGATGATTTTTTTGAAAGTGGAATAGAAAAATTTGTGTTGTTTTTTTATTTTATTCTGCAAAGACTCATGTTGTTTCGAAACAATTGTCAAGCACAATTCATGAAAATTTAAGTTTTCTTAGTTTGCTAATTGTATCGAACCAAATCTACTATGAAAACAAAGTGTGTTTTTTTTTGTGTCATTGAAAACATCGATTTGAGATGGAGTTTTGAGGTTGAAACAACGCTTCGGTTTGCAAACTAAAAAATAAAAATAAAATCGGTGTTTCAAATCGCAAACGTTGCATCGAAAAGATTTTTTTACACTTTTCTCTGTTGATGATGAGGTGGTAGATGCCTCAGAATCCACCTTATGAAGGGGGAATCAGGTCACACCTTTTTCCCACTTGCATATTTAAATTACTTTTTTTTATGATGTTGTTGGGGCAAAATGATACAACAATGATGACACTTCATACATACTCGTTTGCAATATTTATTTTTGCTTTTGCTTTGTTTTTTTTTGTTGTTTTGCAATCTTGCAATGTGGCACCCCTCCAAGACTTTTCATTCGAAAAAAACAAGAACAATTGATGTTTGGCAAAGAAAAATACTATTTGCAAATAAATATTTGTTTTGTTTTGTTTGTTGTCATAAAAAAATGATCATTTTTTTTCATTTTTTTTTAAAAAATAAAACAAATCGTTATGGCGGGAAAATCTGTGTTCACAAATATTTAATTTTATTTCTTATCATTTTATTGTTGCATTAAAATGAATAGGAATTAAATAGAATAGAATCGATTCTATTCTATTTATAATAGTAGTTATTGAATGCGAAATAAACAAAGTTGATATTTTATGATTTTTTTTTAAAATTGATTTTTATTTTTTATTATTTTTTTTACTCTTTGGTGACAAAGTTCTCTTGTTGGAATAATAGTAAATTGAAAAGAAAATTGATCGGCACTATATACTAAAAATGATTTGTCAGAGAGTCTTCTGAAATGTTTATCAGAATCCGAAATGGTTAAAGATGTTACTGAGAGAGGAAAAAAGTTTAAGTCATTCACCTCCATGAAAGAACTAGCTAACGTCAATGATCTCAATGAAGGAGGCCATTGATTAGGTTCTATTACTTTACTGTAGTTCCCAATATTGATTGACTCAATCGATTTGGGGAAGGAAGTTGGTGTTAACATTGAGGTTCCGCAGATACTAATCGACTTTAATGATGTCGGCAGTCCAACTACTTTGCCACTGAATACTTCACCTAAACTCAGATGTTGAAGGTTGACTGGAAGTGCCATACATCTCTTTATCGGTTGATTGAACTGTTTCGGTAAGTAAAGATTGATTAAACTATCTGGTAACTCTCCAATTTCAAGCGATTCATTGTCTATAGCTAGTTCGGTAAGATCCAATGTTTCCAATTGTTCGAATGTTGAGAATACATCACTTTTAAAACAAATTTTATATTCTAATTTTAAATATTTGATATTCTTGGGAATGAGCTCCTTTGTAATTGATTTCTCCATACCATGATTACATAAAGTGAGATGAGTGATATACGATGGAATATCATCTTGTCTTAGTGAAACACCATTCCGGTAGATCAATTTAAGTGTTTCAATTGATTTGAGATCACGAATGTTTTTCAACCAACTTGTTGATATCGAAAGGTGTTTCAAAGTCGATGGAAGTTGTGTGGTGTCATCAGATGGCTGGTCTTTCTCTGCGAACAAATGCAACTCTTCAAGATTCGGTGGAAAAGAGCCAATGTCAACTGCATTAAAGTGGCTAAGTACACTTGTTTTGAATACTCTAAGTGTTCTTGGTAACTCTGATGTTTCGACAGTGACAACCACTCTGGTATTAGAAGGAATTGATACACTATATCTTTCAAGCTCAAGAGGTAACAACCATGATTCTGAAATATAGCATTTGGTTATGATTTCCTTGATATTTGATGGTAATCTTATTTTAGAGTCAGTGTAAAGAACATTTGAACAGAAATGAATAGAGCTTAAATTTGACTTGGCAAGCTTTGCAATCAAACGATCACCAAGTTCAATACTATTAGCAAATTTTATTCTGCTAAATGACGGTGGAATATCAGCATTTCCTATATATCATAGTATTAATAGAAACAGAGTTTGTAAGTATTATTATTAAAAGTAAATTTAATTATTATTATCTTATAATACCTTGTAGAATTGAATCATTATATAAATTGGAAGTATGTACACCATATACTATAATGATTGAAGGATCGTTGGTATAAAATCTAATGTTTAGTGTGCAATCTGATTTAAGATCTAGTGATCTCTTATATTGTTCTCTGTAGGAGTTCATAGTGAACTCTTTATTCTTCTTTTCATCGATAAGATCATTATTTTGAGGTAAATCTCTACAATTGAACCAAAGATATTTATCTCTCTGATCGAACCATCGTTTACAAACCAAACTGAAGCACACTCTATCCAAGTCATCATTCAACTCTCTTATTATTTTGCTTAACAAAAGAAATGGTAGATTTACAAAAATATCATTATTCTTTTGTTGATTAACTTGATTATCATTGTTTTTAATCTTTTTATTTCTTGCCATTTATATTATTAATAAAATACTTGATATAATTTAAAGAATAATAGATCAAATTATATAGATATAACCATCTTTATCTTTCGAAGAAAAGCAAAAAATAAACAAAAATCTCGAGATTAATATTTAAAAATAAATAAGAATTTTTCCCAACAAACATATTTTATTTCTAAAAAAATGTTTATTATTCTGATTTTTTTAAATATAACAAAAAAGAATTTGTCGATGTTTTTATAAAATTTTCAAGGAATCTAAATGAGATATATTTGTTGGAATAATAGTAAGTTGAAAAGTAAATTGATTACCATACATTAAAAATGATTTTTCGGTGAGTCTTCTGAGCTGTTTGCCAGAATCAATAAGGGTAATCGATGTTACTGAGAGAGGCAATGTTGATAAATAATTAGGTCTCAAGAATTCTTTTTCGATTGTCAATGATTTCAATGAAGGTGGCCATTGATTAGGTGCGATCAATTTATAGTAATCTCTGAAATTGATTGATTCAATCGATTTGGGGAAGGAAGTTGGTGTTAACATTGAGGTTCCGCAGATACTAATCGACTTTAATGATTTCGGAAGTCCAACTACTTTGCCACTGAACACTTCACCTAAACTCAGATGTTGAAGGTTGACTGGAAGTGCCATACATCTCTTTATCGGTTGATTGAACTGTTTCGGTAAGTAAAGATTGATTAAACTATCTGGTAACTCTCCAATTTCAAATGATTTGTTGTCTATAGCTTTAGCTATGGTGAGATCGGTAAGATCCAATGTTTCCAATGTTCGAAAGTTGAGAATACATCACTTTTAAAACAAAATATTATATTCCAATTTCAAATATTTGATATTCTTGGGAATGAGCTCCTTTGTAAATGATTTCTCCATACCATGATTACATAAAGTGAGATGAGTGATATACGATGGAATGTCATCTTGTCTTAGTGAAACATCATTCCGGTAGATCAATTTAAGTGTTTCAATTGATTTGAGATCACAGATGTTTTTCAACCAACTTGTTGATATCGAAAGGTGTTTCAAAGTCGATGGAAGTTGTGTGGTGTCATCAGATGGCTGGTCTTTCTCTGCGAACAAATGCAACTCTTCAAGATTCGGCGGAAAAGAGCCAATGTCAACTGCATTAAAGTGTCTAAGTAAACTTGTTTTGAATACTCTAAGTGTTCTTGGTAACTCTGACGTTACGACACTAATAGAGAATTTGGTATACCAAGATATTAATTCGTATCTCTCGAGTTCAAGAGGAAACAATGATGGTTTTGGTAGATGACAACTGCTAATGATTTCCTTGATATTTGATGGTAATCCCATTTCGGTGCGAGAGTGACCAACCCATGAGTTAATATGAATCGATCTTAAATTTGACTTTGCAAGCTTTTCAATCAACCAATCTTCAAGTTCAATACCTTCAACAAACTTTATTCTGCTAAATGACGGTGGAATATCATAAAGTTGAAAATTATCTATAGATAAAAACAATTTGTTAGTATTTATACTTTATATAACATCATGTCATGTTTAACTGACTAACGAATTTATTATACCTATTAGAATAAAATCATCCCACATATCGGAGGGTTTTGTAGTTTGATATAAATTGCTTATTGCATATATTGGATATGTGATGCGTAGTGTGCAATCTTGTTTAGCATCGAGAGATCTCTGAAATTGCTCTTTGTAGGAGTTCATAGTGTAAAGATTATTGCCCACTTTGAGCAAGAAACCATTAGTTTGTGTTATACCCTTACAATTGAACCAAAGATATTTGTCTCTCTGATCGAACCATCGTTTACAAACCAAACTGAAGCACATCCTATCCAAGTCATCATTCAACTCTCTTACTATTTTACTTAACAATAGAAATGGTAGATTTACAAAAATATCATTATTCTTTTGTTGATTAACTTGATTATCATCATCATCCTTCTTAATTATTTTTCTTTATTTCTTTTCATAATTTATAAAAAAAAAGTTTAACAACAAACAAACAAACAAACAAACACGTGGTTTTAAATAATGCCAAAGAGCTTTTGGAATTATTATTGGGAAATTAGCTCTCAAAAAAATCTTTAGTAAAAAACTAAAAAATAAAAAATCTGGTTAAAAAAATAAAATAGGTTTTTTTATTAGATTTAAAAACTGGTTAAAGATAGTAACTTAAAACAAATAAGAGAGAAATAAAAATGAAAATAAGCATAATGATCTTGGCAGAAAAAAAATAATATTTTATTATGTTGTGTAAAAAAAATAAAAAATAAAAATAAAAATAAAAATGAAGGTGAACTTAAGTTTTTTTCATTAATCCGAAAATCTTTAATTTTTTTTATTATTATTAATTTAAAACTTAAAACTTTAAAAATATATATTCACAAAGAGATTTAATAATAATAATAATAATAATAATTATATAGAAAAGAAATGAGTGAAAACGAACAAGTAGAAGAATCTACCAATGTTTTAGTGACTCCAGGTAGACAACAGCAACAGTCGTCTGCAACACCACCAGCGGCAACAACAACCACCACAAGTAATACAAATGTAGTACAACCAACTTTAAGTAGTAATGGTAGTGGTGATAACTATCTTGATGAAGCCACACTCCTAATTATCAAGAAACGATTGGAACAAATCGAAATTACGAAAAACGAAGAAAAGAAACTAGCGAAACAAGTACAGAAATCAATGAAAGATTTGAGTAGCTCTCTCGCAACATTGAAAGAAGATGAAAAGGTTAAGCTATTACTATCTAAATATCAACAAAATGTAAATATTTACTTATTCATACAGAGGACTGACTATCGAAATGCTAACATACCTAAACCTTCTATTAAAACAACAAAAACAACAACAACAATTAGTTAACAGAGAGATTTAAATATGATAAGAAATTAGCACAAAATGAAGAAGCTATGAGTGTTTTGAATAAAGATAATGGCAGATGTAAGATTAGATCGAGATTGTTTTGTTTGTTCCTCATACTTATCATTTCAAACACATTTATAATAATATTTTATAGTGGCAGCAGAATTGACCAAATCAAACGTTGTAAAGGTAAGACTGGAAACATTGTTCAAAGAGGTACAGAAAAGAAACGACGAAGTCATGGAGTACAGCAAGAAAACCGCCGTCGAGGAGGATCAAAAGCGTAGAGATCTATCGGATAAATTCAATGCTACTCTCAAGGATGTCTCTAGCAAGCTGAACGATTTTAACGATCAAAACGAACGTCAAGCCAAATATATTGAAGAGTAATTAATTCAATCATATCATATCATTTAGTTTCTTAATTCATATACTAATTTCTTTTAACAACAGATTACAAGATAGAATCAAGTCGTTCGAAGAGATCTCACAGAAATCCAATGTTAAGTTCGATTCCGTATTGAAGAAGACCGAAGCTGAAACCAGTATTTTAATCTTAAAGTTACATCAACAAATTGAAATGACAAACAGAGAGAATGCAAAGGTAAATAGTTATAATTAATAATACTATTCTAATTAGAATAATAGAATTATTGACATTTTTATTTATACAATCTATCTATCTATCTGTTTATTTGTACCTATAGGCAATAAAGTTAAAGGAAGAATTAGATAGATTGACAGCAGAGAATTTAATTCAAAAAGAAAAAGTCAAGTATTACGAAGATAATTTCAGTCAGTTCCAAGATATCATTCAGAAATCCAATGAGAAATTCCTAAGCTTCAAGAACGACATGGAGAAAGTAACAAAAGCAAACAGATCATTGGAAAAAGATAATAAACAATTACATTCAAAGATTGAAGGAACCAACAAAGCTCTTATCAATACAATGACAGAGGTATGTTTATATAACATAGACTAGGCTGATGAAATTAGAATGAACATGTTATTATTAAGATATTAACTAACTAACTAATTTAACTTTTTTTATTTAAACAGTTAACACAACAAAAGAAACAGAATGAAACTTTAAAGAATCTTTGCAAGACCCTAACCACTGAACGAACTCAGATGCAAAATGAACTCAAAAAGTACACCACATCCAACAACAACACTACTTATTCAGATGACACTGCCAATGACGTTGAAAAAGAAGAAATCAATAATACTAATGACAGTAACAGTAACTCTACAGCTACTGTGGTTGATGACGATAGTAATAATAAAAATTTGAATGCCAATGTACAATCGACAGCAACAAATGACAATAACAAAAACAATCCACAACAGACCACCGATAATCAAAACAATAGTAATAATAATAATAATAACAATGATAAACACTCTGAGAAAAGCGAAAAGATCATAAACACAACAACTAAACTGTCAGATGTCGATTAACATAAATAAAATAATGATTGTGTTTATAAAAAATTTTATTTTTTTGTATTTTTTACAATGTAAGATTAGTATCTGTGACACATTCTGATTGCTACTTGCTTATGATTGATTCATAAAGGTGTTTTGATTCACAATCAAACTTACTCATCCAATTATAATTTATGTTATTTTATTATCAACAAAAATCACAAGTTTGCATGAGTTAAATAAATATTCAGAAGTGTTTGAAACTCCCACGCAAAATGAAAAAAAGATTAATTTTTCCATTTGTACCTGAACATCCTGTTGATTATTTATTCAAAGGTACACAAAACAATTCATTGATGGTGTGTCAAAAAGTTTTTCACCATTTTTGTTCATTCTTTGTTTTAGCAATAAAAACAATCAAAATTGTTTAAGATACCCCAAAAACCAATGAAAAATTAGATTTTGATTTTTTTTGGGTAAAAATGAAAGTGTGATTTTGTGTGATTCAACGCAAATCGCACACTTTGATAAAACCAGTACCCAAAGAAAGAGTGTTTCTTTTTTTTTGTTTTTTTTTGATGTTGGATGAACATCAAACTTTTTGTAATTTCGCCAAGAGATATATTAAATTTGGGAACATCAAACTAGTTAGAAAATATAAAGGGTACACCTCTAGAGAATGAGAGAGAGAGTGTGGGTGTTCAATGAATCATTAGTATCCACTAAGCCAAACAATGAAAAAGTAGAGGAAACTGAACAATGAATGTTTAAATTTAAACACTTAAGCAAAGAATATCTTGTGTGTTTTGTGTATAACCATGACCAACTTACAAAAATTTAATTAAATTAAATTAAGCTTTGACAAGTTGATTCAAAAAAAAAAAGTATAAAACGGAATAACTTCTGGATATTAAATCATCAAATCTCAAAGCAACAAATAACAACATCAACAAATTATCTCTTTCTTGTTTAGTAACTTTAATATTAATCATATAAAATGTGCACCCCAACTCCAGTCATCTCAGGTCTCATCCCAGGTAATGCCTATGGTACCTTGAGCCTTCGTTCATCATCCAACTGGTCACCAGACTGCTCCGTTGTCTACTCGCAAATCAACTACAAGAAGGGTAATGTTACTTCTGCCAACGCTTCATCCTCATGGCACGCTCTCACCGCCGACGACAAGCAATGGGTCACTTTGAGTTCACCAGTTCCAGTCGAGTTTGTTCAAATCCAAACTCAAGGTAGAGGAGATGACGATCTTTCACAATGGGTCACCTCATACAGAGTCCGTTACACTGAGGACGGTGTCAACTGGGTTGATGGTCCCACCTTCAATGCCAACACCGATCGTCACACCGTCGTCACCAACACCCTCCCAACCCCAATCATTGCCCGTTCCATTGCTCTCCACCCACTTACCTGGCAAGGATTTGTTACCATGAGATTCGATGCCCTCTACCGTCCAATCAAGCACACCATTACCGAGACCGGTCTCGTCATCGACGAAACCCAAAAGTTCAACTCTGGATTGCCAGTTGGTGACAAGTTCTCTGAGCACGTCGTCAAGTTCGACAGAGCTTTCCCAAGAATCCCAACCATCGTCTGTGGTTTGACCCAAATCGACTGTGGTGAAGACAAGAACTTGCGTATCCGTGTCTTTGCCAAGGACATCACCAAGGAAGGTTTCACCTTTGTCTTCATGACCTGGTACGACACCAAGTTATACGGATTGAGAGGTTCATACGTTGCCACCTTGGACATCTAAATAATTTAATTTATTCACTTTTTTAAAAACAAAAAAAAAAAAAAAAAAAACTAATACTTAATAAAAATATGATTTTTTTTGTTTTAATAAATATAAATTGATTAAACAAACATTTATTTTAAAAATAAATAGAATAAGAAGAATAATAAATATATAATTGCAAGTTATCTATTTTTAAAATTTTAAAAAATTAAATTAATTAAAAAAAAAATGAAACGAAAAGTAAACAATGAAAAAAACGAAAAAAAATCATTTAAACCATTGTTCATATAAATATTAGATGAATAATTTATTTTTAAAGATATTAAATAATAAAGTTTTAAGTACAAACATTTTCAAACATGTTTATTATATAAATAGCAGATTAAATCAATGGGAAATTGATCAAATAGATAAAAATTCAGTGGAATCAATCAGGATTCATGGAGAAATTGATATTTCGGTTTTGATTCCAAATATTGAAAATCTAAAGAGCTATTCATGGTCACAAATGTTAGAGGAACCTTTTGTTTTAGCTGGTAACGGCTATTATGAGCTTCTTAAACAATATTATCAACGTTTAATTAATAGTAATAATAATAGTAATATAGATATCAACTCAATAGTAAAATATCAAACCATTATAAATGCAATTAGATTCGGTAGTTTAGAGATTGTTAAATACTTTATGGAGGAATTAGATGTAAATCTAAATAGATTGGAAGCAATTCAAAATAATGAATCATATATGGAGGACGACGGCGATGAAGATGAAGATGAAGTTCAAGGTGTTACTTACTACACTCCACAAAACTTTTTGAACTACGCCGCTAGACATTCTCGTTTGGATATAGTCGAATACTTGATTACTTATGATAATAGAGTGCCGAGGAACAAGAAAAACAGTGATATTGGTTATCAGTGGGATTATTATACTGCAATGGTTGGTGCGATCATATCTGGTAATTTTGAATTGGTTCAACTCTTTCATAAACAGCTGTCATTGGAATCAATTATAAACCCACAATATATTTTTGACAACAGTGATATGGTAAAGTTATCTACTTTCAATGCAGCCGCACTCTTTGGTCGCATCGAATTCATTGAATGGCTGAAACAGAACCGATCCTCAGATAGAATTCACAACAGAATGTACTATTATGCAATCAAAGGTGGACATACCAGAGTTCTCGAATATCTCCTCAAAGAGAATCATATTAACGATCGTTCCGAGAGGTCAAGCAGTAGTAAATCAGAGATATATGGATTTCCATTGGATCATGCAGCTTCTTTTGACAGATTCGATATGATGAAGATTTTATTTGATAATGGCGATAAGAAAACAACTAAAAAGGCAATGGATTCGGCGGCTTTAAATGGAAATCTAGATATGTTGGTTTTTTTACATGAAAATACAACAAGTGGATGTTCAACAGATGCCTTGGATCAAGCTTCACAGCGCGGCCACTTCAGCGTGGTCAAATGGCTTCATCACAATAGAAATGAAGGAGGAACTACTTGGGCGATTGCTTTAGCTGCTGCCAGTGGACATTTGGAGATTTTGAAATTTTTGCACCAGAATCGTACAGAAGGCGCAACTACGGATGCCATGGACTGGACTGCATCAACAGATAAATTTGAAGTAATGAAATGGTTGAATGAGAATAGGAGTGAAGGTTGTACAACTATGGCATTTGACTATGCTGTTAATAGCAACAACATGGAAATGGTTAAGTGGCTAAATGCAAATAGAACAGAAGGTTGTAGTGCACAATCAATTATCAATGCAGTTAGAAACGAAAATATAGAGATGGTAAAGTGGTTGCACGCCAATCGGACAGAGGAAACGACATCAGAGGCAATGGACTTGGCTGCTGGAAACGGTAATTTGGAGATAATTAAATTCTTACATGAGAATAGGAGTGAAGGTTGCGAAGATGCATTGATGAGGGCATGCGAAAGTGGAAAGTTTGAAGTGGTTAAATGGTTGGCTGAGAATCGTACGGAACCAGTTTATTGGAAAGTCATGTTTGCAGTTTCTGAACAAAAAGGTTTAGAGATCTTCGATTGGCTCCATCGTAATGTCGAGAGTTGCGCTATCAAACATTTGGACCAGTATATCAGTCTATTGCGTCGAGCTTTCGCTTATGGCTCTTTAACCTTAATGCAATGGCTGTGCGATAACTGTGAGTTGCCAAACTACGTCATCGATAGAATGAAGGAATTCATCAAACCAAAGGATAAAGTACATGCTCAACTTTTAAATATATTTGCAAATAGAAATAAGAGGAGCTACGATATAGATGAAGGTGAAAAGATATCAAAGAAATCAAAAATATAAATAAACACATTTTAGGTTATGAATTACCAAATGGAACTGCTGACATTCTTGAGTGGAGCAAACGAAGTGTGTTTTGATAAATATATACTATTAATGATCGAGTTTATGTAAAATTACAGTATCCACAAATAGAGAGCTATATGAATTTTAGTTTTAAGGGAGTTATATTCATTATCTAGATTTTTTTAAAAAAAAAATTCAATAAAATGCTTACCTAGAACACCACATTAACTTAGTGGTGATAGGTTTACTGTTGTACCAGAGTTTGTTGAAGTTGTCGATGATTTGTTTAATATTCTGTTAGTATTTGAGTGCCAACTCTGAGTTGTTTTTGTCTTTCTCTAACTGCCAGATCCATGTCAAGAGTACTCACGCAAGACTAAAGCCGAAGATGTTTGGAAGTCTGACATATCCAAAAGACAGATTGTGATGCCTAGAAGCCCTCGACAGCAACACAGAACTTCTAACTACAGTCGCAAGAGTTCGGGAGTATCCACATCAACTAAAGACTAACATAAATTTTTAAAAAAAATCCGGCTGGCAATCTGATTGAATACTAAAGGAAATAAAATAATCTGGAATCACCTTTGATGTATATTTCTAAAATAGATATTTGGAAGATTATTTACATGTAAAGTCAGGATGGTGTAGTTGGTTATCACAAAACCTTAACACGGTTTGGGTCATGGGTTCGATTCCCATTCTTGATACAAATTTTACAAATTAAAACCCGTAATGCGCGCATTATAGGTTTTAATTTTTTGCGAACAAAAAAAAAAAAAAAATTGCAACGAAATTATTATTATACCAGTTGGCTATCTCAAATCTATATTGTAGTCTCACAGCAGTTCCTTTCCTTTATCAAACGTATATACCACAAGTACTGTAACTACAGACTTCGTAATTGGAAGCACTCGTGCATCAAGTTTGACGGTCCTATTTGTACTACTGTCCACTTCACCCACCTTACTGCTGCCATCGTACATTCGTTATGGCAGGCGCTGTCCTGTGAAATGTTTGGTGATGGTACCCATTACAAGCTGGAAAATACCGTCAAGAGAGCAGTCACCCATTACACCAAATTAATCGATGCCAATTACCACAAGCTTAACTTCACGATCGCTAATTCAATCTCCCAAGGAGTTACTGTCGATTGCTCTGCATTAACGCGTAAATTTAAATCTGATTGGAATCTTAATCCTTCCAACTACGTACCACCACTTTATACTGTTGTTCATCAACACGCAACTACTGTTAGATCTATTCTATCCTAATACTACTCAACTTATTAATTAATAATTTATAATAATAATAATAATAATAATAATAATATTAATAATAATAATAATAATAATAATAATAATAACATTTTATTGGCTATATTTCTCACGGCCTGTGTGAGAATGTAAATATAATATAAAACACGAACTAGCAGGTTAATATCAATACCTGCAATTTGTTGACTGATCATGAGTCAACAAATCTTTTTTGCAAAAAAAAAAAAAAAAAAAAAAAAATCAAATCTATTGCAGATCTATCACCTCGCCATATCTCAATCTATGCTACACTCTGTGGCACCAATTGGCAGTTCATCTCAAACATCTGGACAACAAGATCAAATCTGCTAAACCAATTCTGATTGATGGTCTACCACCCACTCTAAAGCAAATCTACGACCACCTATTGTTCGTCAAACATGGCATTCCACCACTAACTGATGGTCAGTTCCAACTATCGCTACCACCAACCAAATTCGACTACACATCTTACGACTGTATCTTCACCTATATTTCGCTCATCAAACACCAGCGTGGACGAAACACTGTCTTCCGGTTCTTCTCTCGTTCACTTCCTGGATTAGCTTACAACAAAAACAAAGAATGTGAACTGTGCTTCACATACTGCTCTGACCCATATTTCCATACATTCTTTAATTGTCGAGCAGTTATGCACAGATTCAACCTTAACACCATTCTTGACTCCTTACAGCTTTCAGGTGGTCAACGATTCGATTGGACTATGGAAGACGCGTATCAGTTGGTTAGAAGAAAGGACAACATCACTACTCTCGTTTCACTTGTCTTTCATCAAATCTGGAAATTCTATTGTAAATCCTATTTTGGCGGTACTCCTCTCCACGATAACAACCTACTATCTAATGAATCTATCATTAATGAATATATACAGCACTTATCAGTAATGAAATTAATTATAAATAACAGTATCAGTAACTTACAATCCAAACTTAAATAACCAATAACCAATCAAATGTCAGCCAACTATTATTTCCTCTTCTTCATTTCTTCATTTTCAAATTAACCAATTCAATCATCAGTATTCTCATCAGCTTAACAATCTATTAATATCAATAACTAAAATAATTATAATAACAATCAAAATAGCAATCAATTGCAGAATTATGAAAAAGTAAAAACTGTAAAAAAAAAAAAAAAAAAAAAAAGAAAAATTCGATGGTTTACACCATCCCCAATATATTACTTAATAAATCATTTTTTACTTCTTAAAAAAAAAAAAAAAAAAAAATGATTTATGTATGGCCATATTTTTTAATAGGCTATATTTCTCACGGCCGATGTGAGAATGTAATATAATATAAAACACGAACTAGCAGGTTAATATCAATACCTTCAATTTGTTGAATTATCATGAGTCAACAAATCTTTTTTTGCAAAAAAATAAAAACTTCACATACAAGTACTGCTCTGACCCATATGGCAACTCATTTGGTTACTTCAAAACTTGGTCATTGTTGTCCTTCTAAGGATAATAAGGTAGCCACCAAGGCAATGCTGGCACCCATCGAATAACATCAACAACATAAACACATACCATTTGAAATAGTCCATTAAAATCAATTAAATTTATTATTTCAACTAAATAAGTAAGAATAGTTGAAACAACAGATCCAAATAATAATTAACGCGACGTAAAAGAAGTCAATTAGATTATTCAGATTTTTCAATTATTATAAAAGATATTAAATTTATTAAAATTAAGATAAGAAAAGAAAGATTAAATAAAAGTTAAATTTAAAATCATAAAAAAAGGTTATTAGAAACATTTTTATTATTTTTAATCATAAAACATATGAGAGATGGCAGATCCAAACGCGCATTCAACCGATGCAACAACAACTAATGAATCAACAGCATCTACGGATCCAACAACCACCACAAACGATCTAAGAATGAGTGATCTTGAAAATAATTATAATAATAATAATCAACCTCAATCAAATACCACTTTGTTTTCTGATGTCACTCCTGCCAGTGCTCGTCCAGATCCACCCCCATCGGGATCTATTCAAATCTAGCCTGACAACATCTAAGCTCCCGATCTCCTTAACCATCACTACAGGTCAACCGGATAATAAACAGTCATCCATGCTTAATTGTGCCAAAAAATTTACTAACCCAACTTCTTCACCATCCTTAAAACTGTTCCATTAGTCTTTGAAGGATTATAGAAACAATCACTTCTCCAGAGTCATACCAAGCAATCCCATCCTTGTTGATGATAGTCTCTTTACTCAGAAAGAAATCTATTATGTCTTATTCAACCACAAGTTCAGGATATCAATTCATTGTTAAAATTATAAATCAATACCATTATTAGAAGAATAATAAAGAAGTAAGGAATTACTTCAGATATAATACAAAAAAAAACTTTTTAGACTCTTATTCATATTCAAAACTTCAAGGTTTTTAACTGATTTTACAAAACAAAAAAGTTATTGATTTTTTAAAATAGTAATTTATCAGATGAAATGAAAATAAAAGAAGGAGAGTATAGTAGTGGTAGATTCAAATTCAATCTTTACTCTCATTAATTTAATATTGAACTGGATACTTAGAAATACTATCTACAGCTCTAGATTCTCAGATTTTTTGGAAATTTTAGAGAATGATATAGATCGACTTATAAATAATTTGTTTTAGTATATTCCACAACTGTACAAGACATCTCACTTGTCATCAATATACTCCAGCCAACATATAGTAATAGTCAATTATAATTAATTAAATTTGCTACTTTTTTTTTTTAGATTATTTTAATTTTCTCAAGATTTCTTATCTTTTGATTAAAATTAATAGAGTTGTTATTTGATGAACATCAATCGATTATTTATAAAGATTTTTAATAATAGTTTGTTAGCAAGATTAATAATTCAATATGTAAAATATATTCACCAAACAATAAAACCAAAGAGTTTTGGAGGAAAAAATGAAGAGAATAAACCCATTCAAGTTTATTCATACAATGAAATGATGGAATCTCCTTTTATCATGACCGGTAATGGTTATTTAGAACTACTAAAAGAATATTTGTATCGATTAGAATATCCAATGAGTATTGACAATATCTACAATATGACCATCTGTGCAATCAAATGCGGTTCCATCAACATACTAAAATTTATTCAGGAATCGATTGGGATGAGATGGCCAAACTCGAAGAAATCATTTGACTTCCTATATTATTCTCTTAGATATGGTAAAGTTGAAATAGCCAACCATCTAATGGATTGTCCAATTGAATGGGATTACCAGACTGCACTGATATTCTCACCGTTGGCCGGCGACCTGGATCTCTTGAAACGAATATCTCAAATAGCTGGAAATAGTGTTACAACAAGACTTGGTCAAACTGTTTTCGGTTGCGCAGCACTGGTAGGTCGCGTAGATCTGTTGGAATGGCTACAAGAGAATCGACCACAAGATAGAAAGTGGGCAACACTCTATCATTGTGCAATCATAGGTAATCATCTTCATGTCATGGAATACGTATCAAAGTTGGATCTAAAAGAAGATGACATTTCCCTTGATTTCGATACATATTTTGACCTGATAGACTTTGATGTGCTGCAATAGATAATAGAAATTTAAATATTATGAAATGGTTATATGAAAATCGAAGCATTTGTTGCAATGAAAAGAAAATACT
Organism: Heterostelium album PN500; assembly: GCF_000004825.1. Taxonomy (NCBI): domain Eukaryota; phylum Evosea; class Eumycetozoa; order Acytosteliales; family Acytosteliaceae; genus Heterostelium; species Heterostelium album. The sequence continues at coordinate 965,761 of NW_008805075.1, forward strand.
AATTAAAGCTGCATTCAATGATCAACTCGAGATAGCACAGTGGTTAGTTGAAACCTACACTGAATCACTAAACAAAGGTGTATTAGAAAAGATCATTGAATTTGATCAAAATAAAACAATCGAATGGATAAAAGAAAACAAGATTAGAGAATAGAAAAAAAAAAAACAAAAAATAAAATAAAATTTTAAAAAAAAAAAAGATTTAAAAAGAAAAAAATTAGGTTCATTTTATTTAAATAAAAACTCTTTAAATACAATATTTAGTAAGAATGAAGGAAATAGATACATTATCATATATATTAGGATCATTAGTAATGATTTTAGGTGTTGTTATACCACTGTCATACATGATTTATAAGAACAAAAAGGTTTTCTCTACAATAAAATCTTCAAAACAATAATATTGTGTATAATTATATAATTTGAATAGAGATAATGTATTTATTAGTATTAGTATAAATATAGATATATAATAGAGTAGATGATATGTAAATAAATAAGATATAGTAAAAAGAAAGAAATAAGAATAGAAAGAAGCATAAACTTGGCAACCACAACCTAAATAGAACAAAAATAGAAAAAAAAAAAAAAAAAAAAAAGAATCATTTAGCTTTTAATGTACAGAATTAATTAGTTCACTCCAACAACCGACAAATTGGCTCAATCACGACATACTATAAAGAAACCAATGGTCAGACAGAAGCTTTGGTCAAACAATAAATGTCTTTTCCCATAATTTAATAACCATATTTATACCAACCATTTTTAAAAGACCATGTCTTTTTTTTGAACTTTTTTTTTCATTTTTTCATTTATTTTTCAGTGAGTTTACTGTTTTCAGTAGTACTCGCTCAGTTGAAACTATGAGATTGGGAGATATCTAGCAAACCTCTTGACATAGAACGGTTTAGGAATTCATATAGAACCCAACTAACTTTTTTTTTTGTTCTTTTAAGGACATACTAATAAACTTTGCTTTGTTTAGATTTTACTTTTTTTTTTTTTTTCCTAAGTTTATGAATGCTATTTACTATTACAACTGACTACTATTAATTGGTTTATATGATTTACAAATGGATTGATCCAAAACTTGATCGATATGAGATTTCAAATTGTTTTCCTAAAACATTGTTAATTAAATGTTTGGTTGATTAGTCAAAATTAATTGAATATTTCGGTATTAGATGAAAAACTTACATAATGATATACCCAACTTATTGGATCAGAGATATCACCTGTTTTACTTTGAATGTTGATACGATGTTTCTGGTCTTGACTGCCTGGCTGTGAGGTGTTGAGTGGATCGTTGTTGAGTGCATGGGTGACGTTGGCGAGTTTCAATGTCTTGCCACCATTGTAACTAGCAAGTTGTTTCTGGTTGATGTTACTCTTAACGAAAGTTGGTGAGTACACTGTATTGAGTTGATGACGTACCGCCGACTCTGCCATCAGCTCTTCCAACGTGTGGAATCTCGACATCTGTAACATTGTCAACCACTGTGGTGGAGGCAAGAATATCGTACCTCGATCGTGCTCCTCGAGTGCCTCCTCCGGTGAAAACCAATCTAAATGTGTATTCTCAGTACCATCCACAACAGCTGAATATGGATATCCATAAATTGGTGCTAAATAGAAATACTACAATATATATATAATATATTTAATAATTAGTGTTATTTAAATTCACCACCATAATGATATTATATAATATACTGAAACACAATACTTACAGTGTCAAATCTATGTTTAAGATGTTCGGGTGTGATCCATCTTGACCACTCATTGATATTATCTATTCTTGGTTTAACATTACACATCTTTAGGAAATCTAGCATATTGATTCCATCTTTCTGTGGAAAGGTCAAGCGTGTGTGTAAATAGAAAAAGAAGATCTAAAGTTGAACGAGTTAGCATTCAAAAACTTACTAATACCATGTTACGAGCACTCTGAACGGTATCGACTGATTGCGATTCAAATATGGTATCGTTGACACCACCGATAAAGAAATTTGTCTCTTCGAATACCTCACGCATTGCGGTGATACGTAGACCTAGGTCAATGTTTGCAGTACCCAAGTACTGTGTCCAGAGGTGACTTGCGTCGGACTTGTCGAATGCACCACCCGGGAATACATGTGCCTGTGGGAATGATCGCAAGTCTGGTGATCTCTTCACCATCATAATACGATAATCAAAGTTCTTTGGTGGTTTAACCTTGTCGACAACAGAGAATGGTGGTGGTTTGCTAAACTCCCATTTCAAAGCAACGATTGCACTTGCTGCTTTTCTAAATGATTGTTGACTACTACTCATTCTCTATCTATCTATCTATCTATTGTTAAATATATATATATATATATGTCAAACAAGTTTATATTAATATTACAAGTTATTAATTAATTTAAATAATGACAAATTTGTTTTTTTTACAAAAATCAATCTTAAAGCATGATGATTAATTTCGTGCAATGTGGTTTAATATAAATATAAAGATATGTCAAATGAATTATTTCAATATATTAGTATTCATGATCATCAAGATAGAATAGATGATCTAATAGAATTACTAAACACACAATGGAATAGATCTGAATCATCAAGGAGAGTAATGATTGAAAAGTCATCTGAAGACCTACCTTACTATCTGTTAATGTTGGATAAAAGCAATGACAATAAATTGATAGCAAGTTGTTCAATGTCTAAAGTAATTGATTGTGCGGATGATATCACTACCATTACAAATCAAAAAAGTGAATCGATATTAATAGAAAATGGTAAATGAATTTAATAAAAATAGCTATTATAAATATATTAATGAGAGAGAGTTTGATATGATTTAGTTTTAGTTAAAAAAGAATATAGAAGAAAAGGTTATGGAAAGTTAATATTAAATGAATTAGAAAGAATTGCAATATCGTAAGTCATTTATAATTATTATTTAAATATAGATCTAAAAAACAATGTAATAACCTTTAAATTAAATTATTCAATATTATTATTTATAGAAAAGGATATAAAACATTTTATTTATCTACACTTGATCAAAAAGAGTTTTATCTAAGTAATGGATATCAATTATGTGAACCTTTGGCAGCTTCAAAGTTTACATCTTCATTTATAAATGAAGAAGGTCTAGATAAGAGAAGTTCACTCATGAGAATATTCGGTGGTGCTGGTAATCAAAAGAAAGATTCTGAAACTGTATACTGGTTAAGTAAAAATGTATAATTTAAATAAATAACTTAAATTTATTTCTTTTTTTTTTCTTTTTTTTTTGATAAATAAATAATGTTTGCTTTGTTATGTTATTTCTTTCCCCATACTCTTGTAGATCTTGGAATAGAAGAAGTAGATGACATTGTTGGTGTTGAATGGTGCGACGATAAATTGTTTGTTGACGATGAAGAGTGGTGTTGTTGGTAGTTGTTATTGCTGTTGTTATTAAATTGATTGTTTCCTGTGAGTGCTTGCATGTCGGGTTGGTAGAATAATACATTTGGTAAATCTATATATTTCGATTGGTACATTATTTCTATGGTGTGGAATCCTTGTTGTGACGAAGGTGGTGCTATGAATGATATACTCTTTCGCTGACTGCCAATCTCAATGTTGACAGGTATGCTACCTACTGTGACGAGGGGAATGGCACCAGCAACCAACGGATACTTCAAGTGCATCGTAATCTTGCCACCGGTGCATGGTGTAACCACCGGTGTAATCATTTGTATCACCAGATCGTCGAAGCTATTGCCAGTGGCTGCAATCGAATCAGACTGGCTGGTGGCGTTGTCCTGCTGCAGCATGTTCTGCTCGATATTTCCAACGATCTCTGCCAATATCTTATTCTCATTGTTCTTTTCATCCTCTTCATCCGAGTCATTAAAGTAAGAGTACTGATGTGATCCAAGTGTTGGCGACGAAGTAAAGATTGGACTTGACGACTGTGAATATTCATTGCCTGTCATACCAGACTTATTAAAGTGATCGAGCGCATAGCGATTTGAATCTTCAATGTCTTTTTCAGTTTGGAAACAAGAGTTTGTGTAGAACAATGCTTGTCTCGATAGGAGATGTTCGCCGTCTTTGATGACCAGGTCGTATTCGCCCTCTATGTTTCTAGCGGGACTGGCTATCAGCAATGCATAGCTCTTCTTTTGCAAAACCTTGACTTGATAGCCATCGATTGTAATCTGTATTGAATGTTTATCGAGATTCTCACCTTGGATTGCAATGCAACCACCTGCCAGCGGACACACTGCCGGCACCACAGAGAGAATGGTAGATTTGTCGGGTAGATCCTCGTAGGCAGGTCGATTGTAACCACCGCCGCTGCTGCTGTTATTAGATCCTGTTCTACGATGTCCATTGGGTGTGTTTGATTCGCCAAGATTAAAGACACTCGAGAAGAAAGTCGACAGACGACTGCTACTGCCGTTGCTGCCACCAGGCGATATTCCAGTGGAGCCTGGACTCTGTGAGATAGGTGAAGTGCTATCGCCAGTACTACTGGAAGTTGTGTTTTTAAGTGTATTTACAGGTGATTTGATTGTAGTAGGACTGGAGCCAGGTGGAATCTTCATCTTTGATGCCAACTCTGTAGAGTAGAGTTTGAAATCTGGTAGCACTGCATTCAAGTGTGTCAGGAATGCATGATGTACATGTAAGATTACTTGACTCTGTTTTTGTGTTGGCATTTTCAATTCCTTTAATTTAGCAACTCCCGTTTTCAATTCATTTATCATAATAGATATAGAATTCTCTAATTCTTTTGCTCTCTAAATTTTATTTGAAACAAGTAAATGTACAAATTAAATATTAATATTAATATTACAAACTAACCAACATAGTTGAATTTTAAACTAAACTATTTTACTTACCTTAATTTGAGGTGAGCCTGAATCAGTTATTGTATTAACAAGCTGTTTATAGTTTGTAATGCTTCGCCGTAGATCTAACGTATTCAAATGCATCTTCTCATAAAACTCTACAAAGACACTGGTTGAACCTTTCTCTCTCAGTGCTTGATGTTCTTTTCTCTGTAAAACAACATTTAATGTCTTGAAGCATAATGTACATACATTTACATCTGTTTAAATTGTTTTAAAAATTAATAATAAACTTTTGTTAAATATTTGTTTTGATTTGATTTGATTAATTTTGTTAACAACATACTTTGAATAGGTTTACCATTGTTATTTTGATATTTAATTTTATCGAAACTGTTGATTGGCATTGGATTGTTGTTACAGTTGGAGCAAACAAAGAAACCACATACCAGACATTTCTGTTTCTTTGAGAAGATCTTTCCAAAGAGAGTTCCGCATACACAACAGTTTCTGACTAGTTTATCTTCGATATCGACATTCGACAGCAGTGTCGATACATTAAGATTGATCTGCTTGAACTTCAACACCAGATTATCTAGATCCTGATTGATACGCGAGATATACTTTTTCCTTAGATTCCTAAACTCCAATGTTCTATCATTGGTAACAACAATCATTGAATCTAAATCTTTTCGCTCCACATGATTACTTGTTATTATAGTATCACTTTGCATTCTATACTAAGTGTTTTTTGTTTATAATTATAACAACTACTGCTACTACTATATTCTTTTTTTCCTCTTTCCTCTTTCTTCTTTCTTCTTTTTATTAATATTTACAAATATGTATATGTTTAAATTATATATCTTTTTTATTTTTTTGTATTGTTTTAAATTATAAATCAAAAATTATCTTTAATTTTAATAAAATAAAATAAAGCAAGAAGTAAAAAATTTTGTGCGAATCGGGGGTAATATAATTGTTCTACCATTACATAAAAAATACAATAAAATTTATCCTTAAAAAGAGAGAGTTTTTAATTAATTACTGTTTTTAGAAATTTTTTAACTTTATTTTTCAATTTTTGTAAATTTCCTCCGACTTCTTTGGAAGTTTACTTAAGTAAAATAATAATAAAAGAATTAAAATATTATTTGTTAAAAAAAATTAAAAAATAAAAAGAAAATAATAATTTGAAAATCTTTATTAGAATTAAAATTACTTATAAAAATTCTCAAAAGTAATATTGGCACATTACCCGCTCATAGGTAATAATCTTTAAAATTGAAAAAATAGATAAAATATAGATGCGAAAAAATATATTTAACAATATTTAAACAACCAGAGAGTTAATATGTATCTATTTAAGTTTATCTAAACTATTCAAATGTTGCTGATTGTTGTTGTTCACAACCATTACAGTTTATATGTAGTTTAAAAAAACAGATGGTGTTTGTATGTTTTGGTTAATTGAAAAACAAAAAAAAATACAGTATCACCAATTTTAGATCAAAGTGTGTAAACATCAAATTCGAATTCCAAATATTTTTATTTATTATGTATATTATTTATAAGTTTTGCTTTTCATGGTAATATATAATTAGAGAAGGGGTTTACCATATACTCCTACTCAATCGATTATTTTATTTGATTTAGTTCTTGGTAAAAGGGGAATCAATATGATAAGTTCACTTTAGAAAGAGCATAAAAAATATTTATTTGTTTTATTAAATGTTATTATTATTTAAAAAATAAAAACAAATATATTAAACAAAATGAATCCTAAAGAACCATTAACAATCCTATTAATCTTATTAATAAACTCTGTTATTTTGTTAATATTAAATATAGTTGCAATTGCAACAGATTGGTATTATATTAAAGATGAAGCTATTCTGGCTTACTATAGTCCTTCAGGAATAATACCAGCTACATTTATTTCATATCATTACAGCTTATATGGTGTCAGAAAAGATATTGTAAGAATTTATTTATTAATTAAAACAAAAAAAATTACCTACTTATTAATTACCTTTTGTTTATTAGGAGTCTCCTGAATATACAATAAATACTGAATATAGTAAATACACTGATTTTAATAACCGTCCACCATATATTCAACATTTTATGGCAATTGGAGTATTTCAATACTTTTCACTTTTCTTTGTAGTTGCCCTCATCGGATCACTTGTCTTATCACATAAAGCTCCGAAATCTTTGGCACCATCAGTCTCTGTAATTTGTATGGTATTAATAACATCATTCCAAATAATTTCATTCTTCTTAGAAGTTAGTCTACCAATAGCTTTTCGAAAAGAAAATAATTGTTTCTTATATTGGTGCAGTAAACTTGCTAGTACTGATGAAAGATCCCAATGGGGACCTAGAGCTGGATTCTTTGCCTGTGTTGTTCTTTTATTCTTTTGTATAATCGGTGTCATTCTTGTATCAAAAAGATATAAACAGTGAAAGGAAATGAAAGAGAAACCACCTGTCATACCAATGGTAAACATTCCACAAGTTAACTACCAGCCATGTGAACCAATCCAACCACCATTGTTGTTCCCTGCAGATTTGGATTTGGATCCAAGAGCTTTGTATGTAGTGGTACCTATTACATCACCTGTAGTTGGCTCCAATGGTGATGTTACTCAATATATTCAACAAAATATATTCCAAAAATATGATCCATCAAACCCAGATAGACAGGTAGTTTTAACAGGTGCTCAACAAACTCCCCCCTCTGGCCTAATAATACCAACAAATATTGAAATTAATCCAAAACTTTGGTATCAAATGGCACAAAATCAAATTCCAGTAATTGATCCAAGTGGTATTCCAACTCACTTTGTAACTCAATTTGTTTTACAAGTGACCAATGTACCATCTAAATAATAAAAAGAAAATAAAAAAAATAAAACTAAAAATATTAGAAATCCTTTAAATCTAAACTTCTGGATTCAGAGACTTTAATTTTATATCTTCATTTTTAACAACAATATTCTTTTTAAGATGATCATTATCTATTTTCTTTGTGTCATCATGAGAATTGATATTTAATTTGGTTGTAGAACTGGTTTTGGAGGTTGTTGAATCCATTGCATTGAAACTAAGGAATGCTACACAGTATAATAACAAAGTGACTCTGCTAAAATATAACCATACTACGTTCTGAGTATCACTATTTGGTGTCCAAAATGTCAATATCAACAAGGTTATAGCGAATAGGGCACCTGTGAACACAATTGAAGCTCCATAATGCATAACTTTGTTTATTGAATTATTAATGTTTGGGGCTGGACTATGAGCTGATTGAATAGTAGGTGACTCTTTTTTGATTTGTCTTGACCTCATATATAGTAGAACTAATAGGTATAGATAAGATATACTTGATGTTATACCATATATAACCATCAACAAATTAGTTGCAACATAGGGCCACCACAATGCAAATCCGATAAATAATAATAAAAATAATAATACATTAATTGCAATTAATAACCAACGTAAAATTCGTACTACTTTTAAATGTATGGATTCTTTTGGTAGAATTATAATTAAAGCTCTACACCAATATAATTGAATCCAATTGAATGAACTATAAATAATTGTACCTCCTAATTATTGTATTTTTAAAAACAAGCTATTTAATAAAAGAATTTTAAACATTTCATAATGGTTTGCTCTTACCAAATATAAGTAGGATAGCAAGTGAATAAACTTCTCTTACTTCAATAATTAACATTAAATGTCTTATTGTTATCATTGAATTTCCAATTATTTGAATAAAATATGAAATAAATAGAGTTTTTGAATTTCTATGTGAAACAGATCTATATACAGAGCCTACTGTGGCAAATAAAAAGAAGAAAAAGAAAAGATAGGCAAAAGATTTACAACCATAATAACTACAATCATATCCGAATGGTACTGTCGGGTCACAATAGCAATTTTTAGTTGACAAAGAAGAAGAAGAGGATGAAGTAATATTGTTTGACATAATACAATGATTAAACTTTTATAAATACAATAATAATAATACCAACTAATAGAGTTAAGATAAACTTAAATAAACCATTTCTACAAGATAAAACTTTTTGATAGGAGGTTAAGAAACTTTGAGATCATTAATGATTGAGTTCTATAAAATAGAGATAATTGGATTCCTTTCAAAGTAAAAAAAAACAAGTAAAATAAAAAAAAAAGGTTAGACTTCAAGAAGAATGGAATAGAGGATAAAAGAACAAAGGGTGTGACACGTGAGATTTATAAGATCTTTGATATCTTCAGACAAGCGTGTGATTTTGTTTTTTACTTATTTTTAGAAAAACTTTTTTTCTTTACCACTCTGACTATGATCACAGTTTATTAAAATTTATTTTAACCATCTATTAGTCTATTTTTAGTCGAAGTATCCAAATAACTTAGATTATACTTTTGAAAATTCCCAAAAAAAGTAAAGAAAGAAAAAAAAGATAGATAATTAATTTCTTTGATTAATTTTCAAATAATAACGACAATGTTGTTTTTGTTTTTGTTTTGAAATATATATAAAGTTTTATTTTATTCAATGAACTAACTCTTCGTCGGACTCTACCTTTTTATTTTTTGAAAAGAGTCTTTTAATGGAGTTCTTTGCTCTTATGAACAAATTCTTGATATCATTCAGTGAATAGAATCCGCCAAACATCAGACAGATGAAAGCGACTGGAATGGCAGCGAGGAAATCGACCAAGTAGTGATAACGTAGGTACATTGTTGCAATGGTAATTAAAAATGCAGCAAATGCAGAGATATATCCGTAGAGTGGTACAATCTTGTAGGATGCGAATGCTACTGCCCAACTGGTGGCGATGTGACCACTGGGGAAAGAACCAAAGCTACCCTTGGCTGCGCTCTCGATCTTGTTTCTGATGAATCCAGCCAAACCGAATCCATTCAAAGCGTTGGTGTATTTATCGTTGATGAATACTCTTGGACTTTCAGCTGGGAAAATCAAATTGATCGAAAATACAACGAAATATGTGCTGATCCATGAACAAATGAACATCTTTAACAATTGATCCCAAATTGGCATTTCTTTATTCTTCTCTGGATCCTTGGACAAATACGATTGCCACAACTTGAAAAGAACATAAACCTCCATGAAATATCCCCAGATATAATAACTAATATATGAAAGTTGGAAGATCTCTGTTGAGAGCTTTCCTACAAATGAATCTGGACCAATGGATGAACTCTTATCTATGAAAAGACCTAATTGTCCAAAAGGGAATAACCAACCTAAAATTGAACTATTTGATGTAAAAATATTATAAGTAAAATTGTTTGAGCTGAATAATAATTAGATTGTAAATACGACTTACCTATCTCCATATAATAATTGAGCATCCCATGTTGCACTAGATCTACCAGTTCCCAAAACAACTTTACCAGTTGCTTCAAAAAAGGAAGGAATTGTTAAACCAAGGCCAACCGCGCAGAATGTCATTGAAATTAAATAGGCTTTGTTGGTTTTTGCCAGACAAAGGAATGTATATGAAATAAATATTAATATCGATACAAGAAAAGCAAATACAATTTTCTAAAAGTCATGATAATAATATTTTAATAATAATAATGTTAATATAAATTGTTTGTTTGTTTAGCGTAAAATATTTTGTTTTTATTTTGAAGAAACAAATTCAAAATCATTTGATTACTTACCCATGGAAGAACTAAAAATGAATAAATGATAGAAAAAATACAGACAACCACTACCTGTATTGTAAAAGTTGTATCTGAGTATATTGGTGAATAGGGATATATAGTAGAGTCAAAAGGTTTTTGTATTGTTTTTGCGTGGAGCTTTCTTCTGGTCGTAGATCAGAGGGAAGATATGAAATGTCAATCTTGAATTCTTTTTCGGCTGCAATGTCTTCGTCGCTTTGCTCGCTGAATGAATAGTGTGGATATTCGCTTGACTGGAACGAACGGTTGTCCATCAATGTTGGTTCATTGGGTAGATCTTTCTTATACTTGAGATAAGTGAGAATATTCAGCAATGACAACTTTGGAACACCATCGTCCTTGAGCGGTGTGATTGAATCTTCAAGTGTGTTTGGCTCCTGCTGTTTCAAATAGAAATACTTGAAATCTCCAGCAGTCTGTGATTGTAATTCGATTGGTTGTGGAACTCCCATCTTTTTTTCATTGAAAAACCTTCTATTGTAATACTAAATTTATACAACTGACTGACTGACTATATAAATATATATAAATAAATATAAAATAAATAAATATAAAAAAATCTATAGTGATTTACTGGTTATACTACTATATTGATATAATAAAAACAATCACTTTTACTCCACTATTACTATAAAATATATATCGAGAATTTATCTATTTATCTTTCTTTTGACCACTGTTGTCGTTGCTATTATTGTTATTGTTGCTTATTACTAGAATTAATTAATCAAATTTTCATATTAGCAATCATTGTAAAAAGAACAAAAAAACCAACAACTAACTAAAAAAGGTCAAAAGTTTTTTATAAAAAAAATTACTTTTTGTGTTTTTAGATATACTATTATTATTATATTATTACTTGAAACCTTAATATTAAAACTGTAAAATTTCAATATTATTGATAAATTTCAATTGGTATTATTCTATTATTATTATTATTATTTAAACTATTATAGATTGGATCTAATAAAGTAAAAACACAATGATATTTTATAAAATAATAATATTTTAAAAAAAAATAAATAAAACAAGTTTAACAACGTTTGGTTTGTTGAAGGCTGGCTTATTCGTTTTGGTAATGTCCAATATGCCCACAACACAACAACAAACAACAAATAAAAAATTGTTTAAAAAAAAACAAAAAACAACAAACTAGATAATGATAATTGACAAGAAAGTGAAATATTATTGTTTTTAGAGGTGTTAAATTAAAAACATTAACAAAAATAGGTAACATATACAGCAAATATATATTTATATTAATTTGCTTACTAATTTTTTTATTGTTGTTGTCATTGTTTGACCCTGCTGCTTCTTTATAATAAAGATGTTGTTTTTGTTTTTTTTTTTTTTAAAAAAATAAAAATAAAAAAGAATTTAATAGTATATTTGCTACTTTCTTCACTATCTATATATCCAGTCGTAGCTACTATCTGTAAAGACTTATAACAATACACAAAATAATAAAAAAACACAGACAAAAACGTATTTCATTGTGTGTGTGTGGGTGTGGGTGAGCGATGATTTATATTTTTTGTTTGTTGATGAAAGACAGAGTTTTGATAGTATATAAATCCACTATTGGAGGGGTATTTGTTTGTTTTGTGGTAAATAATATTGGTTGACACTATAGGTAGGTTTTGTCTGTTGATAAAACTGTTGTGTGTTAAAGAAATGCGGTGGTGTGATAATAGCGATTCATACAACATTTTTTTATCTTTTTGGTAACCAGGAAATAATTAATTATATAACTAAATAAATAACATAATTATAATATCAAAACAAAATAAAAATAAAAAGAATAAAAAGACGATATATATTTACTTTTTTTTTTTTAATAAAAAAAAATTGAGATTTTACTACTTTACTATTGATATTAATACTATTGTTATAATTTAAAGATATATATTTATATGTACAAATAAATAAAATAGTTTTATGAAAAAAAAAATTAAAATTAAAGTAAATTAAAATGAGTAGTTGCAAAGATGGCTGGGGTTATAATTATTTTTGTGTAAATTGACTGAAATTTAAGGTTTTGCATTGCACCAAATTTTTTTTAAAAATCCAAAAAAAATAAAGTAATATATGTCTTGACTTATCGAGACAAATACTTTTTTTTTTTTTTTCATTGACAGCAACATTAATGTGTTGAAGTTGTCGTTGCTTAAAGTGTTTTTCACCATAACAATGTCAAACAAACACAATGGCCAACCATTTTTAAAAAAACTATTATTTATTTTTTTGTTATTGTCATATTTTATGACATCTAAGCAAAAACTATTTATTTTTTTTTTGTAGTGGTGGTATGTCATTCATATTTGACCCATTGTTGTACGAAAAAACAAAGTTTTGGTAGATCTATGAACTCTGCAATCTAACACCGACCAACAACCATATATTTTTAAACTTTTGACCTTTAACTAAAATATTGATGTTCCAACACCTCTAATTAGATAATAATTGGATAATTACTTACATTTAAACAATTATTATTTGATAAAGTCTTTTACTATCTAATGACGTTCTCTGAAACTGAATGAACTAAACTGTTTAAAGATCTTAAATAGAATAGTGTTGAAAATTGATTGTTTTTTGTAATGTTATAAATGACTGTAATACTAAAAGAATGTAATATTTTAAGAAAATATTGTTATTTTTTTTTAATGTAGCAATTACTAAATTAATTAATTAATTATCAGTGAATGAAGGTATAAAAAATAAAGTAGTAGTATAACTTTTTTAAAAGAAAACAAAAACAAATATGTAATTTGTTTGATTGCTTGGTGACCAAAACAAAAACAGAATTACAGGATTTAGATGTGTTTTTGAAGCTTCAAAAACTGATTCTTAAACATCCACTTTCAAATAAAAAAAATAAATAGGTGGGGTGCACAACTTTATTGACAATCCAATTTAAATTAAAAAAAAAAAAAAAAAATGAAAAAAATGATAGAACGCTTCACCAACACTCTCACTCACACGCGCTACCTAATGTCATTTACATTACGTTTTTTTTTTTTTTTTGCAATTACATAGTTTTAGTTATTTTGGATTTTTCGTGATAAAGTGTCATCCACAAAGTTTGGGAGCCCAGTGAAATGCGCCCAAATTTCGAAATTAAAGCACATTACAGATTTGTTTTTAAAAAAAATTAAAATCAACACATTTTTTTGGTTTTTAAAATTGTTCACCTTAAAAACACCATCTGTCGTCAAGTCCACCAACCTAACTTTTTTAATCTATAAAGTTGTTTGTTGGTTAAGTGTCGACAAGATGATGATAGTGACCACAATAATTGGATTGTTTTATTTTTTTTATTTTATTTTTTTTCCAAATGCTCTCAAAACATGCATTTTTTTTGCAATCATACAAGGATAAATCGCGAAACAAGTTTTTACGCAATAATAGAAGAAGTTTTTTTGGGTGGAGTAAATAAAGTTGATTTTTGTCAAACACCATATTAATGTCGAATGATGCTCAATGTTGTTATTTAATTAAAAAAAAAAACAATAAATAAAAAAATCACTAAAAATGCCAATTTGATGTTGCTTTTGATAAGAATTGATGGTGTTCAGTTCAATAAAAGGATATTATCAGTCATCAAAAAAAAAAAAGGGGGTTGAACAAATCGGTTTTACTCATATAACCACACAATCATTGTCATAAAGTGGAATTAATTATAATAAATTAAATTATGCTGAAAAATGAAATGATGATCATGAAATGCAATGATAAATGATGAAATATATATCTTTAGATAAATTGGCGTCTCTTATTGATATTCTATAAAAGGCTGTTGTCTTGATGACATCTGACAACAACAACAATAGTTAACTTCACCAATAAAGTGTCTTTTGCTAAATTTAATAAAGTTCATGTTCAAGATTTAAAACTATTCAAGTTGATTTTTTTAAAATATTAATTTAAAAGTTGTAACCCTCAAAATAAATAGATCTTTCACTTCTTGTGTACTATTTTAATTAATAGCTTAATAATTATTACTACTACTTCAGTAGTAATTAGTTTTTTTAAGTTATAGGTTTTTATTCTATTGATTTTTGAACAAAACAAACATTAATGTTTACTTTAAAAATTAATATTATTTCTGATTAACATGGGAACACGAATCAGTGTTGACAATAAAAAGTGAAAGAAATCTCCAAACCCAGTAGTTTTAATATAAAAAAACTTAATTAATTAAAATTCTTTTGTTCTCAAGAACTTGAAATCCCAAAGTTTAAATATAAAAACGATCTTTCAAAAAAAAAAAAAAAAGAAAAAAAAAGAATAAAAAAATTAAATTAAAGAGATTGTAATAAAATCTAAACATCGATATATATTTTGATACATTTTTTAAATACTACTTCATAATAATATTATTCAAAACATACACCCTACAAAAATAAATAGTTTGTTTTTTTTTTTTTTTCTCAGAGTTAGTTAATTATTATTTTTTATATTTAGTCAGTATTAAATCATATATTTAGTTATATTTTATAAATGGATGAGATAGTCCAGTCAAATACTGTTGTAACAACAAACAACGAAGAGAATGATGGTGCTACAACTATTACTACCACTACTGTGACATCTTCATCTGTCAGTGACTCTCAGAGTAACAACAATGGTAGTGACAACACCAACCAAGTAGTTAAATCTATTTCTGTAATAGAGGAAACAAGATCAAATGTTGTTGATAATCTTAATCAACAACTTGTTATAGATAGTAGTAGTAGCAGTGGTGATACTAGTAGTAATATAGTGGTGGTTAATAATGATAAAGTAGAGGAAAAGATCTATCATAAAGAAGAGGAGATAATGTATAATAATAATAATAACAATAATGATAGTAATATGGAGATTGGTAATAATATAAACTTGGGTATACCACTTGAGATTGGACCAATCATTATGGAGACAACCGTAGAGGAAAAGAAAAAAGGTGATACTGTAGTCACCAATACAACAACAACAACTGCAGAGCACACCGCAAACGGCACAGTCATCAAACAGAAAGAACAGACCTCTTGGTTTTCATCAATTTCAAACTCTGTCAAGGGTTTCAACACAAAGATAAAACAACTATTCATTTCACCTGAAACGTATGTTAAATATTTAATATCATAATATATTACACCTTTTACCTTAGTACTAATAACCAATTTATATCTATATACATACACATATGTTATGAAATAAAGTGAAGAGGCATTGGGACATATAAATACATTGTTTACAACATTCTTCAAAGATGTAAAATATTCAAAGTTTGAAATGTTAACTGGATTATTATTGTTGGACAGTAAGTTAATCTTTAAACTTTAAGTTTGAATATAAACATATACTGTTATGTGTTGTTTTGCTAATCATCTTCATGAATGAACGAACGAATGAATAGGTTATTATAAAAATGCACATATACCATCTGGAGAGATGCAGGAAGATAAGACATTCATTAGATCAGCACAACACTATATGAAGTTTGCAGCGGCAAGTCTTGGATCGAAATATGTATATTGCTATATGATGAAGAAGAATGTAGGCGATTTCATTCAGGGTGTGACAGGAACAGATAATATCAATATTAAAGTGTTGTGTGAGTACACCGGTGTCTCGAAAGAGGATGTCATTTCCTACCGATTCACCAGTACCAACTTTGATCCGGCACACTTTATCTCTGTCGACCACAGCACAGAATCAATAGTAATGTCCATCCGTGGAACATTCCATGCCCGCGATGTACTCACCGACTTGGTTGCCACCAACACCCCATTCCTCGATGGTTACGCACACACCGGTATACTTCGATCCGCTCAGAACAAGTTCAATGAACTATCACCATTATTACTTGAGCAATTAAAAGTAAGATTCAAATCAATCAATCAATCAATCAATCTCTTAGTACTATCAAAACTGATTAACTAACAACAACACAACAAATTACAATAGAAACATAAAGGATATAAACTTATTGTTACAGGACATAGTTTGGGTGCTGGAACAGCAGCATTGTTCACACTGTTGTTCAATTCAAAGTATCCAGAGATTCCTATTCACTGTTATGCATTCGCACCACCCTGTGTTACGTCATTGGAGATTGCACTCTCAAAGAACTGTAGTAATTTAATCACTAGTTTTGTACTAAATAACGATATCATTCCAAGACTGAGTTATCAATCGTTGGAGCATCTGAAGCAATTGGTTTGTTCGATTCTCGAGAACAACTCGAGTAGAGTATTCCAAATTCTTACCGCCGGAAATGCACTCGGCGAAGATCTAACAAACAAAATATCAAACTTTTTTAATGTATGTAATAATAATATTATCAATTAACACGATTAATCATTAGTGAATGAATATACTTACTTAATTACTTGTGATCTCATTAATAATATCAAATATATATATAGTTGACAAGAGAAGTTAAAATTGATTTTAAGAATAAGTTTTCGTTGAGTGAAACGACAATGTTACCACCAGGTGACATCTATAGAATCTACAAGATCACATCATTCGATAAAAACTATATTATGGAACGATCAAATCCATCTCTCTTTGGCGAAATCATTATATCTGGTAGTTTGTTGACCGATCATCTCCCAGACAACTATGAGAATTCACTCACCTCCTGTTTACAACTTTTAAATGATTTAACACCAGAGTCTGATGCTCGTATTACCGATGAATTTATATTAATAGATAATTATGAACAAAATAATATTAACAATAGTAATAACAACAACAACAACAACAATAGAAATAGTAATAGTAACAACAACAATCATAGATATAATAATAATTTTGAAAGTATAAATAATATTAATAATAATAGTAATAATGATGATGATGGTGGTGAATATTCATATAATAAGCTGAAGTTAGAAATTGATGAATAAATAAACAGCGCTCTATGAAAATGTTATTGTTAATTTAAGATTTTTATTTTATTTTATTTTTATTTTATTTCTATTTATATCTTTTTAATTAATAAATAGATACGTGCATCCAATTCTAAACCTGGGAGATAACGTGGATCACCTTGTAACAACATGAGAAGACCACCAAACGAAGCGAAAATCGAAACTTTAGAGGAGGAGTTATCCTTTTGATATTTAAAAATCTTGCCAAACATAACATAGTCAAACTTGTCTGCCAACGATGGTTTATTGCTGTCGAAACTGATATCCATTGTACCGTCCAGGCTAAGTGATGATGCCAACACCAATTTAAATTTCTCGTGTTCCATCGGATAGATATGAGTTGCTATATCGATATGTAAATCCATTTCATAACTCTCTCCATAACAGATGAATCTAGAAACTAAAATGATAATATAATATTATATTTGTTTGTTTGTTAGTATATTGAACTAATTCTATCTTTTATTATTTCAAATCGCAAAACTATTAGATTATTAAAGATATGTGTGTTTTGTGTGTGTGTATTTGATGAATGTTTTTTGAAACCTATCAAATTTAAATTGATCTTTCAATCTTGTTGACATCAATCTAATAATCTATACAATAAATTCCTATCAATCTTTATATTCTAATATGAAATGAATGGAAACATTCTTTCAATAGTAAATCTTCCGAATCAATCAATTGTCTTTATATTCATTGATTAGAAGAACTTGGTTGGCTAACCAATAGTTGATTGGTTGATGACTAGTCTTAAAGCTGTTAATGTTGATAGTGATGTTTGTTTGTTTGTTGGTGTTTATTTAGAAAAGATAATCTACCTCTATCGAATTTCTTTCCATCTGGATCGATTTCTTTGACTTCAAAAGTATCTTCAAATAGAATTGCTGACATTTTGATATATATATATAGATTATATTAAAAAAAATAAAGAAAAAAAAAGGATAATTATTAGTTTTATTACAACAACTTAATAACTATGATTTAATTTCGTCGTTATTTTTTTTTATTTAAAATTTTAAAAAAAAAATACAAAGAAATGAAAAAAAAATTACAAAAAAAAATAAAGAAAAAAATTTTTGTTATTACAATTTATAATGGCGAATCATTCGACAATGAATGAATGCTATTAACAGATATCAAATGATTCATTATGATATATTTTGAGATTGTATTAGACTATTTGTTTTTGTTTTGTTTTTAAAAGTATGTTAAATTAAAGTTTATTATAATAACAAAGTGATGTTTGTTGAGCTTTTATTGGTGGTGATGTGATGATGATTGATTTTAGTTTGAGTTGTTTTGTTTTAGGTTGAGCTAATTGAACATAGAATTTCTTTTCTTTATTTTCATTTCTTTTATCTTTTTTTTTTTTTTACTTTTTGGTTGTTGTTTTTATTTTGATTGTCATAAGTCGTCGTTATGTTTTTTATATATTTAAAAGTATTCACCCTTGAAACCTACTTCGATACCTTGATTCTCGGCATCGACGTATGCACTGGATGGATTGTGTAAACCTAAGTCTTGGTGATGACTTTGAGAGTATTTGTGATATTGTGCAGCTTGATTGTGAATATCGATCATCTCCTCATCTGTTAATTTACGAACAAACTTGGCTGGTCTACCTGCCCACAACTAAATATGAACAAATTAAATTAAAAATGCAAAGCAAATAGTTAGTTATTTACTTAATAACACCACCATCACCATCACCACCAATATCATTATTCAACTTACCTCACCAGTTGGTACTCTAGCACCCTTTGGCAACAATGAGTTTGCACCCAAAATAGAGTTTGTCTCTACGTATGATCCTGCTTCCAAAACAGATCCCATACCGATCAAACAGTTCTCTTCAACAGTGCAAGCTTCGAGTACACAGTTGTGACCTAATAAATTTATTATTTGTTAACAAAAACTATAGAATAATAATGTTATATTATATTTTAAAAACAAACATACCAATTGTACAATAATGACCAATGATAGTTGAACCGTCGTGATCCAATGATAATGGTCTGGCAGCTTCTCTTATGACAGTACCATCTTGAATATTGGTAAAGTTTCCAATATGAATTAAGTTTACATCGGCTAAATTAAAAATAAAATAAAAAAAGGTTAGTAGTTAATTTGTTAAGCTACTATCGCAGTAAATTTGATTGATTATATCTATACCTTTAATCACAGAGTTGTACCATACAGAGGAACCATAACAAAGAACAACGTTACCAATGACACTAGCAGATGGTGCAACAAAAGTACCAAGTGGAGTTCTTGGGTACAATCCAAAAACTGTTGGTAATGCTATACTGTGCTTATTATAAAATGGCATTAAAGTTTGATGTTTATTATCTATTTTAAAAAAAAAAGTATTAGTATTATTATTATTATTAATAATATAGTCATAGCAGCATAGTCATTCATTTAATTATCATATCATTGATTATAGATATATGATATAGTAATGTAATGAATGTATGAGTATGCATTTATTCTATACAACAACAACAACAACAGCAACAACATACATTTATCTAAATATTTCTCGACTTGATTTTCGTTTTCACTGTATTTCTTTAACTCTGAGATGTCGTAGTGTTGTTGATTGTCTTTAGAGTTGTAGTAGGTACAGAAGTTACGACGATTACTAACGGTCGATGATCTGCTGACCATCAAGATCTCTCTGTTCTTATTCAAAAATTGCTTGATCATTTTTGCTTGTGTGATGTAGTAATATACGAATGTCTAACAATGATTATGATAATTCCTCTTATCGATTTTTTTGATCTGAAACAGAAATGTGTGATTTTCTTGTTGGTTTCTAGATATATCTCTTCTTTGCACTGTTTTATCCTGTTACTGTGATAATACGGTTTAGTCTATCTACCAAAAATGCTAATATTAATGATTACTACAAGTAATTTATTAATATTAATTAATAAAAAAAAGAAAATAAATAAATATAAAGCTAAATCGAGTGTAGATAATGATCAATCATAAATTTTATCTATTCAGAGTGATTGTGTGTGTTGAGCCACCAAAAATTTTTTTTCAATCATCTGAACTACGAAAAATCAAAAAAAAAAAAAAAAAGCAATTAAAAAAAAAAATTGTTTGATCAAAATTATTTCTCAAAGAACCTGATATTGCATTAAAATTACAAGCATTTTGCAACATTATTGACACAATATGTCATTCAAAATAAAGTTTCATATGTCAACAGATAAAAAATATTAGGAACCCTAACATAACATAATTAGTTTATTAACTAGATTATAGTTTATTTATTGTTTTGTATAAAATAAATAAATAATTCAAAATAAATTAATTTATAATATTATAAAATTAAAAGACAGAATAATATATGTGATATTTTTTTATTTAAATCGTATTTGTGTGAAATCAAATCACCCAAAAATAGAATAAAAATGTGTGGTTTTATCATTTTTTTTTAGTTTACAGAATAGATATGAAAAAAATGATAATTATTGGGTAATATAAATATTTTACTATTAGTACAAACAACAGCAGGACAATGATACAATTTAATTAATACAAAAAAAAAAGCAAACAAAAACGGTCATTTTATTTTTGGTTTATTGAGTAACATGGGATACAGTTTTATTAAAATTTTTTTATGAATGCAAATCCGAATATTAATACATAAATAACGAACGATACCATCTTGATATCACTCCATTTATTAATTTGTATTATTAAAGTTGTTAATTCGATTAAATAATTTCGTATCTGAAACTTAAATTGGTTGTCGATTTAAAAAATTATATTTATAGATACTACCTATTATGTATTGAAAAATAAAATCGAAAGATTATTGTGTATTATACTAAAAAAACTGAATAAATAAATACGTTTGACTAATCCGAAATTAAATAAATGGTCAACCGATAATCTGATTTCAATTTCAAAATTAAAGATCACAAATTATTAAATATTGTCAACAACATAAAGTAATATTATTATTTTTATTATTTTCCAAATAAGAAACTATATAACAAAATAAATATTATATATAAATTATTTAATTAAGAAAAAGAACAAAAGAAAAAAAAAAAAAGTTATAATAACTATTAAAGAAAAAAAAAATAATAATCAAAAAAAATGTTAATTGGTACAATAGAAATCTAAATTCTAAAGCTATACTACTACTATTACTCTCTATCCTTGCTTTTATTCAATGAAAACTGTTCTATCTTACTAACACTGGTTTTAAATTTACTTTTCTTTTTTTTGTGTAGATTCCATCAAAAAATTAAGTTTGAAATCATCGACCTTAAATAATAGCAATAATGTAAAAGCTGTATCAATAAATAATATGACAATTCAAACTATAACAATTGTTGCTGCAACTCAACAACCTTTTACATCTCCCTTTTGGTGTTTCTGGTAAATTATAATCTAAAAAAAAATAAAATAAAATAAATTAAAAATTTTAAAATAATCAGACGTCTATAGAACTAGGAATAGTTACAATAATGGTATTCCTATTATTTTGATTCTTGGAACATAAAATGATTAATAACTAAAAATCTTGAACATTTATTCGTTCTTATTATTTATAGTGAATAACTAAAAATTAATCATTCGTTCTTAGTTCTCATACTAAAATCATAAAAATAAAGAATTTGAAGATCGGACACCGCAAAACATAGAATTTTCTCAAGAGAAAAAAACAAAAATCTAATCTTTACAAAAATTCGAATAATAGTGTAAAAGTGATTTATTCTCTTGAAACAGAAAAAAAAGTTAATTTTGTGCTTTCATTTTTTTTTAAACATTAATACATATCTTTTTTTAGGTTTGTAAATAGTTTTTTTCTCTCGTGTGGCTACCATGGTCCAAAAAAGAGAGGTTGGAAAGTTTTTTGATTTTTTTGATTTTGATTTTTTTTTGTCATCTAGATTTGTCAAACGGAGAAAATAAAAATTGTTTACATAAAGCTCATCATCTATTATCAATAAATATATTTTTATATCTAAGTAGATAAATATATTAGCAGAAAAAACAAAACCGAAATGAGATTTCCAAGATTATCTTGTGATTTCGCTGTTTTGTTGGTTGTTTTCGTAATTTTTTCGGTGTCTTTGGGTGTAGTTGCTGTCACAAAAGAAATATCGGACCCAAATTTACCCGGTGCTCCTAATATTACTCCCACAATGTCGAGTCTGAGTGTTACACTTGCAACAACTACAAAGGTAACTTTTGTTTATGAATCAACTCCTCCCAGCACCTTAACAAAATACAACATCGTAGTGAATGGAGTATCCGTCACAAATGACTCGTGTGTAACTGGTAATAGCTGCACAGTGACTCCTTCAAGTCCTTCCTATAGTATTTCGGTATCGGCCACCAGCGATACCTCGACATCCACACCGTTATCAGTAACCGGAGTGCTTCCACCGGTGATTAGCGTCCCAACTCTTTCATTGTCAACAACACCAACATCAATCCTTGCAACCTATTCATCTACAGGTGGTTTTGGAGCAATTCTCTATACAATTAGTTTGGGATCATCTGTTATTCCATCGTGCAATGGAATCCAAGCGACCACTTGTAATATCACTGGATTGATGACACTCTCACTCTATACAGTCATAGTGTCCGCCAGTAATGATGGAACTATGAGAAATGCTGCTTCATCCACCAAGCTTTGGGATTATATTCAGAATCCATCTGTTTCCTTTTCCAACATTAGAACAAAATCGATGGTCGTTTCTTTTAGTGCCGGAGGAGGTAATCCGATATTGACCAGGTACTCAGTGGTTGTCAATCAAACGAATATAGATGCTATTTTCTATGCTTGCCAGGATATTACTGCAACTAATTGTACCATTCCCAATTTAATTGAAAATACACTCTACGCGGTAACTGTTTTGGCAACCAACAATGGTATTACGAGAAATGTTATTGCTTATGGTCAAACATATCCAACGATTTCACCATTGCAAGTGACTGCCATCATTCAGATTACAACAATGACAATTTCCTATCAAACACAGGGTGGTGTTCCAGGTGAAACAAAATATTCGGTTACTCTCAATGGTAACCCAGTTCAAGGATGTCAGCAAACAACAACAACTTCTTGTTCGCTCACAGGATTAGCTCCTGGAACCAACCAAAGTATCGGTGTATCCGCAATCAATGATGGAAGTACAACTACCGCAACTTCAATTTTTAAAACTTGCGACCGTCCAACAATGTCATTTCTTGATATTATATCACTGACTACCCAAACAGTTTCATTCACCTATTCTAGCGCAGGTGGTGTTCCAGGTTCAACAACCTATAGTATCACTGTCAACGGCAACTCCTTAGGCAACACTGGATGTGAAAAAGTATCCCAATGTACTGTATCGAATTTGGTACCTGGTTCCGTTGTTTCTGTACAAGTAATAGCCAACAACTATGGTTTTAACTCACCATCTTTGAGCGCTATTGGAACTCTTTATTCTTTAGTGAGTGTTCCAACTGCAACATTTGTGACTACAGCCAATTCAATCACAGCAACCTATTCCACAACAGGAGGAGTACCAAATCTAACAACTTATATCGTACGGAAAGATGGTTTGGCATTCTGCACTTCAGCAAGACAATGTATTATCTCAGGATTGAATGAGAACCAAGGTTATAACATTACAATCGAAGCAACCAACGATGGAACTACAACTTCCAAATCTTCGATTGTTTACGCTTACGCTCCACTTGCAAACCCAGTTATCAATGCAATTGTAAGAACTAAATCGGTGAACCTCACATACTCTGCATCAGGAGGAAATCCAGATCTTACCTTTTACACTGTCAGTATCAATGGAACTGTATCGGATACTTGCCAAAATACTCGTACCAAGTATTGCTTAATAAACGTGCTTCCAGATACCACTTCTGTTTTCATAGTTACTGCAACCAATAATGGATCTTCCACAAATTCGCAAAAATCAGTAATATCCTATAAATGTATGTATTTCAATATCAATATTTACTTATTTATTCATTAACTGACTCTATTTATTATTATTTTTTAGCAATCAATTCACCATCAATTCAAACATCCAATGTTGCAATGAATTCAGTTGTTGTACAATATTCAGTTTCTGATGGTGTTCCAGGTGAAACTCTATATAGTGTCAGTTTCAATGGTACTGCTTATCCAAGTTGTCAGAATATTCAAAGTAATTCATGTCAATTGGATAATCTCAATTCAGGTACCACCTATATTATCAAAGTGACCATGACCAACGATAATGATGTTCAAAGCACTGAAATTTCAGTAAACACTTTGGCATATCCAGATCTCTCAGTTCCTACGGTCACATACATCCAAGATAGAAATAATCTTGTTTTCAGTTTCAATAGCACTGGTGGTGCACCTAATCTATCAGTTTATGAGATCATTGTAAACGGAACAATCATTTGTTCAAATACAAATTATCAATGTGATTTATCGGTTTCATTGACAGAACCACAATTATATAATCTCGAAGTGACAGTCAGAAACAGTGGAAAATCAGCAACCAACAAACTTTCAATCACACTATACCCAAATCCAACATCAATACAAATATCAGCCGTAACAAATACCACAAGTGTCTATGTCGAATGGAGTCAAAGTTCAGGTGGAGAGCCAGATAAAACTATTTACAACGCATCAATCTCATATAATGGAATCGATTGGGTATCGAAATGCAGTGGTAAACAATTAAATTGCACTTTTGATAATTTGGCCTCGAGTACACCTTATCATTTCCAAGTTTTAGTGATCAACTCTTATTTCAAACCTATCCCAACACAAGCCAGTACAACAACTCAATCATTACCATCTACAAACTCAACTTGCGCAATGAACAGAGGTGAACCATCTTGTTCAAACAATGGAAATTGTTTATCAGGTGTTTGTTCTTGCAATCAAGGCTGGACTGGTATTTTCTGTGAGAAACAATATACTCACACCGAAGTAACTCCAAATCCAACGACACCATCATACGACACAGCCATTCAAGGAGTTACATATTCATTCTCACTCAACAAAATCACCGAAAAAGACAATGTTGGAACCACTGTCAAAGTATTTGATCTATCGACATTGAAATGGACAATGATATCCTCCACAAATATCACAGTTAATAATACGGCCACCGGAAAAGAAGTCAGAGAATTGAAATGGGTATATTCAGCAATCAATCAAGCAGGACTCGATGGTGCTGAAATTACGATTCGATTCTCACAATACTTAAAGTTGGATAATGACAGCAGTACAACATCATTCCCAGTGGAATTTGCAGGAAAAGACATTCCAGTTCAATTGGGATCAATGAAATATTATATGAGCATCAAGAATTGGAATTTCGCAAGCAAATTAAATTACTTGGAGATTGCAAGTGTCACCACTCGACCAAAGGATGCATCATCATGCAGTTCAACAGAGAATCTTTCACAAATTGATTTCTCCAAAGATACAGATTTCACAGTTTACACAGTTGGAGATGGTGCTGGAAATTATGTTGTTGGAAGACTTGTCAATCTCGTTTTGTTGGATACGATCCCAACATTAGTTTCACACAGTTATTCGTTGAACTCAAGCAATGGAGATGTAAATATCGTTTCAAACGTTCCATATTTCTCACAACAA
The DNA here is from genome assembly GCF_000004825.1 of Heterostelium album PN500. Classification (NCBI taxonomy): domain Eukaryota; phylum Evosea; class Eumycetozoa; order Acytosteliales; family Acytosteliaceae; genus Heterostelium; species Heterostelium album. Next base: position 991,887 of record NW_008805075.1, read on the forward strand.
GTCGATGTTGATCCAGAACTTGATATGCTCGTTTCACCAACTCGTTCAAATGATAGTTGCAAGAAAGACGATAACAAATGGAAGATTATTACTGGTGCTGTCGTTGGAAGTGTTGTATTTGCTTCCGTCGTTGTTGTCTCTGCAGTTTTATTGGCAAAGAAATTTAAATATCATAGAATCTTTAGAAAGATTTCACTTTTGAATAAATAATAAATAATTGTATAATAAGAAATAATATCAAATGAGATAATAAAAAAAAATGATTTTCAATACCTCTCTTTCTTCTTTTGGCATTTCGCTGAAATTTAAACAAGGTGATGTTTAAAATAATATCTTTTTTTTTTTGCGAAATTCTTCGATTAGAAAAAAAATACAAAAAAAAACCATAGCAACAAAAAAAAAAGGATTTTTTGATCAAAAAATCTAATTCTAAAAATTAGGGGTTTCTGATCTAAAAAAACCAACAAAAGTTTTAAAACAATTATCGTAAATCATATCTCATAAACCATTTATTTATATCTTTACAAGATATATTATTTGAAAATAAACAAAAATGAGACTTCCAAGTATTTATGGAAACTCCATAGATTTGTTGGTTGTTTTAGTAATTTTTTCATTATCCTTGGGTGTTATTGCTGCCTCAAAAGAATGGAATCCAAATATTGATTTTTTAATTGCCACGAGTGCCACTAGTGGTCCTGGTGGCGGTGGTTTGGCATCTGTCACCATGACAAGTCTAGATATTACAGTTACAACAACGCAGCAAGTAACTTTTACCTACAGTTCATCTCCTGCCAGCGCTGGAACTACAACCACATACTCAATCACAGTTAATGGCGCGGTCGTCTCAACACCTTCATGTGTTAGTGGAAATACGTGCACAGTGTCCCCAGAGCAATCCTTTACAATCACAGTGGCTGCTGTTAACAATGGCATAACATCTAATTCAAAGTCAGAGTCTGGACATCTTTTACCCGTGATTGGTGCCCCAACTCTTTCATTGACATCAACCCCAACAACGATCCTGGCAAGTTTTTCAGCATCAGGTGGTTATGGAGTTATTCTCTATACTGTTCTATTGAATGGCGCTAACTATCAATCATGCGTAGGAATCCAAGCCAACAGCTGTAATATGACTGGATTGACTACTTTGGCAACCTATACAATTAATGTTAAGGCGATCAATGATGGAACCACTCAAAATAGCCAAGTATCATCCACCAAGCTTTGGGATTACATTCATAATCCAGTTATTTCCCTTTCCAGCATTAAAACTACATCTTTTATTGCTTCCTTCAGCATTCAAGGAGGAGATCCGACATTGACCAGGTACACCGTACAAGTAAATTCTGTGAATGTAGCTGATTGTACCTATACTACTTCAACGACTTGCGTGATTTCCAATTTAATTGGGAATACAGCTTACTCTGTGGATCTGTTGGCCATGAATGATGGTGTTTCAATAGTTAAGTCGGTCTCCACTATGACATATCCAACGATTTCACAATTACAAGTGACCGCCAGCATTCAGATTACAACAATGAAAATTACCTATCAAACCCAGGGTGGTGTTCCAGGTGGAACATTATATTCGGTTACTCTCAATGGTAACCCAGTTCCAGGATGTCAGCAAACAACAACAAATTATTGTTCTCTCTCAGGATTATCTGCTGGAACCAACCAAAGTATCAGTGTAGTTGCAACTAATGATGGAGGTTCAGTTTCCCAAGCCCCATTTTTCAAAACTTGCGACCTTCCAACAATGTCATCTCTTGATATTATATCACTGACTACCAAAACAGTTTCATTCATTTATTCTAGCGCAGGTGGTGTTCCAGATACACCGACAACATATAGTATCACTGTCAACGGTAGCCCCTTAGGCAACACTGGATGTGATAAAGTATCTCAATGCATGGTATCAGGTTTGGCACCTGGCTCCACAGTTTCTGTACAAGTACTAGCCAACAACTATGGTTTTAACTCAGCACCTAAGGTTGTTACTGCCATACTTTTTTCTTTAGTGAGTGTTCCAACTGCCACATTTGTGACGACAGCCAATTCAATCACAGCAATCTATTCCACAACAGGAGGTGTACCAAATCTAACAACTTATACAGTATCGAAAGATGGTGTGGCATCATGCACTTCAATAAATTCAACACAATGTGTTATTTCAGGATTGAATGAGAACCAAGGTTATAACATTACAATCGAAGCAACCAACGATGGAACTACAACTTCCAAATCTTCGATTGTTTACGCTTACGCTCCACTTGCAAACCCAGTTATCAATGCAATTGTAAGAACTAAATCAGTGAACCTCACATACTCTGCATCAGGAGGAAATCCAGATCTTACCTTTTACACTGTCAGTATCAATGGAACTGTATCGGATACTTGCCAAAATACTCGTACCAAGTATTGCTTAATAAACGTGCTTCCAGATACCACTTCTGTTTTCATAGTTACTGCAACCAATAATGGATCTTCCACAAATTCGCAAAAATCAGTAACATCCTATAAATGTATGTATTTCAATATCAATATTTACTTTTTTATTCATTAACTGACTCTATTTATTATTATTATTTAGCAATCAATTCACCATCAATTCAAGCTTCAGCTATTACAATGAATTCCGTTGTTGTACAATATTCAGTTTCTGATGGTGTTCCAGGTGAAACTCTATATAGTGTCAGTTTCAATGGTACTGCTTATCCAGGTTGTCAGAATATTCAAAGTAATTCATGTCAATTGGATAATCTCAATTCTGGTACCACCTATATTATCAAAGTGACCATGACCAACGATAATGATGTTCAAAGTGATGAAATTTCAATAGGCACATCATATCCAGATCTCTCAGTTCCTACGGTCACATACATCCAAGATAGAAATAATCTTGTTTTCCATCTCAGCAGCACTGGTGGTGCACCTAATCTATCAGTTTACGATGTATTTGTAAACGGAACAATCATTTGTTCAAATGCCAATTCCCAATGTGATTTATCGGTTTCATTGACAGAACCACAATTATATAATCTCGAAGTCACAGTCAGAAACAGTGGAAAATCAGCAACCAACAAACTTTCAATCACACTATACCCAAATCCAACATCAATACAAATATCAGCCGTAACAAATACCACAAGTGTCTATGTTGAATGGAGTCAAAGTTCAGGTGGAGAACCAGATAAAACTATTTACAATGCATCAATCTCATATAATGGAATCGATTGGGTATCGAAATGCAGTGGTAAGCAATTAAATTGCACTTTTGATAATTTGGCCTCGAGTACACCTTATCATTTCCAAGTTTTAGTGATCAACTCTTATTTCAAACCTATCCCAACACAAGCCAGTACAACAACTCAATCATTACCATCTACAAACTCAACTTGTGCAATGAACAGAGGTGAACCATCTTGTTCAAACAATGGAAATTGTTTATCAGGTGTTTGTTCTTGCAATCAAGGTTGGACTGGTATTTTCTGTGAGAAACAATATACTCACACCGAAGTAACTCCAAATCCAACGACACCATCATACGACACAGCCATTCAAGGAGTTACATATTCATTCTCACTCAACAAAATCACCGAAAAAGACAATGTTGGAACCACTGTCAAAGTATTTGATCTATCGACATTGAAATGGACAATGGTATCCTCCACAAATATCACAGTTAATAATACGGCCACCGGAAAAGAAGTCAGAGAATTGAAATGGGTATATTCAGCAATCAATCAAGCAGGACTCGATGGTGCTGAAATTACGATTCGATTCTCACAATACTTAAAGTTGGATAATGACAGCAGTACAACATCATTCCCAGTGGAATTTGCAGGAAAAGACATTCCAGTTCAATTGGGATCAATGAAATATTATATGAGCATCAAGAATTGGAATTTCGCAAGCAAATTAAATTACTTGGAGATTGCAAGTGTCACCACTCGACCAAAGGATGCATCATCATGCAGTTCAACAGAGAATCTTTCACAAATTGATTTCTCCAAAGATACAGATTTCACAGTTTACACGGTTGGAGATGGTGCTGGAAATTATGTTGTTGGAAGACTTGTCAATCTCGTTTTGTTGGATACGATCCCAACATTAGTTTCACACAGTTATTCATTGAACTCAAGCAATGGAGATGTAAATATCGTTTCAAACGTTCCATATTTCTCACAACAAGTCGATGTTGATCCAGAACTTGATATGCTCGTTTCACCAACCCGTTCAAATGATAGTTGTAAGAAAGACGATAACAAATGGAAGATTATTACTGGTGCTGTCGTTGGAAGTGTTGTATTTGTTGCCGTCGTTGTTGTATCCGCTATTCTATTGGCAAAGAAATTTAAATATCATAGAATCTTTAGAAAGATTTCACTTTTGAATAAATAATTGTATTTTTAATAAAATAATAATATAAATGAAATAAATCATAAATAAATTTTTTTTCTGTAATTTAATAAATAATAAATAAAAATTTCAAGACAAAATAATCAACAGAATTATTAGTAACACTTCCTTGCTTCTCTTACTATCGCGAAAATGTTCTATAAAAGTAATTTAAACCTGGTGACAAAAAGTCTTCAAAAAAAAAACGTGTCTCATTCCATTCTCAAACTTCTACTTCCATGACTACATGAAAATTTTTCCCGGAAATTGGATCCCCATCTATTGAAGTTGCATATATACCCACTTCTCTATTTGCAACTTATTCAGTCACAGGTGGTTATGGAATAGTCCTCTATACCGTAAAATTGAATGATACTGACTATCCATCATGCACAGCAACTCAGGCAACCTCTTGTAATATTTCTGGATTGAAAACCCTCACACCATTTCAAGAAGTAATACAAAAAGATTTGCATATGATGAAATTCAAAATCCAGTTACAATAGTCGCCATCATTACAACAAAATCGATAGACATCACCTATACTGTTAAGGGAGGAGTCTCTGGATGTTTTCACTGTTCAAGTAAATGGAACCATAGTATCATGTTGTAAATATACAAATCAAAGGAAATGTACTATTCCAAATTTATTTGGAGATACACTCTATTCTTTAAATGTAATTGTCACCAATAATGGCATTACAAAAAAAAATGTCACAGAAGTTCGAACATATCCCAAAGATTTCACAAGTTCAAGTTAGAGTCAGCATTCAGATTACAACAATGACAATATCCTAGTCACCGGTGGGTGGTGTTCCGGATGGAACAACATATTCCGTTACTCTCAATGGTGCTTCTGTTCCAACATGTCACCAAAAAACATCAATTTCTTGTGAGCTCACAGGATTAGCTCTTGGAACCAAAGACATTTTATCGATGACTACCAGGTCAGTTTCATTCAACTATTCGAGCACAAGTGGTGTTCCGAATGAAACTACAACATACAGTATCACTATCAACAATAATCTAAGAGATACCTGTGAAATCCAGATCTTACCTTTTACACTGTTAGTTTCAATGGAACTGTATCGGATACTTGCTAAAATACTCGTACCAAGTATTGCTACTAAAGTTCTTTTAGATACTACTTCTGTTTTCAATGATACTGCAACCTATGATGCATCACAAACTACAGTAGTAGTTTCACAGTTATTCATTGAACTCAAGCAATAGATGGTTGCAAGAAAACCGATAACAAATGGAAGATTATTACTGGTGCTGTAGTTGGAAGTGTTGTATTTGTTGCTGTGGTTGTTTCTGCGGTACTATTGGCAAAGAAGTATCACTCTCATAGATTCTTTAGAAAGATTTCACTAAAGTAAATAAATAAAAAGCAAATAGATCTTTTCGAAAGAAAATAAGATAACTTTCACTAGCTTTATCTTATTTAAAATTTCAAAATTATATTTTTGGACTAAAGGTATCGAATAACTTGTTTATTGTATCTATTCTTGAAATAAAACAAACTGTTTAAGTTGCTAGAGAAAGTAAAGTATTATTGTTAATTGTGATTGTGATTTTGATCATCTTATAAAAGAGAAACCTATAGTTTACCCAGTCTTCATTGAGATACCAGAGCTTTTGACCCCAGGAAGTATCAGCATTGTGCTATTATCAATATTGTTAATTCATTCTATATAAATTCAATAACTTCACTCTAACAACATGCACAAAATAGAAAATTGGCAAATGAGTTGTTTGAGATATGGCGTAGATGGTTGACGCTTAACTGATGCAAACTTAGAATAAGCTTATTTGTTTAAAATACTATTACAGTAACCAAAATCTATTAATTAAAATGGGTATCTATTTATGATGATTTCACGGTTTGAATGTGATTGGCCAATCAATTAAGATCTCAAAGATTGGTGATCATTTAAAAAGCTAGAAAGAAAAATGATGTCATGATACACAAATAACCGGTTCATTGGATTTTGGATAAATTAGTAAAACGAATTTTTTGTTTTTATGATTACCGCCTTTTTGCGAGTTCAAGAAAAGATCATGATCTTGTATAATACCATACTGTCGCAGTACAACGAAGTTTTCTAATAAACTCGAGAGTGAATAAAAAGATTTTAGAAAGCAACAACTTGTTGTTTCATGAACAAACGATCTCATTAATTGATGGAATCTAACTTGATCGAAATCTACAAAGTAAAGTAAAACAGTTTACAATCCAAGTTGTAAAACCGATTAAAAAAACAAAAAATAAAAGAAAAAAAGAAAAAAACAGAATTTTTTCTAGAAAAACTATCGTTTCGAGCATGGTTTTCCAGTTGATTTCTACATCAATCATTTGCAAAATTTGCAGTGAATTGTGGGGATTTGATTCAAGAACAGATCATTTTGATTGAATTTGGGATATGAAATTTGAATTTTTGCATGAATTTATGGTTAAACCCTGAACGTTCAAAATGATCCCACCGATATTTATTTTTCTATCTTTTAATTTGTTATTATTAAGAATTAAATCAATTTTTAATAATTTGGCGTATTAGATTTTTGATTATAAATAGATGTCTGAAAGTTATAACAAAAACCATTCGTCATTTCTGAAATAATCTACAAAATGTCTGCTAAAATCTTCTCTATCTTATTCATCATTGTTCTCTTTGTTGGAATTTCCATGGCTGCTTGTCCATCCGGATGGTATGTTATCAGATATAATCATTTTTTACCTTTTTTTCCAAAAATACTCCTATATTGATTCTTTCTATTACTATTCATTTATTATAATATTAAATAGGGATCTCTGTGGTACCAAATGTTACAACCCATTCCAATCTGACTGTAACTGCGGATCCGTTGTATGCTCAAAGGGATTATATCCATGCAAGACTTTATGTGTTCCCGCCTCGAATCCATGTGCTGGAACTTGCCCATAAACCAGCTAGCATCCTATTTATAAAATAAACAAATAGAAAATAAAGAATTCTATTATTATATTTAATTTAAAACAAAATAACCAACTTTCCGTTGCAAGAGTACATTCCCATTCTATAGACAGAAGTTTTGCTTCCTATAAGTTCCCACCAAAAAATTAATGGGAGAAAAAAACCAAAGATTTTTTTTTTTTCTTCAATTTTATTAAACAAAATAGTTGTATTTATCCATACTTAAACAGTTAGGTGATACATCTTATTTTAGATACTTTACGTTTGTTTCATTCATGAAGGTAAAGCATTTCTGGAGCGCTCACTACCTTATTAGGAGTTGGCAATGATCATCATTAATAAGTAGTTTATATGATGTCACCTGTTATCCTGGAGCAAAAGAGCTGCCTTGACTTTTCACTGCGAGGCTTAAGTCTAATCACTCGAGAACTTTCATGTTCTAGACGTAAAGAAAACAACTAGAGGGTAATTAACAATTATTTTTAGTAGATAAATAATAATTTATAAATAGATAAATTAACAAATTAACTATTCTATTATAGTTAATTACAAGTACAGTATATAGTTATTGTTTTGTCGAATATTCAGAGAAAGATTCAGCAGTTGAAGCAATCTAATTTCATTTATTTTAGTTTAAAAATAATAATGATTATCAATAACAAATAACGATCAAGATTATCATGTCATGTACGCCTGTATGGTGACTAAAAGTCCGCCTGACCGAGTAGAAGACGATTATAATTACAATAATGATAACAACAATCAACATCATTAGCAGATATAATTGTAGTAACAATGGCGGATCTAATATTTAGTTACAATCTGAGTCTCAATCACAAGAAGTCACGGTTGAACAAATATTTGGTGACTGGGGAAATCGACTAATCGATTAGCTACATAATGGATGACGATACATCTGACTTTGGGGTATTGGATTGATAATCAATTAGTCTTTCTATGAAGCAGATAATGAAGATGAGACCAACACCATAGTTAATCAATAAATCTCTTCTTTTGATGAACAGTTATCTGCCAAATACATTAAAAGAATCAAATAAACATCATTTCAAATTTCAAAAAATAATGACCTTGCAATTGGAGTTCGACCTAAAGATGTCGCCAAACATCTCACTGGCGAACCTTTATATCAACATCACCTCGATGGATGACAAGTAAAAAAAAGACTCCATCATTGAGTGTTGCTTCTGTCACAGACTCAGATCACTTATTGATCCATTATCTCTTTCCAACTGCAACCTGGACTTCCCAAGTAAGTTGGAAAGAGATAATGGATCTCAATACGAATCGTTACTTGGATTAAAAATGAAATAAAATCTTTGAATTACAAATATCTAGAATAAAAGTTTGTCTATCATATCTTTCTAATCATTTTCTTTCGGTATTTGCATAACATTTATTTACAAATAAAAACTTCAAAATTGGGAAATTCGATGTTTTGTATTGTTTTTTTTTTTTTTTTTGATGATCACACCACACTGAAATTCATATGATTTTATTTTATTTTGTTTTCTTAAATTGATTTGGTTTGATTTGAGTATCACTCATTTTATATTTTTATATTTATTTATTATAATAAAAAAAGATCAATATGTCATATAAAGTATTAGTACCAGTTAAAAGAGTTATTGACTATGCAGTAAAGATTAGAGTTAGACCCGATAAGACTGGTGTCGAGACTGCCAATGTAAAGATGTCGGTCAATCCATTCGATGAGATCGCCGTCGAAGAGGCAATCAGAATGAAGGAAGCAGGATTTGCCAGTGAGGTTGTCGCTGTATCGTTGGGTCCAAAGACCGTACAGGAGACCATTCGTAACTCGATTGCAATGGGTGCCGACAAGGGTATTCACATCGAGACAGGCACCGCCGACTTGCAACCACTCGGAGTTGCCAAAGTCCTAAAGAAGTTGGCCGAGACTGAGAAACCAAACCTAATCATCTTGGGTAAACAAGCTATCGACGACGATGCAAATCAAACAGCACAAATGTTGGCCGGTCTTTTAAATTGGCCACAAGGTAAGTACTAAGCATTTATCGTTAATATGTTTTAATAATAATAACAACAATGATAATGATAATTAATAACTAATAATAAACAAAAAAAAATATATTATATATATATATATAGCTACATTTGCATCAAAGATTGAAGTAGATAAAGCAAACAATTCAGTAAAGGTAACACGTGAGATTGATGGTGGTTTGGAGACACTCTCAATGAAGATGCCAGCAATCATTTCATGTGATCTTCGTTTGAATGAACCACGTTATGCTAAACTTCAAAATATGTAAGTAAAAACATTTAATTAATAATATATATCGTCATTCTAGATTGTTGTTTGTTACTAACAAAATATTAAAATATAAATAAAAATCATAGTATGAAATCAAAGAAAGCAGAATTAAAAGTACAAACACCACAAGATTTAGGAGTTGATATTTCAAACAAGATTAAAACAATTTCAGTCGAGGAACCAGCAAAGAGATCAGGAGGTATCAAGGTAGACTCTGTAGATCAAATCGTACAGAACCTCAAGAAACACGCTTTAATTTAAAATATGTTAAATTTTTTTCAATGATAGTGGTTGTGGCTGTTTCACAATTTATTAATAAACAGAAATATATAACCAAATTTACACAGAAAAATCATATTATTTACAAAGGTATTTTATTAAAATGTAAATCCTCCGAACCATGAATCGTCCCTGGAAGAACGCCTGACAGAGACTTGGGGTGAAATGTGGCTATCTATATCATAAATTCGGTGATAAAGAGGATGCTACACCTCTAAAAGTAAGTACAACTTAAACTTGTCACAAATTATAAATTATTTATATCCTAATCATCACCAGTTTTATGTTAAAAAAAAAACATTACATTATTCCAATATAATAACAAACATAAACTGAATTAATTAATTAAAAAAAAATAGTTAACAATTAATTTAATAAATCTAAAAAGGGAACATGAAAGATAAGTTTACAGGCTATGAGTGAGTTTATTTTTATTTTATTTCTAAGAGTAGGTGTGAAAGAAAGTAGAGTGGTGTGTTTTAAATAAATAATAATAATAACCATTCAATTAATTCTTTATATCTTAAATTTTAATGATAACAAAACCCAACAACACAACAGACCTATTTTTAGTTTTATTTTTAAAAAATTTGTGATTTTTTATTTCACATAAAAAAAATTTTAACGATTTATTAATAATCTTTAATCAATTCCACTACCTCTTTCTATCAATCAAATCCTAATAATATATCATACAATATTACTTTTTATTGTTAATATTGTTTAAACAACAATCAATCAATCATTCATTTATTTATTTATTTAATTACAATCGATCAATTCAGAATTAAGATATAAAATATAAATTTAATAATGTATGTTAAAAAAAAAACAAAACAAAACACTATATTATTAGCATAGCAAATAAATAAATTAATCTTTGCATAAAGCGAATGAATAAATGGTTATACCAGTATTTTAGAGTATAGTAATGATTAGTATATATATATATATAGTGGTTTTCACTGATCAATCAACAAATCAAATAGATATCATTGGTTTATTTTTGTTTCGAAACCAATTAATAGATTTTAATCAAAATATTAGTTTCTTTATTTAATCTCAATAAAAACACAATAATAACAAACCAATAAAAATGAATATTATTAATAATAATAGTTTGTAATATTATATCCAATAACAATCAAAAAATCAAAATAAAATATCATTACTATTTATATTATTGTTGTTGATTATTAAAGTGATGACTAATAAAATCATATCTTATATTCATCACCATCATTTTCATCATCAATTATATGATCAACACACAAACACACAAACCACAATAATGATATATGATTGCTAATTATGACAATACCATCATGCAATTTATTATTACAAAAACATTTAAACAATCTTTTTTTCCATCATCAGTAAAAATACACACAAGCACACCAAAACCATACAAAAAACAACCCGAATAAACAGTTTTGTGAAAAAAGAAAAAAAAAACTGCTGAAAGCGGAAGATAAATACTTTATTTATTTATTTTAATAATCAAAATCATAACTTCAATTGTTTTGATCATAACTGCACTTGTTGTAATATCAAGATATAACAAAAAATAACAATCATATCATAACAAATCAAATCAATCAATATTGACAACAACAATTTTATTATTGTCATCAATTTCTTATAACCATAAAAAAAAAGAAAAAGAAATAGATAGTTAGATTTATTAAATTATTTGATCATATAATCACTTCCTCTTCAATAAATTAATATCTTTTTTTTTTTTCATTTTTTTAAAATAATCTAGTTTAGTATAATAGTCAACTACCCATATTTTTGTATATATAGAAAATAGATAATAAGCAAAATAATAAGTTTAGAAAAAAAAAGATAGAAATAATAATTGAATAGTAGTAATAGTAATAATAATAATAATAATAATGAGTAAAGCCAATCATTATTTATGTCAAAAGAGGGCAGCGATCAGATGGATCGAGTTGGTGCTCGAAATGCAATTGCCAGAGACAGATTTCATAGAGACTCTGGCAGATGGTGTATTGCTGTGTCGTGTCATTCAAACGATCAGTCCAACACTGATGCCACGTATCTCCATACCGGAACCAAACGCACCACGCCGAACCGTACTCTTTAAGAACAGCGAAAATATATCATTCTTTTTACAGGCTTCCGCTGATATGGGTGTGCCTCGTCACAAGAGATTTGCGCTGGCCGACCTCCAGAATACAAATCCAAGCTACACCAACATCCGACGTATCATCGAATGTCTTGAATCCATTTGTAAAGTAAGTACTTTCTTCCAACAACAACAACAAAACCACCACGACCAACCAATAACCACCACCGTTCTTATAATATTTTTTCAAATTTCCATATTCCAATTCACCAATTCCAATATTTCATTTTTTTCTTTCCTCTTCTTCTTCTTTCCATCCATCTTTTACTCTATTCTTTTCTCTCTCTTTTTCTCTTCTTTTCTTCTATTGAAATTATTATAGATTGCCAATTCAGATTCACAATATGAATTCATGGTTGAATGGCCAGTTTTGGATCCAAGCAAAGTCAATTTCCGAGACAATGAAGTGGAGGAAGCTGAAAAGTTGTTGGCACAGTTCACCATACGTGAAACCAAGCGACAAGAAGTCATCAAGAAGAGTCAGAATCAGACAACCGACTTTTCAGTGGCTGCAACCAAGAACCAACTGTTTCAGCATGTCGCCGATCAGAAAAAGATGTATCCCGATAACTCACCAAAGGTAAACGATCACATCAATCACAATCATCATCATCATAATAACAACAACAACAACAACATAGATACTACTTCTAATTTTACAAGCGACAATAACAACAATCACAATCACACTAGCGATAATAATCTAATCAATAATATTAGTAATCTTGAGAATAATAATTATAAACACAACAGACCACATTCAAAATCATTCTTTATACCATCTTCAAATGTTAGAAGATATAATGGCACTAGCACTACTACTACTACTACTTCTCCAACAACTACGAATAATAATAATAGTGATGCAACATCAACAACAGCAACAACAACAGTCAGTAATACACCAAATAACTTTAGAGATATTTTAAATAAGTGGAAATCATCGGCGTTATCTTCTTCTTCTACTTCACTCTCTAGACAAACACTACCGGTTAATGGAGTTGTACAGCATGCTGCTAAACTTTCAAGTCGATCGAATACATCGAACAGTCTATCGAGTACAAACTCAAGCTCGTCAACTCCACAGCTATCACAGACCCAGACACAAAACTCTACACCTACATCGGGAACACCTACAATACCAACAACACCAATAAGTTCATCGCCATCAATCCAATCCGTTTCATCCGTATCAACAACACCATCAATGATATCTATTCCTCAACATCAACAGCCAACGCAACAACAAGTAAAACAAGAACAACAACAAACAACCAAGAGCGAGCAACAACCAGCAATACAAAAACCAACAGAAATACAAGAACAACCAACACAACAGGTACAAAGTCAAACTCCAACTACACAACAAATATCATCACCTATACTATTAGGAATAGATAACAACAATAACAACAACGATAATAATAATAGTAATAATAATAATAATAATAATAATAATAATAATAATAATAATAATAATAATAATGACAATACTAACGATAAACCAAAAGAACAATTTGCAAGCATTTCATTCTTTGAACCATGCTATACTGTGAGAGTATCAAGTCGTGCTTCACTTGTCAGGCCAATAACATCCCAAACATTTGTTGATCAAGCTCATTTTATAAACAATAACAATAATAATATAACTAACAGTGGTAGTAGTGGAAGTAATTCACCATCTATTAACAGTAACAATAACGCCCTCAACAAGGAGGTTGACAATCAACCTTTAGTATTACAAAATCATGTTTTAAAGAATAGAGTTAGAAGTTTTAGTAGTAGTGTAGTGCCATCTAGTAGTACTTTTAATAATGACAATAACAATAATAATAATAATAATAACTTTAATAATAACAATAGTTCAAATAATGAAAATGATAATAATATATCTACGACTTCTTTTACTAATCAACACTCTAATATACTACAACAACAACAGAGATCAACTTTGGGCTCACCTGTAAAATCAACATCCTCTACTTCCAGTAGTCCAATACCTGGCTCACCACTCACCACTTCAGCGGTAGTTCACAACAACACCAACAACACTGCTGATACAACAACAACACCAACAATAACCAAGCCTGACACTGTAAAATTAGAACAACCACTGACTACTAGCACAACAACCACCACCACAACTACAACTACTACTGCGTCCACTCCAACTGCACCTGTTGCCACCACCAAAATTGTAGAATCAACACCAACATCAACAACACCGGCACCAACATCATCAGCTGTATCAACACCAACACTTGGCGAAGCCACCAACAAAGACGAACAAAAGAGATCGTCGCTCGAGATCAGAGCTGCCATTAGAATTCAAAGAGCTACAAGAAGATGGTTAGAGAGAAATCGTCAAAGAATTAGAGGTATCTATTTTCATTTATATCAATAACCATTACAAAATATTATTGATATTCATAATCAACTAACTATTTATTTTTATTATTTAAAGAACGTGACAATGCCTACAGAGAAAGAATTGCACAGGAGATGGCAAAGACTGAGACTGAATATTTGAATCGTTTAGTATTCTTAAGAGATGTATGTTAACTATTCTATTTAATAATAATAATAGATAATTTAGTTTATTAATTAATGTTTACTTTATTATTATTATTATTATTTATTTATTTTTAGAATATATTAAAAGATTTAAGAGAAGCAATTAGAAAAGGTCAACCAATTATATCGGATGAAGAAATCAGAGCTATCTTTAGTGAGTTGGAGAGTATCATTTTGACTAACATGCAGATTCAAGATATGTTACAGGCAAGACTACAGTCATGGTCGACTGAAACTCTTATCGGTGATATCTTTGTCAAGTTTAGCTCGTTCTTGAAGATCTACTCGCAATACTCTATCAACTACGAAGTCTCGATGGAGGTATTGAATGAATGTAAGAAACAACCGAAATTCAAATCCTATCTCAACAAGATCAAAGATAAGAACGAAGAGATTAAACTGCGTGGTTTAGAAGACTATCTAATTAGACCAATTCAAAGAATACCTGTAAGTTAACTTCTATTACCATTGTTTCATAGTAGATTAACTAACTGGTTTATTATATTTGTTCATTTTATATATTTTAGAGATACAGTCTTTTGTTAAAAGATATGATTAGTCATACTTGGCCAACACATCCAGATTATCAATCGTTGGAGAAAGCATATGTATCGATGAATACAGTTGCCGAGAAGATGAATCAAGCAAAGATCTCTGCAGAGAATAGAATGAAACTAGCCGATATTCAAGAGAAGTTGGATGCTGAGCCATCCAGTACTGTGTCGGTTGTCAAGGCACACAGAAGATTCGTCAAGGAAGGTGAGTTCTACGAGGTGATGACCAAGTCAAAGAAGTCACCGCTGGTTCTCTACTTGTTCAATGATATCCTCGCGGTGACACGTCCATCGAAATCCGGTTCGTTCTTTGGCAAGACCAAGACGATTCGTCTGCAGTTCGAGTCGAGCTACAGTCTTCACAAACTGAGAATCCGAACACTCGAAGACACCAACAGCTGCACCAACGCACTGAAGATCTCGACATCCAGTGAAGATGGCATCGTTATCTGTGCGTACAGCAGTGAGATCAGAGACGAATGGGTTGCCGCTATTCTCGCTGAGAAACGTGAGGCCGAGAAGGCAGAGAAAGAGCAAGAAGAGCGTATCACATCCAAGGTCATCGAGAAGGTTGCCGACACCAAGTTGAAATTGGAACAACAGTTTGCACAGAGAACATCCGGTCAGTACTCGCCATCCGATGTTGAGGCTGCCGGCAATGCAATGGGTGGTGACACTCTCAGTGGTAGCAATGGCAGCTCCAGTGGCAGCAGTGGTGATCTCGGTATCAAATCCGGTAAGATGTCACTCAGAGAGAAGAGAATGAAACTCGTCCAAGAATCAAGAAACAACAGAATGTCATCAAGTGTATCAACATCGTCAACCTCAATCAATACCTCGGAGAAATAAAGCTAAATTATCTTACATTATTATTCAGTAAAAATTTGTTATCCACGAAACAGTAATTTTTTTTTTAGGAGAGTTTTAAATTCAATCTACATAGGAGAGTGTAGTATTACCTGTTTTATCACGATAAATGATTTTCTCCTATGTAGATTGAATTTTTAGAATTTGGAAGTAATCCATTCTCGATTATAATATCTCTACCAATAAGATATGTTAAGTCCTTTGGGAATACATTCACATGTAGAGGTCTATTCAAAATACAAGATATAAGAGATGGTGGTAGTGTGTTTGGTGGAACTTCTAACACTTGGATTAAGTAAAGACAGATGAGTTTGGTTGAATCGTTGGAATTGCTTAATTTTGTTCACATGGGCCAACATCAGACATTTTACAAGGTGTACTTCCAAACATAGAAAATAAATTATTTGTAATAAATAAAATTGATTTGCTATTTCCAAAGAATTGTTAATAGAGAAAGATCAGTTGTTGCGTTGCCAATCTTAGGAATCCTGAAAAATTAGAATAACAATAATTGTGATTCTATGCCACCATAATTGAAATGAAACGAAACGAAAAATAAAAAAATAAAAAAAAAAGTTTGTATTTGTGTGGTATGCACAGTCATCAAATACCACTTGTTTTATTACTTTACCAACTGAAAAATTGAATTGTCAAGTTGATTTGCTGACTGTCAAAATGCATTCTATTCTACTAGAAAACTAGGTGTATTCCCCATTTTCGCAGAAAACTTTTCAAAGACCATTAATTAATTGTTTTTTTAATTTTTTTTTGAAAAATTTAATTTATTTTTAATTTATTTTTAATTTTTACATTACAATTAAGATTGTTTCAATAATAAATATTGCTTTGTCAAAGACAAATATAATAATAAGATTTTTCAAAATACTCTAACAATCTTTAATATTATATATTTATTTTATTTAATTTTTTTTATTTAATTACCAATTTTTATATATATTTTTCAATATCTTTTATTATCTTTTTTTTTTTTTCAATTTTAAAATTCACCCAAACAAATTAATACTTTTTGTTTTTTTTAAATTTCTATTTTTTTTTTTATTTTCAAAAAACTCCAAACAAACCTTTTTTTAAAAGTTTTTTTGCATTATTATTAATCAAGCAAGTCGTTTTATAAATTATTTAAATTACCATTATCATTACTGTATTATTGTATTATATTATAATCACACATAGTATAATTTTTTCCCAGTTTAATTCAAAAAAAGTTTTACACATAAGTGTGAAAAGATATTTTTTTTAATATATATTTTAAATAGATATTTATTTTGTTTATATATTTTATATTTATATTTATATAACTTGTTTATTATATTTACGTTTATAAGAAGAAGAGATTATATATTATATATAGAGTTTATTAGATATGGATCAATTAATTCCTGTTATCAATAAATTACAAGATGTTTTCAATACATTGGGATCGGACCCATTGGATCTACCACAGATTGTAGTGGTCGGTAGTCAATCGTCTGGTAAGAGTTCAGTATTAGAGAATATCGTTGGTAGAGACTTCCTTCCAAGAGGTTCAGGTATTGTCACCAGAAGACCTTTGATTCTTCAATTGACTCATTTGCCACTTGCTGATGATGGTATGTAACAATAACAATAATATTCATTCAACAATTAAAACATTTAACTAATTCAATTATATTTATATTCACATTCATATTCATTCTCTTACTTTTAATATCTTTTTTCTTTTATTTTCTTTTATTATTATTAATATTGTTATTATTTACAATACAATATACTACATTATTATTGTATAACTCAAAACACAACAACACAACACTTATTTCCCAAACACACATCATAATTGAAAATTCAATTTACTTTTTTTATTTTTTTCTTGTTTTTTTTTTTTTCATTTTTTTTTAAAAACCTTGCTATTTTTAAATACAAAAATTAATAATAATGCAGGTGTTCCAACACAAGAATGGGGAGAGTTCTTACATAGACCAAATGATATGTTTTATGATTTTGCAGAGATTAGAGAAGAGATTATTAAGGACACTGACAGATTGACAGGTAAAAATAAGGGTATCTCTGCTCAACCGATCAACTTGAAGATCTACTCGCCACATGTCGTCAATTTGACTTTGGTCGATTTACCAGGTATCACCAAGGTACCGGTCGGAGATCAACCAACAGATATCGAAGTGCAAATCCGTAGAATGATTATGGCATACATTAAGAAACCAAACGCTATTATATTGGCTGTCACCCCAGCCAACACTGATCTTGCCAACTCGGACGCTCTCCAGTTGGCGCGTGAAGTCGACCCCGATGGTAAGCGTACCATTGGTGTCATTACAAAGTTGGATCTCATGGACAAGGGTACCGACGCTATGGACGTACTCACTGGTCGTGTCATCCCTCTCACTCTCGGATTCGTCGGTGTAATCAATCGTAGTCAGGAGGACATCATCTCAAAGAAATCGATCAGAGAGTCACTCAAGAGCGAAGTCCTCTACTTTAAGAATCATCCAATCTACAAGTCGATCGCCAATCGCTCGGGAACAGCATATCTCTCAAAGACTTTGAACAAACTCTTGATGTTCCACATCCGTGATTGCTTGCCAGAGTTGAAGATCAAGGTTAGCAAGATGCTCAGTGAGATGCAGACAGAGCTCTCCTCGTACGGTGATCCACTCTACGACACCAAGAACAGTCAGGGTGCTCTACTACTTCAGATCATCACCATCTTCTCGTCCAACTACAGAGACGCCATCGACGGTAAGCTCACTGAACTTTCCACCAACGAGTTGTGTGGTGGTGCTCGTATCAGCTATATCTTTGACAACATCTTTGCCTCGTGTCTCAACGGTATCGACCCAATGGACGGTATTTCACTCAACGACATTAGAACCGCCATGAAAAACGCAACCGGTCCACGTGCCGCCCTCTTCATCCCTGAGGCATCGTTTGAAATGTTGGTCAAGAAGCAAGTCGGTCGTCTTGAAGAACCATCGTCACAGTGTGTCGAGTTGGTCTACGACGAGTTGCAGCGTATCATCAGTCAGTTGGAGGCAAAGGAGTTGTCAAGATTCCAAAACCTAAAGTCGCGTGTCATTGAGGTAGTCAACAACTTGCTTCAGAAACATAGATCGCCAACCAAGACAATGATTGAACATCTCATCAAGATCGAGTTGGCCTACATCAACACTTCACATCCAGATTTCGTTGGTGGTGACGGTATCTTCCAATCGCTCATTGAGAAGAAACAAAAACAACAGGAAGCAGCCATGCAACAACAACAACAACACCAACAACAATCGAACCAACAACAGCAATCCAACCAACAAGGTTCCAATCCACCAGTCTGGTTGCCACAAACCCAATCAAAGCCAGGCTACCCAAATATTCCACCACCATCGAACGTCAAGCCACCACCCAACTTCAACCAACAAGTCCCACAACAACAACAACAACAACAACAACAAAAGTCAGCACCAAACAAATCACAAAACGAGTCGGGTTACTTCTCATCGTTCTTCAGAGGTGCCTCACCAGATCCAAACTCTGCACAACAGAGCAATGGACAATCACAAAACCAACAAAATTCAAACAACTTGTTCCCACCATACACCCCACACAAATCATCGTCCAACTACAATGACTACCATAGCAACAAGTTGTCGCAGGTTCCATCGGTGATCAAGGCAAGCGAGGACCTCTCCAACAGAGAGCAATTCGAGACAGAGTTGATTCGTGAATTGTTGTTATCATATTTCAATATTGTAAAAAAGAACATCAAAGACACTGTACCAAAGTCCATCATGCATTTCTTGGTCAACCAATCGAAAGAGCAAATTCAAAACGAACTCGTTGGTGCCCTCTACAGAGAAGAATATTTCGATGAACTCCTCGAAGAGTCCCCACAAATCTCTTCAAAGAGAAAATCATGCAAAGCAATGATCGATGTATTAAGAAAAGCCAACGAAATCATCAACGAAATCAGAGACTTTAGCATTTCAAAATAAATTAATAAATATATATTATAATTTTTTTTTTGTAATTTAAAACTATTTTATTATTATTTTTTTTAATTCTTTTGTTATTTTTTTAAATTAAATAGATAGAAGCTACTATAATCAAACAAATAATCATTTTAGATTACAGATTCATCATAATAGTGGGTTTAATTTAAAGTGACAATGTATAAATTATATTTATTTTGTTCACACACATGAACGAAACCGAATCTTTAAAAGTATATTTTTAAAATCCAACACACAGGAGAAATTAAAATCTAGAGCAATAAAGATAGCTATGACAATAATAATACATAGTACTTTATCATCATAGCATTTCTCTTGATTTTGTGACTTCACATCATCTACATAAATATTCTATGTTTAATTTCCTTATTTATATATAGAAGATAGTTAATATTTGAACTTCTCATGTTTTACTTGTCTATAAATACGCAGAGAGAATATAGTTTAAAATGTATAAAATCAAACAAATAAACAAATAATATAATATACAATTATATTATTCACATTAAATACAAACAACTTATTATTTATACAATATATATTTATACATTCATAATCAATCTATTGTAATTTTGAAACAGAATATGAATAAATCAATTATTATATTAATGTCAGCAATGATTGTTGGCATGGCCTTGGGAGGTGAAATTGATTGCAAACCTTTAATCAAGAGTGCTTTCGATAACACTGGTTGTTCCAGCAAGTGTGTTATGATTGCTGGAAGTGGATTGACATCTGGTGCAACTCATATCAGTTTCAAAGGAAATATGATGAACAACAATGGTGTTTTAGTTCAAAATGGAAAGGTAGCTTTCCTTTCTAGTGATTCCTACGCTTGTGATGCCAAAAATAGATACCAACCATTCCTCGTCAGTGGATCTACTTCCTTCGATACCTTCAACCTCTACTCCAATGGTTCGATCAGAGCTGGTGACAACATGTACAACATGAGATGTTTTGAGGAGTTTGGAAATCTCATTAGTTTCAATCATAACGATATTCATCTTTCGTTTATTGTAAGTTTAATTTTCAATAAATCTCTAATAACATAACTAACCAAATAAAACAATTAGTTGAAGATTAGCGATCAGTGTGATCAACTTCATTTCGGTGAGAGTTGCTCAACTCCATCAACTACTGGTTCAGCCACCACTGGTTCAGCCACCACTGGTTCAGCCACTACTGGATCAGCCACTACTGGATCATCGACCACTGGATCGCCAGCTACTTTTACCTTTGATTTCACTTTGATCAATACTTGGGTGATAGGTGATGATGAATTCTCACAATATAATGTCGATATTAAGAATAATGGCGCCACCGATATCAAGACATTGGTCTTCTCACATGAAAACTTTGAGCCAACAGATAAATGGAATGTAGAGTCACTTCCAAATGGTGATTTAACTTTACCTTCATGGGCTGGAATTGGTGCAGGTCAAAAATACACATTTGGATTCATCACCAAATTAGCTACCAAGCCAGTATTCACAGTAAAATCCTCTTCTTCATAAAAAATCCAACCATCTAATCATGAAATTAACACTCAACATGGCTATGCAATACACTTTAATATAAAAACATAATAACTAAATAAATAGATTTTTTATTTATTTATCTTATAAATTTAAAATATGAATTGTCAAATGGTCGAAACTTGAAAAGTTTAATAAGATTTCTTTCAAGTTGACTTAGGTTGATTATTGCTATATTTTTTTGAAATTTGGTCTTTCTGGTTCCTCACCTTTGTATTCAAAAAAGAGTTTAATGCACCTAATCGACTGGTAATCTGGATGATCTAATGTTTCAAATAAGGTGTTTATAAATTTGATACTTGTATTAGGTATTCCACTCCAATCGTTATAGATTATTTCACATTTGATTGCTAGTTTCGTGATACTGGGTATTGATTTGACTGATTCTAGAGAATTCACATCTATGATATTACAGAGAAGTTTGATATAATAGAGTTTAGGTGAATTTGCGAGCAATTCTGAGAAATCTTTTCCTTCAATGACCACCAACTTTGTTAGATTACTCCATTTTTTATATGGAACTATAAAATCATCATATTCGTAATGGTGTTTGAGTTTAGTTACGATTGGTCGGTAGACGTCTTCGAATTCATCTATCATATCGTGGCCATCGAGATTCAGTCTATTTGCAGCACAAGTTGAAAGATTACATTTGATTTGAACATTTGGTTTCATTTGTTTGAATTTCGATAATATCAAGAGTGATAGATGAACCATTGATTGAGTATTAGGTGTTTCATCATCTTCATATTCTTTTCTAGTTACAAAACGTATTGATTCCAACTGATCATTGTCAAAGTGTTTGAGGAATATTGACATAAAATGATTCTCCATTTCTTCGGAGGAGAATGGTTTGTCTCTTGTATTTCCACAAGAATCCTCCATAAAATAATTATGACAAAATATCTTATTAGAGAACTGGGGGAACTTACCATAACCATTCATGTTGTAGTCTTCAACTTCAATGAATGATATGTGTTTGAGATTCTTTGCATTGATTAGTCGCATGTTGAAAGAATTCGTAGTTGCAAACTTCAGAGAATATGAAACAAGATTGTCAAGACATGTTTGTTTGAAACCATCAGGTACGCATTTAAATTCGAGTGCAGTCAAATGTAAGGGTGGATTTCTGAACAAACAATACTTGGTGCCAATGTTGATTTTCTTTGGGAAATGGTAATCGATTTGATTGGATAACTTGATATGATGATCGAGCATATTTGGTGGATTTGTTTGGATACAGTCGAAAGCATTACAATCGATTGAGAGTTTGTATTCTTATCTAAAATTAAATATCTAAATATTTCTTTCAATATCAGAGTATTAAGTTTTGGAAGTGATACATTGTCATTGCTGGTGTTATTCTCGATCGATTGTGAAGGAAAGTATTTGTGTAAACAATCGAAACCCTTTAATGCAACGATGATATTGGTGAATGGTAGCGGTTGTATCTTGTAGAACATTTCTCTGAGAAGTTCTGGTTTGATATTTTGAACTCTTTCCAAAAGTTTATCGAGTCCTTTTTCAACAATGTTTTCAAAACTATAGATATTCCATGGTCCAGAAAACAAATGCTCAAAGTAAACTTCGATATATAATGAAAGGAATTCAATATTATCGGTTTCCAATAACAATTTGATGTTTGTATCATTGAGAGTGTACGATTGATAGAATCCTGCATTCTTCATAATCTTGTTTATTATTGCTCTCGGTGATTCTGTCAACATTATAAACTCTATCCAATATGAATTGAGATATAGCAACGAGTGCTCTTTTACAAAGATATCAAGTGAAATGTGTGGAGCAAGTGTTTTCAAGAATGAAAAGTTGTCAGCTACCTTATCTCCACTAAATAGACTTAAGAAGATCCTTGCAAAGAGTAGTTGGAATGATTTAAAAACTGAAATGACTGTTTCTTTTGGTAATGAATTAAATGCCATGAGCATTTTGAATAATTTTGATAAAAGTATATTGTCATGGTTGATGCCATAGAGATATAAAAATGATTCCAATGCTAATAGTTGATGAGTTGGTTCTAATGATTCTCCATACAATTGAAGTGTGGTGCAAAATGAATACATAATTGAATATATATTCTTTGGTAATGCCAATGATCTTGACTTGTAGATCTCTATAAAATAGAGCATCTTGATAGTTCTTGGTTTGTCAGTTACTTGATCAAATGCCAAAACAAAATCATCCGATAGTAAATCGCTATCTTCAAATATAGATGCTACTTTGACTGCAGAATCGATCTCAATAGTCGAACTTATCAATAAGAATAGCTCTATCTTTGAAGGAATGAAGCTGCTGAAACTTGAATACAAATATTCGAAATCTGCTTTAAAACCAATGGAGGAAGGTGAATTCATTTGTTTTAGTTTTGACTTTAGCCTTTGACAATCGAATTTATCTTTATCTCTTTCGAAATACTCTTTGAATAAATTAAAGATTTTCATATGGGAACCAAATCCAAATCCAAATTTCCAATCACCGTTTAAATAACTATACAATAGTTGAAAGTTAGTTTCTTTCTTAGATGAAAAGACCTAAACGATTTACTTACTTGAAGACATCAATATGATGGTGTGACAACTCTGATATTCTAGCAGGATTTGAATTGACCACTGCTGCTACAAGTTGAGGGATTGGTATTGTATGAGTTGCAAGTTCGGTACAACCACTATTGATCAAATCAACAACCTCTTGTTCGATATTGAAGCAATCATTCAATTTAGAATATACAGGGAAGAAATATCTTGCAGACTCGGTTCTGCAATGTTTCCAAGTGAGCCAGAAAAGTCGATAGAGATCATTGTGATTACAAAATGATTTCAAATAATTCATAATATTTGATTGATATATACTATCGTTATACGGGATAATAGTTTCATATTTTTCTGATTCCGGTTCCAAGTTAGTGATGAAATCGATAAACGTTGATTTCAATTGTCGTAGTTGTTCGTCACTTGGTTGTATCTCATTTCGGTTTTTTAAATCACCATTATCATATTTAAATAACATCTAAAAATGTTTGGTAGGTATAAGTATAGGTTTATTTAATAAATAAATAAAAATAAAAAGCTAAGAAATTGATTAACATACATTAAGAACTGTCGTTAGAATTGTGAAGTCATTGTACCGACAAACTACTGAATCATGTTTATGATTTTCCTTACAAATAATATCTCTAAAGATCGGTAAATAGTAACGATAACTATTCTTTGTCATTATTAATAAATTTTTGAAAAATAGATTTCTTTTTTTATTATAAAACTTGTATTTAAAGAGATTTTTGAGAAAAGTTAGACTGAACAAAACAAACGCGTTAATTAGATTTTAATTTCAAACTAATTTATTAATTTAAAATTAAAATTTTACTTCAAAGAATGAAAAGTTTTCATCTACCTTATTTTCACTGAATAGACTTAAGAAGAGCCTTGCAAAGTTGAAAAATTAGTACCCAATTAAAAGAAGTGTTGACTATCGACAGCATGGTAAATCTACTACAAGCCAGACTGTATTTGTAAGAGTTGATCTACTTTCCCACTGTTCGATAACCACCTATGTTAGGAATGTGTTCTGATCTAAAGAATTGAAGAGTGACGTTTGACTGGTAGAGTGGCTGCTTCACTACTCCGTACATTTTATTTTTTGCATCCTTTGAGAATCTTCATTGTTGTATCTATCTGGACGATCTGAATATATATATCCACTTTCTATTTTTCAACCTTGAAGTAATATATTTTAAAATAATCAAACAAAAAAATTGGTCAAAATTAATTTTTGACTTTTTTTTTTTTTTTTTTTTTGTGAACTTCTTTTCTTCAAATGAATGACTGTTTAATTTTAAAGATATAATATTATAATTTTGGTCATATATATATATATATATTTATTATTACAAAGGAAAAAAAAAAAGATAACAAGTTAGATAGTCACTTTATTTTCAAATAAATAGGGATATTTTTATATTTTATTTAATTTATTTATTAATTATGTCATATAATAAGATAATAGATTCTGATAATGATAATAATAATAATGACGATGATGATTCTAATGAAGATAGAGATGAAGCTTTAATAAGCAATAATAATAATAATAATAGTAATAATTTTATAGATGATATCGAATCGGATGAATCAGTATACAATTCTGATGATTCACATGATGATGGTGATGATCACCAATCTAGTTTCTCGAGATCGACATCTTCTCTTAATAAAAGTTTAAAAGCAATCAAACAAATAAGATCAAATAATATAAATAATAATAATAATAGCATATCTACAGCATCCTCCTCGACAAACAACAGCAATAGTAATAATAGTATCAACAATAATAATAATAACAATATCAATCAAGAACTAATATTACAACAACAGAAAAAGAAGATATTATATACACTTTGGTTCGTAGATCCAGAATGGACAGACGAGCAATTACCATCGGAAGAGGAATTAGATAATGAAGAGTATTATAATCAATATGTTTCATCTAGAAGAAAAAGTAAGTAAGAGATTACTTTGTAATAGCAATCAATTTAAATAAATATGTATATATATATATGGTTATTAATATAATTATTAAAGGATATATGAAAAGTACTATTACTTTGTTCAATTTCTTGATGAGATTACCGTTGATGAGTATTCAGTTTCTAAGCAGATCAAAGCCAAGACAGTCAAAGCTATCGCCTCTACACATTCACAATACAAGACAACCGAATGCAAAGCTATTAGTCAGTAACGATGGAACAATGCTCGCAAACACACAGAATTCATCACTGGTATTTAGAAGTTCAAATGATAACTTTTCATCTATTCAAAAGAGATGGAATTGTATGTATTATAATATTTATGATAGTAGTAGTATTAGTTATGTTAACAAACATTTTAATAATTAAATAGATTTCCAAGCAGATAAAGAATCACAATGGCAAAGACTATGTTTCAGTCCTGACAATTCAATAATGGCATTCTCAACGAGTGGATGTACAATCTATATCATATCGATTCAAGGCGAAAACACTGTTAACATTTTATCGCCAAGTATGTTAGGATTGAATCCAAAAGATGGAATAGTAGATCTTGCAATTAGATACTCAATTTGTTTACTATCGAATCAAAGATCTCTAGTTAAATGGTAAGTAAAATAATAATAATAATAGTGTAGACATATACATCCAAATATATACATATTAACAATCAATCAATTAAGTTTTGAATTGTTGGTGATGGGATATGATATGATATTAAGAAGATTCCACATACCGATGTTGAATCAAGAGTTTACGGTTCATCCGGTGAACAACTCGCAAGACTCGGTGTTGAGTGACGGTTGTAATCCAGCGACATTACCAATCGATATGAAAGGAATACATCATGAGGTTGGTTGCATGGACTATTGTCAGGCCACCGATATCTTGGCGATCGGTGGTAACAGGAAATCAAAGAAATCGAAAGGAGGCAGTTCTATCAAGCCATTCGTATCGTTCTGGAAGTTATCCGATGAGGAGCCCTATTTCCGTTTGTTAAACAAACCATCTGTAACCGGTGTTGATTTCGATACTTCTGTTGATGGAACAACTGGTAGCGGTAGCAGTAGCAGCGGCAGTGGAATGTCAAATTCTGTATCTGTATCTGAACAAATTAACTTACATAATCAACAGCAACAACAACAGAAACATAATGTAACAACAAAACTATGGAACAAACTCCAGAAATCGATATTTGGTGATTATTTCCCTGGAATTATTCTTCACAAGATTAGTTTCTCAAACGATGGATCACAGATTCTAGGATTGGATCTAAATGGAACTATCTATCTATGGAATACTCCTTTGTCGACAGCAGCTCTCGCTTCATCGACTAGCGGTAGCGGTAACCAGTCGAATGTTAAACCAATTAAAATATGGACAACCGAAACACTTTCCAAGAGAATATGGGAGCGATCATCTTCTGCACCTTCAAGTGTTACTTCCAAAAGTAAGTTTGGTTAAACAACAACACATTTTGTTAAATTCAATTCTAATATTGTTGTTTTTTATTATTTAGATGTTGTCGATATTTCATGGTGGTCTAACGATCAGATTATTGCAGCGAATAGATGTGGTGAATTTGTTATATTCTCAATGTTGACGAGTGAGAATTGTTTGCTACACGATCCAGAGACAGTGTCATCTACGCAACCACCTATTCTAACACGTTCACACAATGGAAGATTCTTTATTTTAGAGACTAGTGGATCGATTCACAAGAAGCCGTCGTTCTTTGCTCTGTCACAGGAGTATCTCCACGAGAAGATAGGACGTCCTTCAGTTGCAGCCTACAAATATATCTATAGGTATTTCTATGGTGATCATCCAGATGATCAGGATCCATTCGATTACAATATTCAACGTATTGAAGGTAATCAAAATATAAACGGCAACAACAACAACAGTAACAACAACAACAGTCAATTGAGATTGAATGATCAAGATAATAATACCCAACAGATTGAACGTAGAATCATTAGATTCCAATCGACAACACCAGAACAACTGTTCAAAGCTAAAGTCGCTCAGAAGGAATATAACAATGCCATTATTATCGCTGAGCATTATGGTTTGGATAAAGACTTGGTTCATCAAAAGCGATGGTCGAAATCACAGGTATCAAGCGATACTATCAAGTCATATCTATCGAAAGTACAAGATCTCAATTGGATACTATGGGAGTGTCATAATAGAATACCATTGAATTTCGAATCCACCAAACTCCTACTTGAATACGCATTAGAGAAATCCAGTAAAATCATCAATGAAAATTCATCTATTGAATCTTTAAAGTATGTTTATCTTATTTATTTATCTATATCTATATAAATTGTATTAACAATATTTTTTTATTTTTAAAACAACTTTAGGGAACATAAAGATTTAATTGTTCATAGAAATATTATTGTAAATTACTTGAATCGATTGATTGTTTATAAAGAGATCTATGGTACTTCATTTGATGCTTTAGATTTCTTGAGATTCAGAGGATGTAATCTTGTGTTGGCAGCGATGGAGTATGCAAACTCTGAACACTTCAAAGCTATCGAGGTGTTGTTTACCTATTACAGTAGATTTATATTGCCATATCGCTTGCAGATTCTATCGATGATTCCAGAGACGACCGATCCGGCACAATATGAAAAGTTGCTACCGGATTCCAACAACTATTGGACACCAAAGAAATCGTTTGAACAGGATTGGTGTCAGAGTGCTTCCATCTACAAGAATGTATTGGAGGGTTTCGACTATGAGAAGCATACCGATAGCAACTATCTCAAGGAGATGTTGGTCAACTCGTTGAAATCAGACTACGAGGATATCAGAGGAACCGATAAAGTCAACGATATCTATGCGATGGATTACGTACAGCTGCCATTCGACGAGACAACTTTGATTACTTCACTGCCAAGCGGTGTGCTGACAACCGAAGATATTGCCAAGTGGTATAGCGAGCGAGCGTTGGAAATCGATAGGAAATCAGGTCAGATTGACAATGCATTGTCACTCATCACCATTGGTATTAAAGAGAAGGAGGTGACCGATCAGTCACTGGACGAATTGAATCGTTTGATTCAACAGGTATCAATTATCATCTATGATACCAATGCCGATATCTCGTTGGATCGATATCAAACGTTGTCACCACAAAACAAACTAGCGTTGCTCTTGAATGATTCCAATAGTCATACCATCTACAATAATATTCGCAATCGTTTGGATACTTTCAAAGAGTTGTATCCTCCAGCGGACTTCGATGATCTACTGGAGAATTACTTTGTCGACAAAGCAAAGCACAATCATATTGGACTGGTGAGATACTACATCACGACTTTGAAGCAAAACAAACCGGATCAATGTGGTTCTGCATCGACTCTATCTATTGCACTCAACAGTATTGCCAATGTCCAGTTGATCAACGGCGATTCACTCTCTCACATGGAAGCAATCATAGCGGATCTACCCGAGCGTTCTGTTGTCGGTGGATTGTCGCCAGCCACCCAGAGACTATTGAACTTACGCTCCGATTACTCGCGCTATATTCGCGCCAATAAGATACTGCTTAAATACAATGCAACCAAATCGATTTCCTTTTTCCAAGATACCAAAGAGCGTTCCGATGAAGTTGCTTTGTCGCTTCTCCAAGAGCTATGTCGCCACGCCAAGAAATCGCAATGGAAGAATGCAAACTATCGATCGATGTTTAGCGACTTTAACGATATCAAACAAATTGTATTTTACTCTGTGGATTCAACTGTTCTCTATTGTCAGATTGTAAAGTTTGCTCTGGCCGAAGGTAAATTTTCTTTGGCGCGTGAGTATTTCGATGGCTGTGGACCGGATAAAGTGGAGCAGCTGGTTGTTGCCGCTGCTAAAGAGCTCTATAACTCTGCATCGAGTTATAACTCACCGAATATGGCAGAGGCACAGTTATGTTTGGAACTCATTAAACCACCAACTCAAAGGATTGTTCGTGAGCTCAATCTTCTGAAGGCAACCGAGATCATGACCAACAAGTTCCACTACTCCAAGATTCCACTTCAAATTCGTTTGATTCTTGATAAAGGTTTGAGTAAAACATCACCAAGAGTTGGGCAACAACAGCAGCAGCAACAACAATCTTCAACTCATTCACTAGATATTGGACAAGAGGAATCGTTGTTTGGAGAGAATCAAGGTAAATTTGAATTGATACAATCTTTGATCGATAGTTGTCAGAATGCCTATCAGGATGTCGAAGAGATTCTACACTTGTCAGCATTACTCTGCGATTGGGTCGATCGTGATTTGAGTAAGGATGTTGATACCACCGATCTTTTTATAGATGACCATATCATTGTGGAGGTAATGCTAGCAAGAAAAGCTATTCAGCTATCAGACTTCTCAGTGGCATTCCGTATCTGTAAGATGCTCATGTCCGAACCGAAAAAGAATATTCCCTCAAAGTACAAAGAGATCTATCGAGTGTGTTCAAGCTTAGCATTGGACGGACACTTTAGTCATTTGGAACCGCGTCTGGAGTTGCTCTCCTATTGTCTTGTCTACTGTGACCAAGACGATCTTACAAGATTCCTCGAAGCCTACCAAGAACTGGAGTTACGCTCCAACATTTTAGAGAGTTCACAACGATTCCAGTCGGTTGCAGACAACAGTCTGATCTCGCAATTAAAGTCGTCGGTCGATGAAAATGGTGAACAAACTAGCGTCTATGATAAGTTAATGCGCAACGAAAATGAACTTGCCAAATACATCAAACAGTTGGCAAGTGAACAACCATCGGAAATTAGATTGGAACCACCATTCTCTGAATCGCTTGAATCAATTACAACTTTGATTAACCGTATCGATTGTGATGACAAAGATGACGACGACGACAATGACGAAGCATCAGACAGACTCTACCAACAACAGAACGAGTTGATGTTCCATCTTTCACAATTGATCCAGTTCATTGGATCATCAAATCACAATACTCAAGATGACAACTTGAATGTTGTTCGTTTTGAATCAACCCAAGAGATATTGCTTTTACTCTCAAAGTATGCTATTCATCATGGATTCCTCAAGAATGCACTCTCCTATTATCTGTCGGTTGCTGATCAGTCTCATGTTGACAGAGTGTTTGGCTGCCTGGTGGAAAGCTCTCAATCGAATCCACAGTATCAGACGAGTCTGGAGCGTGTTATTCGGCTGGCTTGCTACTACTATTCGTTGCGCTTGCTTTCAGCTGTTGCCGCTCGAGACACAAGTACCACTCCCAACTCTATATGCTCGTTGTTCAATATTTCAGTCGCCAGTGTAATTGAGTCTGCATTTGGTTTGGCATCGTTACCCGGTGAAGACAGTGACAGTGCTACCAAAGACCTAGTTTCGAACGTCCAAAAGTATCACAAGATGCTTCTCGACTCTATTCAAGCCAAGGAG
This sequence comes from Heterostelium album PN500, assembly GCF_000004825.1. NCBI lineage: Eukaryota > Evosea > Eumycetozoa > Acytosteliales > Acytosteliaceae > Heterostelium > Heterostelium album. The sequence continues at coordinate 1,023,512 of NW_008805075.1, forward strand.
TTCTCAGAGGTCAACTACAATGTCGATTTCAACAGATTCAAAGAGGATCCCGTTTATAAACGCGATACTATATTCCAATTCGCAATGACAAACGACGCCAAGTCTTTCCAGACTGCATTGTCAATGGCGAGTCGATATGGTATTACAAGAGAAGAGGTTCTAGAGAAACATGTACATTGGAAGATTATCGAAGATCGATCCGGTTTCACCAATACATTGCTCACCAACGAGGACATTTCGAGCTTGTCTGCTATTAAACATCATCTGATACAGCACATTTTCGACAAGATCGATGGATGTGACTATGAACGTCTATTACTCTTCAATGAACTACTCGGTAGATTTGACACTGGAGATCAAAAGTATCAGGTTGCCAATAGAAACAAAAAGAAGTTGTTGACACTGTTGAAATCACCAAAGAACACAATCAACAAGATCTACAAACCACTCAACTTTAAGTTGTTAATCGAGAACACATCGTATGATCCATATGTAGACGGATTGAAATCACTTCTAAGTGAAGAGAATATTGCATTCTGTTGTAATCTTATTAATATTCTTCAGAATATAAGAAGTGATGTCGATTTGATACAGAATTACACTGTTAGCAAGATGTATCGTCAACTCATAAACAACATCATTCAACACGAAGAAGCTGATACAGACATTGTCTCGGTTGTACTAAAGTATCGTAAGCAACTGGATGATGTCGATCTCGTCGAAGTCTATGAGATGATTGCCTACGGTGACTATTCAAATCGTTTGACAATGGAAGAGCGTATCGATGCACTCAAACAAGTCACCAACACTGATCAAGTTACAGATAATCCAGAGTTACTCGCCAAACTTCAGCAACTGCTCAGCCATTTGGAGGTTATCAATAAGCTACAACATCTCGAGCCAAAGATCAATCTCTCGTCTTTGAATATCATTGAAAACTACAAGAATGCACTCATTGAAGCGTTCAAATACAGCTTGGATATCAAGAGTGTCAACAGCAAACAACTCGACACGATCATACCGACATTGATTCAAAAGAATCTGGAGATTACACCGAGTCAATGCGAACAAGTCTATCAGATTATCAAGGGAAGCACTGATGTCTCTGATACCATCGCTTCTCTATTGAAATACTACCAAACATCGATCTCCAACCTTCTCGAACAACTCGGACAATCGAATGACCATATTCAACAGTTGGTACTCTCAGAATCGATCAAGAGAATCATTGACAACTTCAAAGCTGGAACCAAATGGCATTCCGAACAAAAGATATTCCTTGAGGAACTGAGAGAGTTTGCCTATGACACCAACCAGCCAATGGAGTGTAGAATACTCATTTTCGAGATACTCAAATCTACACCAACACTCTACGACCGTTCTCATCAAGATTGGATGGAGCAAGATCTCATCCAAGTGAAGCAACACAAAACAAAGGAGATCATCAAGGAAACATGGAAGAGTGCAGATGTTACATTCAAGGAGATGGAGATTACCACGCCCGAATCAGCTATTCCACTATTCAACAAGTTGATTAGCAACAGTGATACATTCCAACATGTTTCATACCTGTCGGATCTTCTGGCGATGTGGAGCAACGCACAAAAGAGTGATGCGGAATCCTCTGATACCAGCATCCATGTTTTACATAACTGTTGGCTCAAGTTGTTCTTGGCATTCATCCCCTTCTTTGAGGGAAACAATAAGGCTGTAAATCAATTCTTGCGCATTCGTCTCGATCAAATCAAGCAATATCCAATGGAAAAGTCAGAGGAATTGGAGATCTTGGAGAAACTAAATAACACCCACAACATTATCTACTATAAATTTGGTATACTTTCCAACTATAGAGGAATCCAAGTTTCAACAGTAAACGATCTGCTTACGTTCACTAAGAATACTTTTGTTATTAAGACTGCCATCGATTCATCGGCAATCTCTTATTGTCCACATCACCATACACCAGAGTGTCACAACGATCTCGACCAATTCATTCAAAATAACCAACAGCTATTCCAAATTATATACTCAAGTGGATTCACCTATATGTTTGTAGACACACCACTCTACGATACATTGGTCAATCTTATTACGCTATACAACAACAACTTTAATAATGTAAATAATTATCAATCACGTGAAGTTGAATCATCCATTGAATTCACCATTGCAATGCTTTCCAAGAATCAGCACTACTATCAAGCTGCCTCTCTTTGTTTGTGGTGGCTTGGTATCCATCCAATGATGCACAGCTTGAACAACGCCATCTCCTATTTGAAGAAATATATCAAGTCGACAGCCAGCTCAATTGGAAAATCTATTGGTACCAGCACAGATGACGAAAGTTTTAATAACGATATTATAGAACTGGAAAAACCAACATGGAAAACAGTTTATATTATTTTAAATCATGTAATAACTCAGATGGATAAAGAACTAAACAAAAATAATGAGGAATAATAAATTTTTATTATAAATACTAGTATATTATTAAACTGTTGTTGCTTGCCCGCTCGATTCTCTTGGAGATTTTAATACTTTGTTGTTATTGTTTGTTGGTTGAATTTTTTCCATTTTAAAATTAAGATTGGTATTCTTGATTGATGGTCTGAATTGGTAAAGTATATAAATATAAAAGGTGGCTTCGACTGCAGTGTCAAAAACGTAGAGTGATATTTGTCTTTTATCTTTGCCAAGGAAGACAAAGAAGATTAAAGAGAGTGGAATGGCAACCCACCAAATGATTGAAACAACACCAAAGTTAAAAAAGAATGCTTTCTTAATAGTGTCTTCGTGTGCTCTGTATGACTGTCTAATAACTATTAAAAAGATTGTCATAGCCACGAGGATCAGTAAGATATGAATAAGTCCTGGGATGGTGTAGTAGTAGTATTCGTAATGGTGCATTTTCAAGAATGTAATTCTAGGAATGACATTCAAAACAAAAGTGAAAAATATCATGGCAATGTAATAACCAGCAAGGAAATACTTTTGTGCTATCCATGTTCCATATGGATAAAGTGGTGAGGTATTCCATCCACTGGCGACCAAAAGAGTTAAAAGTGCCAAAGTCCAGTAGGAAACCCAGTCAAAAAACTTGGCAGCTATGAATAGGTTGTCGTTAACCAAATCTTCTTGTTCAATGAATTTAACTATCCAATAGAAGAACAGACCAACCAGTTTGATAATGATAACCAGAGTAAGAAGTTTCACTACGCTCGGATCCAAAGATCTTCTAATGGACATGATAATACAGAAAATCGTTAGAATCAATATAACTGAATATCCTATGAAAACACCCAATTGAAATATGGATACATCATTTCTGATTGATGATTCCAATTCATTATATTTGACCTCGATGGTATAATGATTGACATCCAATTTTTCATAGTATTTCAAATTACAATTGGATATAGCTAATATATATTTCGATTGCTCTGGATTATGAACAATAGTATCTGGCAAGACAATATTTTCAATAGTATTATTTAAATCGATTTTCCAAATGGCATCATCCTCCTAATAAAAAAAAGAAAGATATGATTAGAATTGTTTGTTAAAAAAAGTTTGTTTTTAATAATAATATTTACTTTTTCCTTACAATCAGAGTAATCATCCAAAAATTGATCTTCTTTATATAATAATAATTTTGAACTTTGATCTTGTTGAATATTAATAGTAATACATTTTACAGTTTGATCAAAAGTAAAAGTTTTCAATATCTCCCATGTGGTTAATTTAAAAATTGATCCTTTATAAATATCTGACTGTGATGGGTATGAAAAAACTATTCCAACTAATAAAATAAATATAAATATATTAAATTTTGTCATTTTAATTTTACAATGTAGTTAGAAAATAAAAATGTAATAGATTGGAAGTTGATATAATGAACTTACATCTTTATTGAATACTTTAACTTCAAATTTCAAATCATTTTTTTAATTAAATAATTATTTCATCTACAAATATTTGTAAACTAGTTGAAAAAAGAAATGAAAATAATCAAAAAAAGGTTGTGTGTTAATGAAATAGTGGTATGATCAGAATTGAGAGAAAAATGGGGTGGTTTGTGGTTGTATGAATGAAATGAAATAGTGGTATGATCAGAATTTAGTGTGGAGAAAAACAATTATTTTATTTCGATTTTTGTATGAATTTATTTCTATAAATATTTGATATGATAGTTTAATACTCTAGTGATAGGAATGTCACTCTATAGTGACAAAAAGATAGAGAGAATAAATGAGCAGATTACAACTACTGGGAACTTCCATTTCAGGTCAAAGTTTGTGTTGGCACTGTTGATGTCACAGATTTCTCTATCGATTAATGTTGTTACAAAGTATGGATCGATGATTGCGTAGCTCGAGAAATTTTCAATACTGATTGCAGTCATTGCGTAAATAGCATTGGAGTTGGATGTGGTAGTGGTTGGCATCGATGGGTCGGTCGATGGTAAGATATCGATCTTGGCTGATCTGAACTTTCCTCCGTCAGATTCCATACGGTCGGCATAGTAAGATTGGAGAATAGCTGTGGCAGTGTTGATCTCTACGTATCTGGTGAAGGAGTTGTCCGCGGTTCTACCAGAGAGAACAACTTGAGAGTCGACGCAGAGTGAGCTCTTGACACCGGCATAGATAAAGACAACCTTCAAGCTGTTTGCTGGATTGACGAAATCCCATTTGCTAATGTTGATGGTGTACTTGAGAGAGTTTGGTTTGGTGTCGAAACTGTCACCCAAGAAGTTGTAGGTTCCAGCTGTAGTGATAATGTTTGCCTTGATTTCAATGTTGGCATTTCCAACACTACCCGAATATGTATTGAGATTTCCAGAGACGGTCTTTGTCCAAGTGATTTCCTTGATCAACTTTTGACTGATGATGGTACCGCTGGCATCGACTTCTCTGAGCTCGTGGATCGAAACAAAGAATGGTGAATCGTAACCACTACCCAAAACACTGTCACTATAGCTATCGAGTTGTGGAGCGAAACTTGTGGTGTTGGTAGAGATCTTGAATGAACAGACAGAACCAATCCAACCGGCATAACACTTGCAAGTACCCTTCATGGTGTCACAAGTACCTTGACCACAGTCAGTTGGACAAACAGTTGGAGCAATATAGATAAATACATCCTTGGCATCAGAGAATGAGCTAACTGTGACATTTACGGTCAAAGCAACAGTACTTTGAACAGTGGAAGCAAAGTTACAAATAACAGTAGTACCATCCGTGCTTGCTTGTGGAGCTGTACATGGTTGACCTCCAATGGTAACTGATAAATCTACATTGGCAAAATTGGTACCTGGAAATAATAATGAATTTAAATTTATATTAATAAACAGAACAATTATCTTCAATTTTATATGTTTTATATTTACCTGTAATTGTTACTAAATTGGCACGTCCGAAAATAGTTGATGATGAACTGATAACGGTTGGTTTTTGATATTGTACTGTAAAGTTGGTTGGCTCGATGTTGGTATTTGGAACATAGACAGAGAATGTTGCAATACCTACTCCACGTGGAGCGGTACATACTACGGTCTGATTTTCAGAATCACCAAATGTTGGGTTTACACAACCGTTACCGTTGATCTTGAATTCCAATACTTTGGTATTGTCGAATGAGAATGGTGCAATGCTCTTACCGGTGAGAGTAATTAAACCTCCGACGACAGGTGGACTAGTGATGCTTTCAATGACTGGTTTGAGGTTGATTCTGAATGGTTGTGAGGTCTGACCACCTGCTGAGATAGTGATATCACCACTTCTTGAAGTGTTGGCGATATTCACACTGACAGAGGTATAGCTGATGCTTGAGAATCTGGTAGCTTGAACATTGAGACCACCGATGGCTGCACCGAATGTATTGGTATTGGAACCAAAGAAATTACCTTGGAATGTGATGGTATCTCCATTTTGAGCGAAACTATTGATGGTTGGTGGCGGGAAAGCTCCATAGTAAACTTTGGATTGTTGGTTAATGTCATTGTAGAAAGTGATTGGTACATTGTTTCCAACCATTAGTGGGAGGGTGATGAAGAATGGATCGGATCCGGTGATCGATACGGTTGTCGATGGTTGGCTGAGGTAGGCCCCAAAGATAACCTTGGTGGTGGCTCCAATAAAGTATCCACTGACCGCAGAGGTTAAACTGATTGGTGAAGATGCGACTTGGAGAATTGGTTTCCAATATTGGGTTTGAGTGAATACGCTACCGAGTGCGGATGCATCGACCTTAAATTGACCGTCTTTACATTGGGCAGACAATTGGAATGTACATGTGGTGGCACTGGTGCATGCAACACTGGTTGGAGATCCACCACCAACTGTGATAATCCATGCCTGTGAGTAGAGATCAAAGTAATCACCGATCATTGTAACGGCAAGGTCGTTTTGGATGAGATTGGTAACCTTGATATTGTTGAAAGAGACATAGAGATCCATGTTTGGAATACCAGAGCTACCGTCTACACTGAAGGTGGTGACACGTAATGGCATATCTCTGAGATTTGATGGTGGAGCCGCAAGACTACAGGAGAAGGAAGTTGAGTTGATCCAAGCACCAAAGGTACAGATTACTTCATTACCTTTGACTCCAAACTTCAAAACCGGTGTTTGTGGTTGAGCACCAAAGTTCGTACCGGTGGCAATCAATGTTTGAGTAGCGGCAACCGAAAATCTATTGGGTGTGACAGAGGTTAACCATGGATAGTTTCCAGAGGTAACCAGTGATTTGGCAGCTGAAGTTTTATTTCCAACTGTAACAGTGATGGAGAGAGTCGATGCTGGTGGAAGATAAACATTGAGATTAACAGCTCTAAACTCAACAGTGTTCAGCTCGGTGTAGACTGGTTTTCCATTGACGTTCAATATAAATTGGTTACCGAGATTGAAACCTGCGATAGTCATATTAGTGGGAGAATTCATTGTAATTGAATCGATCGATGGCGCACCAAAAGAACATGACACGTTCATTGTTCTGGTCATTGATGGTCTGTCATTATTACTGAAAACAACCGAAGCAATAAAATTACTGGTGGTTGAATTGATGCTGGGAGCTCCGTTGATATTTACGTTAGTTCCTGAAATCGAATAAGAACTTGGTAGTACTGGTCCTTGTCCATTGAAATACCAAGAGGTTGTAGCGTACAACCAAGCCATTGTGTTCATATTGATATTCGCACTTCCTCCTTGTGTCCACATACTGCAATCACTATTTGGAAATTGAGTTGGTGTGAGGGTACCGTAAATTACAAAGGTAGGGAACAGACTCTTGTCAAGTGGACCAACACCAACCAGACTTGGAACGTTGGTATCGACATAGTAAACTGAACTGAAGCCAATTTGACCGGTGGTATTAGCAAAACTGTTCGAGTATGGTGACGATTGGTAGGTGAGATCAAAGGTGAGAGCATTGGTCTGAATGTTTTGCCAGATTTGCTTTGGTGAATCCGATGGCAATTGTGACTTGACGAAATTAACGAGTGCTGTGTTGTTGATGTTTGCTACATATCCTGGATCCTTGTAGACAGCAAGTGACTTAACCCATGCGGCAGAATCTGAGTATTTCAATGGTGGTAAGAAACTGTAGAGTTGCATAGTTGTCTCCTCTAGAATAGCTGGACGAGCTGAATAAACGTAGTTTCCGTACTCTTGGAGATTAATTTCAATTGGGAACAATTTCTTTGATGCCATGCTCTGGGCGAAAGTAAGGAAGGCAATGTCAGCCAAACGATTAACTTGATCTTGGTAGATTACATATGAAGCGCAACGCAAACCGTTGATTACGAATGGACATAGTGTGGTATTTTGAATCATCAGGAAATTACCACCGGTCAAAGTAACGGCGTTTGGTGTGGCGGCAAAGTAACGAACGGTAGAAACCCATGGTTGAGAGAAAGTGAAGAGATTTGGGTAATCTCTAACCACTCCATTTGTGGTTAAGGAGACCGAGAATGCACCGGCGTACGATTGCAGAGGTGCAACTTCGAAATTACAAGTAATGGAATTGGCGGTGGTTGAACTGGTACTTGTACATCCAACACGATTTCCAGAGGGATTGGTTACATCTACGGTTGTAACACCTTTGATGAATCCTGGAATATTATAGATAGAGACCCAGTAGGCACCGTTGTCCATGATAGAAACCTGTGGCGAAATACCGTTTGGTTCAATCTCAACAACCAAGTAATGGAGGTCTTTTTGGCTGGATGGCAACCACTTCATATTGTCTGGACCGGCAACAAAGTGAATTTGAGTGCTAACCAAATTACCCTCGAACTGACCACAGAATAAGGGACATCTACTCATTGGAATGCTGCTGTAGAAAGGAGAATTTCTGGTTGAACCATTGATCCACATCCAATTATAAATATCTGCTCCAACCTTAGCACCTAACCAAACTAAATTTCCAACAGGAATTTGAAGTCCTTCATTTACCTTGACAAATTCATCATAGGTTTCAAAAGCTGCAATATAACTATTTAAAAATAATTATTTTTCGAAAAGTAATTAATATTTAACATTTCTATTTTCCTTTTTTTTTTTTTACAACTTACCCACCGAGACTTTCTGCCATTTTATAGGCACCATCCCAATTATATTGAGTGTCCAATAATTTATATTGATGTGACATATATGTAAATGTTTTATCTGCATTTACATAGTTGGTAGTTAATGTTATACACACTAATAAAAGTGATAAATAGAAAATATTTATTTTCATTATTTTTTCTTTGAATCTATATATTTATATAAATAAAAAGATATAATAAATATAAAGATGTTTATATTTTAAAATTGATTATCGATCATTGTCTTTATCAGATCTTTTAAAAAGGTTTCTCGTTCATTTGGACCGTTACGTTGTTGTGGTCTTTGTAAAAACAGTAAGAATGAATGAAACAAAAATAATTTTGAATAATCTTTGAAAAACGGTTGTCACGAAAAGGTGCTGTCTCTATTCTTTTTTTGGATTTTGAGATGCCAAAACTCATCACAAAAATAAAAATAAAAAAAAAATATTTGCTCAATCTAGTTTTTGATTCGTTGAAAAAACAGAAGAGTTTTAGATCACCCCACATGATTGGTTGATTTTATTGCTGATTAACAAAAATTAAAGAATAAGCTTAATCATAAAGCATGGTAACTTTGTCAACATTCACTCTTATGAATGAATTTATCTTTATTAACTATTTGATTAGTTAATAAATTACCTGAATAGAATATATTTAACATGATATGGAAACAGAAAATATTATAAATAATGTTTAAATATAAAGAGAGATATAGATTATTGTTTTTTTAATTTACTAAGCGTCATTGAATTGAAGTTCTTTCCAACACTACTGGTCATCAAGGTGCTGAGAATGCACGTAATGTCGGTCATAACAAACTTACACAGAGAATACCATTCTCTCCTTTGTTACATATCAGAGTTAAGCTTGTCCAGATCTTGAATATCCCAAATGCAGACTTCTAGTATCGCCATACGGCAGATCTCGTTGCATGTAAGATATACTCTAGAACGAAGATCAGAACCAGCTATTACTAAGCAGTGGTAGCGTACCACCCGGCACAACATCCATCTCTGATCCGCTCAAGGAAACATTCAAGCGAGTTCCGATCGAGTCTGAATTCAATGTTGATAAAATATCTTGCTCTCATCGTTCGACCCAAACACGAATCAATATCCATCGGCATTGTAAGATGTTATTCAGCTCATTAACAAATCATTGTACACATAAAGAAAACCTTTTGCTGACGTTGAGAGGATAATACCGATTAGTTTCAAATGTTGGGTGTGAGAAAATGGTTTATCATGATGGCTATAGTAGTTGAAGATCACAACCTAACAGTTGCAAATGTTAGACCAATTGAAATCAATTCAAGAAATATATCTTTGAATGTTGTAAAGCTATGGCTAAATAAACTTTAGGTTTTAAGAATGTTTTTTATTATATATATATTGATGGCATGATAATTAGTTTTTTTTGTTTACTTTCTTCCACCTCTTCCACCTCTACCACCTTTACCTCTTCCAAACTTTGGTTGTTCATCTTCGTCATCACTGGTGACGTCACCGTGCTCCCACATACCAAGACGTTTGGAAAGAGCGTGCTTTTCTTCATCGGCGAGTTTGCTTACGACGACTGGGTTTCTCTTGGTTGCTGGATCGAGTTTAACGAGACCATTTCTCAAGAGTTCGGCGTTGAGACATCCTTGACCGTCTTGGAGCAAAACATTGAGTCTACCGTTGTCCTCCTTTGATTGGACAGACATATTCATTGAGCTACCGAGGAACTCATCTTCCAAGAAAATAATAGCATCTTCAATACGTTGTTCGGAACTGGAGCATTTGATATAGGCCAAGTTGACTGGGTAGGAGAGTTGAGCCAACGATTGGAATTTGGCAGACAGTGGTTTCAATTTGTTGATGGTGGTGGTCTCAGAGTTTCCATAGTCGTAGAATTGCACTCTGACATCCTTTCCTTCGATCGATTGTACCTTGGCACGGTACCACTTGTTGTCTGCACTGAATTGGGCATTTACAAGATCACCTACCTTTGGTGACCAGTTTGGAACTTGAGCGTCGTCCAAGTCGAGCTTCTTGAGTGACTCTTCGATATCGGTGGTGTTGCTGTTGTTTGGACGAACAAAGAGTTCGGTTGGTGAGATAACACTGGAGATGATGACTTCACTGGCTTCGTTCTTGACGGCACGCTTCTCAGCCTCGGCAGCGAGTTGTGCTTCGTATTGACGTTGCTCTGCTTCTGGATCGTAGTTCTTCCACATTCCCAACTTGCTCTTCTTGGCCTTGTCTTCGGCGTCCAAATAGGCCTTTTGATTGTAGAGACGGTTCATTGGGTCGTTAACACTGGCAAAACCATTCTCGACCAAAGTCATAGCGTAACTCTTGCTGTTGACCAACATATTACCCAAGAAATTACCACCCTTATCTACGTCTTCGATTTGAACAGAGACGTCATGTTGATGTAAATTGGCACGTGAGAACAACAAAGCGTTGTTGGAGATCTCGTCCATCTCTACGGACTCTCCACGCTTTGGTGCACGGACACCGCTCAATGAGAAGTTAATCAAACACGATTCCTTTGGAATGTAGATCTTGAAACGTTGAGCGCTAAAGACATAGTCGATAGAGGCACCGTGTAACGATCCCTTGATGTGTGGTAAAAGCTGGGTGGCCTTGGTCTTGAGATTCTTGTCGTCGGCTGCAGAGCAATCCTTGACGTTAAAGGTTGGGGTGGAGTCTTTGTTGGAGTGGAGACCGGCGTTTCTCTTCTTGGCTTTGTTCTCGGCGAGAATCAAAGCTTCGTAGTCGATCGAACGTGAGTCGGCACCCTTGTGCTCGGTGACACGAGCGAGACCAGCCTCGACGAGTCCGAGGGAGACGTTACCCTTGCCCAAGTAGACACTGTAGAATGGCTTCTCTGGAAGTTCAGAGGCAGCGATAGCTGGTCTAACAAAATCGAGCTTGGCGTTCACTTGCTTACCGATGAGGTGTTTTCTGAGCCATTCCTTGGCTTCGAATGCCCAGTAACGCTCGAATTTAATGAGTTTTTGTTCTTCCTTTGATTTCGATTGCTCGTTGTCGTTTGGACGAATGAGATTTGGTACACGAATCGAAGCGAGAGCAACTTTATGTTCGTTTTTGTTGGCATCCAAAATGGTGATGTTTCCACTGTTTCCGATTTCAACGACCTTTCCTTCGATGGCATCTGGATAGCCAGAGGTGGTGGAGGCCGACGAGGTGGAAGTGGTTGAGGTGGAAGATGCAGAAGCACCGGCACCAGTGCTCCACATTCTTAGACCGGCGGTCTTGGCAGATTGTTCGGCGGTCTTCAAGTTGTTTTGGTCGGCAGCGGAACGCGAATTGGCACTCCAACCAACAAAAGTACCGAGACCTTGACGAAGCAACTCCTCGGCAACATCCTTACCGGCACAATGTATAGATCCAAACAAATTACCTTGCTTGTCGAATGTATCCAAAGTCAATTGAATCTCACGATGGAGAACGTTATTTCCAACCAAAGTCTCTGCGTCAACAGCGAATGGCTCTGGTGCCATTTGACCGCTAGCATCCTTCTTATATGCTGGTGACTGAACACCTGACAACTGTACTTGAACAAGATGGAATGATGGTAAAATTACAACTTTATAAGTATTACTATTTCTAATATTCTCAACAAGTCCTTTAAATATGATGATGATGGTGGTGATGATGATTAAATAAATTAGTTAGATTTGTTCTTTCTCTAAGTCTATTTTTTAGATAAATTAAAAAAGTTCATACCTTGAAGTTGTTTTCCCTTTAATTTGTTAAAGAGATCAAAGTTGTTGATAGTGTGATTGGGACGAACAGCACCCTTGAGTGCAACTGGATTCTTATTATGTACACCGAGTTCTTTTGAGGCAGCCTCAGTCTCGAGTTGGAGAAGGACGGGATCTGGCTTCTTGGATTTGTAGACGGTGGCCCAACCCGACTCTACCATCTGTTTGTTGAGTGAGTTCACTGCATCGTCCACCAGGAAGGCAGTGATGTTTGATTTCTTTGAGGCTGGGTTGGTGTAATCGATCGAGAAGTTGACACGCTTTCCAATGCATTTCTTACGGAGGTAGTCACGTGAGTCCCATGCAAAGGCGTCGTCTGTAGTGGCTGGCTTGTCGTTGAGAGCTGGACGACCGAGACGAGGTGCACTGATTCCCGACAACAAGTACTCTGACTTTTGTTGGTATTCACCTCTTGGGTCGATCTCTTGGATCACCAAACTGTCACCTGAATTCACTGCACGAACGACACCACGCAATGTAGCGTTTGGTTTAATTTGTGAGGTGGTGGCGGTGGTAGTTGGTGTATTGGTTGTAGTTGTCGATGGTGTTGCTGACATCATTCTTTTTATATATATGTGAAAATAGAATAGATATTTATTTTATTAATAAAACAACAAAAATATAATATAAATATAAATATAAAATAAACAAAACAAAGTTAAATTATATAAATATAGTTAAAAAAAAAAATAATTAGAATACACAAAAATGATGATCCCCACTAATAATACATAAAAAGTTTTTTTTCAATTGATTTAGCAATGTAATTTCAAAAAAATGACAATATAAAAAAGTCAAAGTTTTTCTGCAACCCAGAGAACTTCAACATCAGAAAAAAATGAAAAATTTTGATCATGTGAAAAAACTAAGTGTGAGGAAAAGATAGAATAACTCAAAGACATTTCTTTTCACATGATTACCATTGAATATTAATTGAAGGTTCAAATATTTTTTAATTTTGTATAATATGTTGTTGAATTCATTTGAAAGTAGACAAATTTATATTATCAGATGGGAGTTCAGACATCTCTTCTTTTTCTTTTATAATTTTATTAATAATATTTTGTTCTAGTGTTCATTGTATGGTAATTTAATTTGAAAATGGATCAATTATTTATTTATTTTATTAATAATATGATGTGGAAACAAATCAGTTTTGCGAAGAGGGCCACAGAATTGATAAAATGAGAGCATTGTATGAATGCTTGATGTTACTGGAGATCTTAAGATTTGATAATTGTACTATTTTTGGTCCAAATAGATCGTCCCAGTCGAGTAACTTGATTTTTAAAAATGGTTTTATGTTGGTAGGTATGGAAGTGATCTTCTTTGGTAATATTTTCTCAAGATGTCGACATTTAAATATGAATTCGATCACTGACCACATCATTCGGTTGAAACAATTTGATGCATTACAAAACTCTTTTTTTGATTTGTTAGATAGTAATAAATGGCTCGATTTCTTTAATTACAATGTAGTCTTTGGTATGATTCTGTCAGTGCATTTCAAAAGTTGAATGCAGTTAATGGGTTGCACGTGTTGTCATAGAGCTCAAGCTGTTAATCTCTAAATGATGAGATCTCATCGGCTTCTTCTCTTCTTGTTATTTGTTTAATATTAAATATTTTAGGTCATCGCTGCGATTAATTCAAAAATAAATAACATGTTAAATAATACTATTTCCAATCTTTTATAATTATTTTTGTTTTAAAAGATGCTAGTTTCGAATATATTAGATTGTATTCAATATAACCAATAAAATTAAATTTTATCTGTTTAATAATTTTGTTGATTTTTCACCAAAAGAAAATTAAATGTTATAAAAGTTCAAATATCATGATGCTTTCACTTATAACTTTAAAGAAGTTGTTAACCAATGAACAAACAAGAATGTAATAAAAGATATGATGTCATTTTTATAAATGCAAATGGGTAAAATGTTGTTGGATATTTAAAAAAAAATATCAAAAAATCGAAAAGGATGGATTGATTGGTTTTTTGCGAACAAAAAATTTTTAAAACAAATTAAAATTAAATATTATCACTAATTGAATTTTAAAACAAACATAGAGAATATTGCTATAGATAATAGCATAATCATCATAATCTTAGTGATCATCACATCACATCACATTTAAATTACAAAACTACTAAAATATAATAATATAATATACAATACACAAACATATATATAATACGGATAAATGCAAAAACCAACAAAAACAGGATATCTATACAAGAAAGGCATTATTAATAAGAAATGGCAGAGAAGATGGTTCTCTCTTGGTGCTGACAGTAAGCTAAACTATCACAAGACACAACATGATAAGAATTATAGATCAATACCTTTAGAACAATCTATTGTAAATGTATGTAAAGTTATTAATAGCAATCATAATCATTATTAGAATATAATAGTAAACTAATAGATATATACAATACAACTTATATTACAGGTTTGCACAGATATAAATAGTATTCAGAGTGAATTTGGTTTCGTTATAATTACACCACAGAGAATCTTTTATTTGTATGCCGAGAGTAAGTTGGATCTCGACGATTGGTTGAGGAAATTGGCGACACACTCTAATTTGGATTCAGAGAATCTGTTGATGGAACAGGCAGAGAATTCAATAAGAGAGAGTATGACTAGACGTTCGAATCTCGAAGACGAACTACTGAGAAAGAAAGATAGTATATTCCAACACTTGACAATGCCTGTTTATCATCCTCTTACACCTATGACATCGTCGTCATCATCGAATACATCGACAAACAACTCATCGACAACAGCAACTACTACAACATCAACAGCAGCAGCATCTTCTTCATCCTCGACAACAAAAATAACAACAACAACAGCATCAACTACTAATGGCAGTAGCAACAACAACAACAACAACAATAATTCAACATCACCATCATCAAAGTCATCATTCACAACAGCACACCCAACACTTAAAAAGACATCACAACAACAATCGTCGTCATTATCATCATCGTATCATAGGTATTCAAGTTCTTTTATTGAAACAACATTGAAACCATCATCTTTTTCATCTTTTTCATCCGAACGAGGTAATGATAATAGTAATAATAATAATAATAATGCAACAACAACAACAACAACGACGACAACATCCACTCCAAAAACAGATGATTCATCTTCATTAGATAAAGGAAATGAAAAGCATTCTGCCAATTTAAAGTTATTTGAACAAATGAATAATACTAAATACAACATCAACAACAACAACAACACAAATATAGATAATCATATTCTAAGTATTAATAGTGACCATTCTATAAACAACGGTAATCATAGCGATACAAATAATAATAATAATCACAATATTAGTACAAAGAAATCGAGAAGTTTTAGTTTTAGTTTTAAAAAGAAAACTGTTATACCTTCATAAATAATGTATACAAACAACGATAATACACATACATAAATACAATTCTTTAGTATTCGTAAAACAAAAAAACATCATAAACTTGTATAATAATAATAATAAATACTATTGTGATTTGATTATATTCAATTAAACAATGTTATATGTTTTTATATATGTTTTTTTTTAATTATTACAAATTATTATTTATTAGGTTTTAAAAATGATTATATTTTGATTATTAATATTATTATTATTATGATTATGATTATAAAACGAATTGATTATTATAATTATTATTGTATCTAATTGATTTCATAGGAATCAACCATTAAAGTTGTTTCAGTTGAGAATTTAGTTGGTTTGTTGGTTTCTTCTTGTATTACTTCGGCGACGGTTACGAATAAACTGTTGTTTCCAACAAAGTTGACGTGTACTGGGAAGAAGTTGCTGGTTGCACCCTTTACGGTGAATACCAACGATCCGGTACGATTGGAGTTGTCGACGTGTGGTATCTTCCAGAGGATGTTCTTTGCTTTGCTGTCGTACTCGTAGAGTCCGTCGAATTGGTCGACCGATGGTGCTGCACTCGATGGATTCGGTATGGAGATTACGATATTCTTCAATGGGAATTGCACAACCGATTCATACTCCAAATTGACAGTGGTAGACTGTCCGCTTGGCGATGGCCAACAATTTACTTTCAGTGGAATCATCGAATCCTCTGGTACTCTATATCTCCACTTCAAGACACCACCCGCTGGGAATGCTTTTTGTCCATCCTTTAATCTCAAAGTTGAACTGCTAGTGAGTGCTGGTTTATCTATATTTGGATGAGTCTATTCAAAAGAGTAGAAGAGAGAGAGCGAGAGAGTTAATTAAATATCCAACTACAGCTATACTCTGAGTTTCACTGTTGTTGTTATATATGATACATTACAATACATTGGAAGTTGGAATTATTTGGCATTTGAACTGATACTTTAACACGTCCTAGATTTGGATCGTTAACATTTACATCCAATACACCTTTAATATCTAAAGTATTGATGGTTCCATCATTTTCCATAACAATTGTAACAGTTTCCTCTACAACAATATGTACTCTAAAAAATATTAAAAGGTTAGTAACCGTTTGTTTCAGATGATTTTAATATATAGTTGTTCAACTTACGCCTCAGTTGGTATAGCTGGTGTTGGTGGTGCTAAACTACCGGTGTTATCTGATGATAATAAAGCCTCTAATTCCTCTTCTTTTTCTACAACTTTCTCTTCTTTCAAGACCTGTGCAAGTGATGATTTCTTGATAGATTTCGATAATTTCATACCCTCCTTTGATGGTACTTGTGATTTGGTAGGTGGACTAATGATAAATAGATAGTTAAAAAGTTAAATAAATTGTTAACAACCTCACATCATCATTGTTTGTATTAATCATTCATTTTTATACATACGTTGATTCTCTCTTATCCATACGTGGAGATGGGTTGGAAGATGAGTAACCACTTCCACCACTGTAGTGTTGATCGCTAGAGTATGAGGGTGACATGCTACCGCTACCCATTCCACCGCCACCACCCATTCCACCACCGATACCACCACCGACACGACCGGAACCACCACGAGCGAGATCGTCTTGTCTGAGTTTCTCGATCTCCTTGATCTTTTTGTTGGCGTTCTTCTTTGCTTCGCTCTCACGCAACTCTCTGTCCATTCTGTCACGCTCTTCCTCGTGTGACTCCATTGAGATGAAGTGCTTGATCTGTTGCACGGTGACACGCTCTTTGTATCCCATGGCAATGACCTCGTCGAATGTAAAGATGATATCGAATGCCTTACGCGAGACATCGGCTTCATCGAATGAGCTGTACTCTGGCACCAGCTTTGCCAGGAGATGCAATGTCTCGAGATCCTCTAATATATTCGAATTCTTATTGGTGATCAACACCAAATAGAGTTGTTCCAATGGCTGGTAGACATATCTGATATTCTCTGTCTCAATGAATGTATGTTGTTTGCCATTACCAATCAACTTTGGGAATGCAGAGAGCAATCCTTCGATTCTGCTCTTTGTCATCTCTGAGAATTGACGTGATAACAAAGGTCTACCATTCTTTGTACAAATTGCTGCTGCTAAAACAACCTATTTATAAATATATGTACATACATTTAAATATTAATATATGTAATTCTAATTTAATAATGATGATTTGATTGAATGATGATAAAACTAAATCTAAAAGATTAAATTAAACATATCATCTCTTTATCATTATCTTGCTTGATTATAATAAATTTTAAAAAAAGAAATCTTACCATATCTATCTATCGCTTTTAATATATATATAAATATCACTCAACACTCTTAATTTTAATATTCAATAAGAAGGTATTGATCATTAAATGATTTTTAATTTTGTTTTATTTTTATAAAAAAAATTTTTGTTTGTTCACTAATAAAAAATTTATAAAGTGTTGACCACATCAGAAAAAATACTTTGCAAAAGTCAAGTGAATCATCAAATTTATTCTCAACAGTTATAATTGACATTAAATATATATATAACTTTACAATTTTTTTTTAATTAGCAAAAGATCATTTATAAATGAAAGTTGAATTAATTAATTTTATATATTTCAAAAAAAATAATTAAAAAATGGATTAGATATATAAATAATTATATTGCTGACTCACGATGTACAACAATTAAACAAAATAGAAAAAAATAATAACTTTAGATATATTAATTAATATTGACAAACGAATATCTATTTTTATTAATTATTTTAATTTTATAATTATAAAAAGAATTATTATTTTTAGTTTTTTTTAATATTTGAAATTATGTGTTTGTTTTGTGAACACACACTTTTTACAAAAATGGAATTTTTATTAGTAATACCAATGAAGTTATAATAAAAGTAAAAGTAAATTGAACTTGAACTTTATTAATAAGTTATATTTTTGCAAAGTTATTAAATTTGAATTTATTAGTTTTAAAAAGTGTGTGGTGCTACAAATGTCGAGCGCTACACTAACAACTACCCACCAATACGTAAAATATCAATAGTATTGATTAGAGATAATACTAATCAACTGACAACCATTTCCATTGGATATTTTATTATTTAGTATAAAACAATTAAAACACAAACAAGATAATTGTAAACATTTGCTGTAATGTTACCCCTCTTTTCTCTTTAAGTACTAAAAGGTATGACAACAAGAACTCATTACTTAAAAACAATAGAAAAATAATCCATCTTTTATCTCTTTGGTATGAACATACAACACACATTGTTTCTATTATTTTCAATTCACATAAGATATATATTATAAAAAAATAAACCACCTAGATTTCAATTTCTAGAAATAATAATTAATAAATATTTTTAACAACAATAATAATAATACAAATAAATTAACATTCTATACTTTTAAAAATAAATCTATCTATCTATCTATAAATTTTTTGCAAAGTTCAGAGTCCAATACCTACCACTCACACATAGAGATAAACACACAAACACACACAACACA
Source organism: Heterostelium album PN500 (assembly GCF_000004825.1). Taxonomy (NCBI): domain Eukaryota; phylum Evosea; class Eumycetozoa; order Acytosteliales; family Acytosteliaceae; genus Heterostelium; species Heterostelium album. The sequence goes on from NW_008805075.1 coordinate 1,042,814, forward strand.
TACAAAAAATCCAAAACAACTGGTTAACCTCTCAGCGAAATTCACCCACGCACAACGCCATTTCATTCCAAAGTGGCTATAACTTCACAATAACAATCGACAGTGCAAATAGAATTACTCTGTGGTAACATCATAAAAGTAGTCTTATTTTATTTTCAAATTGAATTCGTTGGCCAAGAAGAAGCAGTGCTTCCAAAGAATATTGGTATAGTATATAAAAACAAAGACAAACATATGAAGAATTGTATTTTTATAAAAATAATCAAATATTGTAAAAACTATTTACTATCACTTCTGTTTATATCTATCAGAACCAACAATAACTTTTGTAAAACACACACACTGTTTTGTTCTTGTTAGTTCACAACATTAATTTATGTATATATATAGTTAACTAAATCTATTCAGAGTTTATCTAAATATATATTTATTTGTAAATTTTTAAATAATTCCTATAATTTCAATTATTAAAATTATTTTATCTATTTAATATTTCTATTTTTATCTTCTTTATATATAAATAACAATAAACATACTAACTTTTTACCTACTTTCTACTGTAACAACAACTTATTATAATCAAATGTTTATGGTTCTATTACTAAATTATTTACTTAAATTTTTATTCCATACATCTAAAATATATTTTTAATTATATCTATATAATTATTCATAACTATAGATCAAAAGATTTAACTATTCTACAATATCCATCGATTTTACTAAAATATACCAAAATTACTATACAAATCAAACTTGTTACATTAATTTTCAATATATATATTTATATTTATATAGAAATAATACAAAAAAGATATTTATCAATTGAAGATTTATAAAATTAAAAAAATTACTATTATAAATTTGGAAATTACTTCATAAAAATATCTGTTATCCATACTTCCTGACAATATTTATTATTACTATTTATTAAAAGAATAACTATATTGGAATATCGATACTATTATTATATGAATATTTTTAATTATATCTAAAACAATAAATATTACTATATAAAATACTATTAATTATATATTTTTTTATATTTATATATTTTACGAGAAAATGATAGGTGATTATACAAACAATCAAATATTTAGTCATTTCGATAGTTTTCACTATGAAAACTCATACGAAGAGAAACGAGAAGAAGAAGAGAAACGATTACAAGAGTTGGCAGATCTACAAAATGCACAGTCTGGAAAGAGAAAGCAAAGACTGGTCAAGTTTCTATCACACAGCAGACATGTCCTGAAGAAAACACTGAGTATCACCAACTTTATACACACTGGAAAGAAGGAAACGTTCATCTCTAGAATGCCAATGGAGCTACTGGTACATATCGTCGGATTCCTGGAGTACTCGGACATTTGGAATGTCATGTTGGTGTGTAAGGAGTGGCGTGCCATCGCACAGGATGAATTCCTCTGGAAGATTATCTATCAGAACTACTTTGTCTACTATCCAAATCGCGAGGCTTTTGCACACCAAAGAAAGACCCAGAAAGATCTGCACTGGCGTGACATCTTTAGATACGACTATATCAAGGAGACCAAGTGGAGTTCCGATGTATACAAGGAGTCCTACCTACATGGACACACCGGCACCGTCTGGACAATGTTGTACGACGACGAAAATGGATTGATTTACACTGGATCATTCGACAAGACCACCAAGGTATGGGATCTCAAGAAGAGAAAATGTCTGTACACACTCTATGGCCACTCCTATCCTGTTCAATGCTTGGATGTCGACAATGGTTTCATGGTTACTGGTTCTCTGGATAACAGTCTGAGGCTATGGGATCTTGGCAAGCGTCAATGTCACAGTATAGTATCGACCAAAGCACACAATTTCGATGTATTCTGTCTACAAATGTCTGGTGGACTGATTGCCTCTGGCTCTTCCGACTCGACTGTCAAGCTCTGGCGTGTAGACGATTTGATCAATTCCGAAGAATCACTCAATGACCGAATGGATAGAGGCGAACCCCAAGTAAATATGCAACCACTCCAAACATTCAAGCACAACTCATGCGTTACTTGCCTACAGATGACCGGAGACAGATTGATGTCTGGTGGATCCGACAAAGTAGTGCGTGTCTGGGATCTCAATGCACAAAAGGAATCGAATGTGTTGGTCGGTCACGATGAAGGTATCAGATGTCTGCAATTCAACGAGAACATACTTGTCACTGGTTCGAATGACACTACTGTCAAACTGTGGGATCTAAGAATCAAGCACGGTGCATACAGCTCACTCCGTACTCAAGGCTCAATTAGATGTCTGCAATGGGAGGGTACTTCACTGATCACAGGATCCAATGATCAAGTAGTCCGTTGGTGGAACTTGAATACCGGTGCATCTGTAGAACTATTCCAATCCGAGTCATCAGTATCCTGCTTGAAATTCAAAGACAATATGTTGATGTGCGGATTAAGTGATTCTAAAATCCAAATATTAAAATTCGTCTAAATCAACAACAAAAAAAAAGTATCATTACAACCAATAATATTATTACTACTACCTACTACTTGTATGTTATATTTAAATAAAATAATAAAACGATACCGACAAATATATTACTACCTATTTAAAAAAGCTATTATAATGTTTATATTCTATTTGTTATTGTTCTTCTATCTCTTCTTATATAAACATGGTTTTAAAATAGCTGATGAATCTATATTTCTATCATTATTGTTTTTCTGATTCTTCTTGTGGATATCTGCAACCTTTGTGAAATTAAATAAAAAGAAATATTTGTTTTTCAAATTCTTTGAAATGATGATATGTTAGTTAAAATTATAATTATAAGTTGATTAACATATTAACATACTTTGTTTGATAATTTGAATTGTAGGTTTGAAATTTCATTAACAAATAAATCATTATCGGTTATTCTCGATTCGATCTCTGCAATCATTAACTTTCCGTTGGGTTTCAAAACACGGTTAGCCTCTACGATAAAGTCCAAGAAATTGGTTCCCATCAAAGACAGACAGAATACTACAATGTCAACGGATTTGTCTGGCAATGGTACATTCTTGACATCACAAGCAACCACTCTCTCGTTCTTTGCAACCAAGTCAAACGAGTGAACCTTAAACTTTGATTCCAATGACTCTGCAAGTCTTGCCTCACCACATCCGAAATCGGCAATCACCAGATTCTTCTGAGTAAGTTTCTGTAAATCTTGAATAATCAAATCCAATGGATTGATTGGCCAATGTTCAACCTGTGCTGCAAATCCTGTATGATACTATAATGTTGATGACAAAGGTGATATAGAGTATATATATTAAGTTAAAAATCCATCTAAATTACTATTATTTCAAATTCTATATTTATAAATTACCTGGTCGAATAAAGTTGGATCACTCTTGAACTCATCAAAAGCTTTATCACTCTCACTTGTATATAATATTTCATTGAGATATCTAAATCTACTACCTCTCAAATGTTTATCCAACTTTTCAAATGCTTTCGATGATTCATCTTTGTTGGCGCTATCAGATATTGAACTGGTATCAACACTATCTCCAAATGGTTTTGGATTCTATTGATTATGATGATAAAGTAATAAATTAATAATTTGATTAGTATTCAATGACCATCTAAATTTTAGTTTGGTATCAGGATCATACCCATAAGCTTCTCTTTTCGTTATCTTCTACGGTTGTATCTATTTTCTTAATTTCTTTCTTTGGTGGTGCTGTTGTTCTTGTATCATTTCTTTTATCGACTTTTTTATTTTCTTTATATGATTTATTTGAATAAATATTATTATGAGCACTCTTTGGTTTACTATTACTACTACTATTATTATTATTCTTTTTTAAACTTTGTTTTTTGCTATTAATATTATCTTTAACTTGATTTGATTGATTATTATCTTTTTTAAAATTATTTTTATTATTCTCGTTATTCTTTTTTACACTCAGTGGCTGTTTTTTCTCACTTCCTTTAACATTGTTATTCTTTGATGGTTTCATTCTTCAAGTTATAAATAAATATAATGAAATGTTAATTTAAAATTCAATCAGAATAGAAATTAAACGAGTCGTTTGAAAACTTAAATAAAATTAAATAAAATAACAATTTTTGTTTGAATTTTTGAAAAAAAAATAATAATAAATTTATTTAAATAAAATATTAAAATTGTGTGAAGTCGATCAACTTGATCTTGTAAATTTAACACCTGTATGAAGAGCGATTATTTATAGTTAATAAAATAATTTTGATTGATTTTAATTTGTTAGTAATAATAATAATAATATCTATAGAGATAAATTGATTCTTTGGTGTATGGGTGGCTTTGAAAAAAGCCTTTGAATTAAAACAATTAAGTTTTATCCTCTAACAACATTTGTTTGGCGTTGAGAATGTTTAGAAACCTTGGGAAGCCTCAGCCTTGGTGCTCTTCTTACCCTTCTTGGATGATTTGGTTTGGAGATGAGCAGAGTTTGGAATGACACCACCATTGGCAATGGTTACATTTTGGAAGAGTTGGTTAAGCTCGAGATCGTTACCAACAGCCCAGTTGATGTGTTGTGGAGTGATACGAGTCTTACCGTAGTTGTGACAGGTATTGTAGGCAAGTTCGAGGGTTTCAATTACCAAGTATTCCAAGACGGCAGCCAAATAGACTGGAGCATTGGATTCGACACGTGGAGCATAACGACCTTCACGCAACAAACGTTCGATACGAGAGACTGGGAAGACAATGTGAGCCTTGGCGGAACGAGATTGAGCTGGCTTTGATGACTTTCCCTTTGGGATCTTACGCTTCTCTGCTGGGGCAGTGGTGCTGGCGGCTGGGGTAGCCTTTGGCTTGGCGGCTGGTTTGGTTGGGGCAGATTCAGCAGTGGACATTTTTATTGTTGTTGATTGGGTTGTTGTTAAACTTTAATTTGAATTAATGAATATAATAAACTAATGTTGATTGATTATTAAGAACACAAAGTTATACTTTTTTGTTTTTGAGACAAAGATAAATTTTTGTGAAAATGATGTTGTTGGAGGTATTGTAAAATAAATCATTAAAATTCAGTTTTCAAAATAAATAACTCAAAAAACACACTATTCTCATTGAAAAATCTGGCGCCAAACACAAAAATCAATTTTATTTTTCACCCAAAAATCCGAACATTATCAAAAAAATTATTGAAGAAAATTTTTTTTTCCAATTTTTTTCATTTTCATCAAGAATTTGATCCGTTATTCTTTACCTCCAAAAAATTTAAATTTGAATTTAACTTGATTCTTTTAGTTTTCACTTTTAGTCGTTAATTAATATAATTTTAATTTTTAAAAATTTTAAAAATAAGATAATTTACAAAAATGTTAAAAATTAAATTAATTAATTAAAAAAAAAGAAAACAAATGATTTTTTAACTTAAATTGATCATTTGAATAAATAAAATAAAAAAAAACAGATCACAACTAACTTTAGACTCTGTTTAAACTCTTTTAAATTTTGTTTGCTGTTTGTGATCTTTATGGACTAGTTCAAGATAGTAACTTAAAAATAATCTTTGCTTACTTTTGTTATTTTTTTATGGATAGATTGTTTCATTTATTACTTTACATTACATACTTATTGTTAAATATAATTATCGAAATTTCAATTTGATTGTTGTTTTTTCTTAAATTGCAACATTATTCATTTATTTTTTTTAAAATTAGATTTTATTTTTTAAGTGATCGATGTTTTGTGTTGTTGTAACTTACTATTAATGTGTTGTCTTTGGTAAAAAGAACACATCGGTTAGTCATAGTCATCTTCATAAACATCAGGTAGTTATTCTATTTCACTCTCCTAGGTAAAAGCAACAAATAGATAGATTAGATTCATAGTATCTATCTATCTTTTTTTAAATCAATATAATATGAACATATTTCGAAAGATTGAAACTCTAGAGCAGTTAGAGTTACCAGAGGACATCGTAAAGCCATTCGAAGAGTTGGAAGATGAAAGTGATAGTTACTCTGATGAATTAGATGATCTAATACAAGATGATGAAGATGAAGAAGAAGAAGAAAATAATAATAATAATAATGCTGCTGTTGTGAATAGTAAAGATATAGAGAAAGATAATAGTCAAGATAATAATAATAATAATAATGTTAAAAAACAAAAACCAGTGGCAGCTGCATCGAAATCTAAAAAAGATAATAGTAATAATAATAATGTTAAAGTACCAAAAACAAATAATCCAAGTAATGATAAAGCATCAGTAGTATCAACGACAGCATCATCGGTATCGACAGAGGTTGCCAATAAAAAGAAGAAACCACCCAATGCTTTTATTTTGTTTTCACAACAGAAGCGAAAGGAGCTGAAGAAAGCAAACCCTCAGTTCTCCAACGCTCATATATCAACACTACTAGGTCAAGAGTGGATGGCACTTCATCCAGCAGAGAAGAAGGGTTTCGCAGAGAAAGCTGCTAAAATTAAAGATGAACTACAATCTTAATAGCATTAACCAACCAACCAACCAACCAAAGAAACAAACAAACAAAGAAAAGATCGATTATTGTACAGAACAAAAACCATCCTATTAAATCAATTCAATTAACATTAAATAAACTTCACCAGTAATGACTATTTTATTCATTACATTATCAATAAATTAAACAATTAAAGACTTTTTCAATATAAATAAATAAATAACATTATTTGATTAAAAATATAATAGATATGTTTTATTAATTATTAAATAAAGAATAACTATATTCGGTATTTTCCTTTTTTTTCTTTTTTTTTTCTTTTTTCTTTTAGTAATTACTATTACAATGGTCTTGTTGCAGGTGTTGATTGTCTTTTTCATCTATTTGATGAACTAACATCATGTTTACCTCTTTCCTCTTTCATCTTCTTTCTTTTGTAAAATAGTTTACAATAACTATATATCTTCTTCATCTTTTAAAAGCTTATTTTGTTTTATTTTATTTACTGTTGTGGTTGGTTTATTGTTGTGGTTGTTCAGTAGTTGTTGTTGGTTTAGTCGATGGATTTGAAAATCTCTTTAGTCTACGATTAAGTGTTTCATCAGATTCTAATTTCGAAACGAAAAAAAAAAGAATATTAATATTAATGTTTGTATTCTATTTAATAATGATTATTAATTTAGCAAATAAGTAATCATTTACCTGGTATCAGAGGGTTAGAGTCAGCGGCACCAAACTTTTTCTTTCTCGCTAAAATATCTTGATGTGTACCTAAAAGTTCTGTTTTTTGATCGATCTTTGTAGTTTTAACTTTAGGTGTGCTGGTGCTAGTAGCTTCGGTGGTTGTGCTATTGTTGCTATTGTTATCTTTGGCAGTACCGAATCTTTCTCTTCTTTGTTTCTCTTTTTCGGCTGCCGACAATACTGGTGATGAGTTTCCAGCGGTTACACTAGTGGTTGTACTGCTACTGCTGGTGATGCTACTTGTGTTGTTGACCGACGAGACAGTTGGTGAAGTCTTAAACTTCTCAGCTCTATATATCATTCTTTCTTGTTGAGTCATCTTTGTAATGTCTACTGGTGCGGTTGTAGAGGTGGTAGTAGTTGATGTTCCATTTGCACCGTTGTCAGTTCCAACAACGGTAGCAGTTGCAGAGGCATCAGTCTTATTCTCTTCGCCAGAGGCCACGGCAGTTGGTGTGTTAGTTGTAGTAGTTGCAGCAGGTACTGTCATTGTTGTGGTTGTCTGTTGTTGTTGTTGTTGTTGTTGTGCTTGATGACTATCAATATATTCTATTAACTTTGCTTGTAACTCTGCTTTCTTCAAACCTTTGATATCTAATCCCAAGGTTGTCAACTCTTTTTTTAAATCTTCAACTTTCAATTTGTCAATTTCACTTTTTGATAGATTCATTGTTTTTTTTTTTAAATTTTCTCTTCTCTCTTTTTTTTTTTTTAAACTTTCTTTGATTGATCTTCAACAGCTAATTATTTAAATTTAAAACTAATAAAAATATAAATATATAATTTGAACGGAATTATTATTCAAAAATATAAAAAAAAAAAAAAAAAAAAAAATTCTTATGATTAAATTAAAAAAATAAAATAAAATAAAAAAATTAAACCAAGTTCAACCACAACACTACATATCAAGAAATTTATTTTTGAAATTTGCTAAACACAGTGTTTATATCAAATTCTTTCAGATGTTGTTAAGCAAAGCAAATGTGATGAAATACATTCATTCTTATAACCAAATCATTACCATAGTTATTTTATTTATAATGTTTTGTTTTGATTGTTTCTTGTTGGGCATTTATCATATGATTGACGATTTAGATACGTCCATGTGCACCCAAGAATGGTTTGGCCTGGGCAGCAGTATCACCGGTGATCGAACCAATGATGAGACGCCAGAAGTCACAGAGGATAAAGACGATCATGGCCGATCCCAATGCCTCGAGAGCGGATCTGCTGAGTGACCACTTTTGTCCGTCGTTGGTCTCGTCGATACGAGTGAACATTGGGAATGAAACGACAAAGTAGAGCATGTAGAAGGTCGATCCGATCAAGTACATCTGCTCACGATTCTCGATGTGGTAGTATGGAACCTTCTCGAGAGTCCATGCCTCCATGAATGCAGTGAAATAGGACATGGCTGCGATGATCACTATGGAACCGACGATCTTTCCGAGTGGCTGACGCTTTCCAGGCGCGGTTGGAGCGTAGCTCGACCAGAAACGACGGAGGATCGGTGTGGTAGCGGCATGGTAAGTCATAAAGTAGGCGTGGGTGATAAAGTAGAGCATCACTGGTACCTCGTTGAGACGGAAATCCACTGGGAATCGGTAGGTAGCACGTAAAAGCACAAAGAAGTAGTGTGTCCAGAAGTAGTTACCGACGAAACCAAACAATGCAATCCAGATGTTGGCTTTGACCCAGTATCTCTCGTACCATGGCTTATCGCGGTCGGCAGCACACGGGAACAACATTGGCACAATAACACATGGCAAAGAGACAATAAGTCCGAGAATAAAGAATTCTAAATCTGCCCATTTCTAGAGAGTGAAATAGTAGTGTTTTCGATTCACAATGTTAGATTTATTAAAGTTTCTAAAGAAAAGAGTAATAATAATCCTATATCTTTACCTTATATTCTTCAGTGATGACGGCAAGCGAGAAGACACCAATCCAGAATGGTGAGTAGAGAAGATAGAACTTCTCAGCCCATGCTTTGCTTGGTACTTTGGAGAACCAATGAGGTGACGCAATACTCGATTGTTTTGAAGTAGCTGTCATTCTGTCTCAGTGATATCTCTTTTTTTTTTTTATTATGATTAAATAAATGATCAATCAATCAAAACTTCAATTTTTATGAAATGCACTTGCAAAATTT